>NW_017804231.1:1062025-1159962 GCF_001625305.1 Branchiostoma belcheri
CCTAGAAAAAAGGTTTCCCTTCTACTAGTTTTACAAAAAGTCATCACATGGCAGAAGGTGCGAATCGACCCCTTGCAGTTGTCGTTTTTGGGTGGTTATTTTTTCTAACCGGAGGCCTTCCGCAAGCACCCTATGGCCAGGCAAACTTAAGGTAATGTAACAGGAAATCCATTTAAGGCTAAATAAAGCCGTATAAAACACCTGTGTCGATGGTCTTACAGAAGTACAAATCTCTCTCTGGTGTAGATAGTATGCAGATGTATTGTCATATATCATACATGATTAATTTTACGGCATACTTAGGACTGCATGCACAAAAAAACTCTAAAATACATGTGTACTTCTACATTGTCCTGTAACAAAATTGATCTAGTCAATATATTTGGTTATGCCAACCAACGTCAACAACCTATCAATGTCAACCTCTGATGTGTACAACATATATGTAAGTGCATTTATGTTCGTGAGGAGTTAACTTCGCGATATACCTAGCCTATCCTAGCTAACTGATCTCCGTGTCAACAGTTTGAATTTGTAATGAAATAGAAATTTATATGAACAATCCTTTCCATTCATGAAGAGTTGTTATATTTAGAACTTCTTGTAAAACGGTAGCACAAAACATCTAATATGTGTAATAGTCTGTACACAACGCAACCTTCAAATGCGCTAGTTTGCTAGAAACGGGTCACATGATAATATTGTACTCGCCGATTTTTTTGAACTCATAAATATCAACTTGAATGTATCCCAACCATGCGACTCAATAGAAGCTTGGTGGAAAGACAGCGTGGGTCATTTTCCAAATTCCAGTAGAGTAGTATTTACACAAAAAACGCGCATGGTCTCTATAAATTATATTAACATTTAAGATACATTTATTAAAGTCTATGTCTTGTGCTGACTTACGTAGAATTCATCATAGGATTTATCATTGAACATGGCAAACTTACCATCCAGGACACGCGTTAATAGATCGGTCCGGTTACAGTCGTAGAATTAAAACAGTCAATTACACTCTACGGAAAATGGGCATGCGGGGCCCTCCTTAAAATGCTATTGTCTATTGTCATAACAGATCCTAATGTATATGGCAAACTTACCTATCCAACGGACACTCAACACAAGCGGCTACCTGGTACTACAACAGCACATCTGATCACTATCGACTGTACTCACAGAAGTAATTCTAAAATGTTTTAGGAGTTTGTAGTTCATTCACTTGGAAGGCATGTGGGACAGGAATGTGAGCAAGAATGTAGGACTTCCACTTGGAATGCTAAGACATCCACTTGGAAGGCATGTGGGAAGAAATGTGGGAAGAATGTAAAACTTCCACTTGAAAGGCATGTGGGTATGTGGGCAAGAATTTAGGACTACGTAGGAATGTGTCCATAAAAGTGTGCCATCAACATGCCTGTAGACATGACATGCCTGTGGAAAAAAATGCCTGTGCAATTCCTAGAATTCTTGCAAACTACACACAATACTGTGCCATTAGGCTCCCCCCTTAGGCGTCGCCAAAAAATAAAAAAAGAAAATAAAAAATAAATTCTCCAATATACCCTATAGCTAGATCTCAATCGTGTCAACATGCCCCCTCCTTTGACATGTGCCTTATTACACACTCCAATATTGTGTTTGATGTGTCGTAGGTTGCGGTAGCTCATAACATTCTTAATGACATTCTAAATTGCTGTAGCGCTTATTTGTTCCAAATACTGTCTCTATCTATATTTAGCTAAATGTATTTTACATATTGCTATTCAGAGTCAGTTTTAAGAAAGATCGTTGGCTTGTAGAAGTTGGGGTTGTGATGCACGATTGTTGGGGACATTGGATAAAAAACAATAAACAGAAAACAAATATTGTAAAGAAAAATAAAACACTAAACATTGCAAAAAGAGTGGCGTAATTGGAGTGAAAGTTTGTTATGAACGAAAATCAGGGAGGTCTGATTTTTAAAACTTCATTGGAGAAAGAAACGAGATTCAATGTCAACTTTTCCGTTTATAATAGTTGTACGTGAATAAATATATTGAGACTAAAACGATGTCTTTGCTTTAGTGTGCTGAATTCAAGCGTTCTCTGGCTAGTAGCTAGGCAAGTTTTAAAAGTACTAATAGCAATTAACACGGACATTAACACTCAACACTAATGTCCCTTTCAATCGTTTAATGTTTCTTGACAACCTATACATTTGCCACACAAGTATAAAGACAGCCGGTACTAGTATCATCTTCAAAGCGCACACATAATCTGTAATTCTACCTTATAATTACATCGGTAACAATAATGGCTAAAACATACAAGAAACCTGTACAACAGTAATTTTGTAAATACAGATATTTACAATTGAGCTATATACTTTTATTTCTTTATTTTTATACTTCGGCTTACAACAGCTGCAGGGTTGCCCAACTAGTCATAGACTATTGTTAATGGCCAACCCTGACAAAATAAAATCGTTAGGTTTATGTACAATCAATAAAATACACGGTCAAAAATTACAATGATATGTACATGCATATACAATTGTATACATTACACAAAAGTAGGGTTTTTAACATTGCATGAGTTTCTTAGTATGTGCATAGCTACCGAGGTAGTGTTTGTATTAGGGATATTATCAAAGTTTACCGTCTTGTTGCACGTGACGGATGCCATGTTACTGAGTAACCTATACAGGATATGGATCCCCGAGGGATTTCCAGGCTTTCGCTTTAAAGAATGACATTGTATGGTCTGATCGTGTGTCAACTGGGAGGGTGTTCCACAGTTTGGTAGCTCTGTAGAAGTAGAAGGCTTTCTGTGTTCAAGCACTTTTAGGGATTTGTACACAGTTTGTTTCAAATTCTGAGGGGGTATCTAGATTAAATGGCAGATGACCTGGTAGTTGGTAAAAAGACTGAGTAGCTAGGTGGGGCTGACAGGTAATACTACTTTTTGTTTGCGGTTAAAAATAGAGACTCCATGAAACGCCAGCCAATTATTCAAATGAATCACCCGTGAGTCAATTCAAATAAATCATTACTTTCGCATTGGGCATTTGGCATTGACCTTACCTTAGACCTTAGTTCCTCCTGTGCCGTATGGCACATCGGGCAGCAAGCTTCCACTTCTTTTTGTCAGCGGCCACTGTCTCCGCCTCCTCCCAGGGGATGTTTGCCCTTCTTAGATCGTCTTGGAAGGTCCTGCGCCAGGTGTGTTTCGGCCTTCCCCTCTTTCTTCTGCCGTTGTGGGGTACCCAAGTCATTGCTGTCTTAGAGTGCCTTCTGCTGGGCAGACGGAGGATATGTCCTGCCAGCTGCATCCTTTTGTCTGTGATGATGGTGCTCAGAGGCTTGGACTTGGCCCTGTTCAGGATCTCATCGTTCGTTATGTGATCCTGCCACCTCACCTTCAGTATCCTCCTCAGGTTTCTCTGGTGGAAGGCGTCTAGCTTTCTGGATGCTTTAGCTGTACATTTCCAGGTTTCGCTAGCGTAGATTGCAGTGGGTAGGACAATACTGTTGTATAGTCGGAGCTTGGTGTCAAGGTTGATGGTGGTTGCTGACCAGATGGAGTTCATCCGTCGGAACACGGAAGCTGCTTTCCCCACCCTACAGTTAATGTCAGGCTCTACTTCTCCGCTGTTACTGATGACACTCCCAAGGTAGGTAAGCTGATCGACGACCTCTACCTGGCTGTTGTTGACAGTGATGTTCAGTCGGGGTTGACCTGTGTGGTTTCCCACCTCCATCGCCTTGGTCTTCTCCGAACTCACCCGTAGCCCAACTTTTCCAGAAGAGGTCTCCAGTTTCGTGGTAAGGTGCTGTAGGCCTTGGTTATTCTCGGACAACAGAGCAAGGTCATCTGCAAAGTCTAAGTCCGCAAGTCTGGACTCTTCCCTCCACCTAATGCCCTCCTTCCCGTCTCCAGTGGTCTTTCTCAAGACGAAGTCAATTGTGATCAGGAACAAGAAGGGGGAGAGGATACAACCCTGTCGGACCCCTGTGATGATGTTGAAGAAGTCTGTTGTCCCTCCCTCCGTTCTCACACAACACCTTGAGTTTTCATAGAGGCTCCTAAAGATCCTGACAAATCGGGCTGGTATTCCGTATGACAGTGCAATGTTCCAGAGGGTCTCTCTGTGGATACTGTCAAACGCCTTCTTGAAGTCAATGAAATTTAAAGCTAACGGTGTTTGGTGTTCCAGGCATTGTTCGATGATGTTTCGAAGGGTAAATATCTGTTCTGTGCAGGAGCGGTTGCTGCGGAAACCAGCTTGTTCCTCTCTTAACAGGCAGTCCACAGCTTTCTTCAACCTTCTGAGGAGTACTGCGCAGAATACCTTTCCAGGGATGGATAACAGAGTGATTCCCCGCCAGTTGTTGCAGTTGGAGAGGTCTCCTTTCTTCGGAAGCTTCACAATAACTCCCTCCTGCCAGTCCCTAGGAACCTGCCCCTCTTGCCAACAGCGGTTCATCAGCCTGGTCAGCATTTCCACTGTACAATCCCCTCCGTGCTTAAGCATCTCAGCCGAGATTTCGTCCAGTCCTGCTGCCTTGTTACTTTTCATCGCTTTAATGGCCTCCTCCGTTTCCTCTTTCCTGACTGGTTCCTCGCAGACATCCAGCTGCTCTGCTGTTTCCTCTGTACCAAAGTCATACAGGGTGTCCGGGGTTGGTTGATTCAGCGTTTCCTGGAAGTGTTCAACCCACCGTTGGTCTTGCTCTTCTGTAGTTAACAGTGTCTTTCCGCTCTTGTCTTTCACTGGTACACTCGAGTTGTTCCAGTTTCCAGAGAGCTCCCTCACCAGACGGTACAAGGTCCTTGAGTCGTTTTTCTTGGCTGCCTCCTCAGCCTCTGCGCTTTTCTTGTCTAACCAGTGTCTTTTGTCTGCACGGCAGCTCTTCTTTACTTGGCGGTCAAGGTCACGGTACTGGTGGTCTGTTTGTTCTTTCTCTTCCTCGGTCTTTGCTCTATCTCTGAGCCCCTTTGTCTTCTTCCTTTCGTCAATAAGTTCCCAGGTGTGCCCCTGTATCCATTGTTCCTTCCGTGAACCACGCCTTCTCCCAATGGTTTCCTCTGCGCTCTTTGTGACTGTTTCCTTAAAGAGTGCCCACTGGTCTTCCAAGTCCGGCCCCATGTCTTGAAGCAGCTGGAATCTGTTCTGGAGTTCGAGTTTGTACTGTTGACTGACCTCAGGGTCCTTGAGCTTCTCAGCTGCATACGGCTTCACTTTCTTCTGCACTGTGAGCTTCTTCAGCCTTAGCCTCACCCTTGCTCCCAGCAGATGGTGGTCTGATCCCACGTCTGCACCCCTGAATACTCTGACATCGAGAAGTGATGACCTCCAACGTTGGTTTATGCAAACGTAGTCTATCTCGTTTTGCGTTGTCCCATTTGGTGATCTCCATGTCTTCTTGTGTATCACCTTATGTTGAAAGTAGGTATTTCCGATGTTGAGGCTGTTGATGTTGCAGAACAACAAAAGACGTTCCCCGTTGTCACTAGTTTTCTGTGCTGTCCCAAACGGTCCAACGACACCATCAAACCCTTGTCTGTTGCTATCAATTTGGGCATTAAAGTCTCCCATCAAGATTTTCACATCATGGCTAGGGATGTTGTCAAAGGTGTCCTGTAACTGTTCGTAGAAGTCGTCTTTGTCCACTTCATCAGCATCTTCAGTTGGTGCATATACCTGGACAATGGTAGTCTTCCCATGTCTCGACTGAAAAGCGTGCTGTGATGATCCGGTCATTGACAGGCTTCCAACCAGTAAGAGCTCTGGAGGCTTCTTTATCCAGTACCATGCCCACTCCACGGCGGTGTTGGTCTTCATGTCCGGAGTAAAGGACTGTCTTGCCATCGCTACACAACTTCCCGCTACCCGTCCATCTCATCTCGCTGATCCCTAGAATGTTCAGTTGGTACTCCTCAAACTCTTTCAACAACTGGGCCATCTTCCCAGTCTGGTACAGTGTTCTCACATTCCATGTTCCAATTTTCGTTTCCCCCTTGGCACTCAGAAACTGGCACATCGGGTCTCTAACTTCCTTGCGGCTTTCATTAGAGGCCGTCACTGTGGATTCTAGTCCACTGCCATCTTCCTTGCGCCGATCCCTCTGGTTTCCACTTGCTGTTTCTGTAGCAGGTTTTTGTTTTACTGGGTTGGGGTGCTAACCCAACGCCAAACTCCCTCTATCGAAGGAGGTACAGGTCGGAACTGCTAATTAGTACCTCCCTGGTGTCGTAAGCCCCCCGAAGGTTACAGGTCTCCCATGCACCAGACCCAGGCAGGACACCAAGTCGGAACAAGCTGCTACACCTCGGCAAGGTTACACAGTTCCTTATCCTGGTGGGGTGAGGGCCCCCAGGATCGTAGCAGCATTTGGCATTGACAAGTAATCAATTACTAGTATATCATAGTAGAATACACGAACATGTACATGTGTCATCACTCTTGGTACTGCGACAGGACCGCAAGTCGTCCCTATCCTCACTGATAGAGTCATTACCACAACTGGGACTGCCAGTAGAGATGTCTGGATCGTGCTGCTCAGAATGGAACATGGTGATTCCGGATTCCTCTCTAATACTGCTAGAGTCACTGATTCTAATGTTATCAACACTATTAATAGACTCACTTCTACGTCTGGGACTAGTGGTAGAAATGTGCTGATCGTGCTGCTCAGCTGGGCTCAACATTTTGATTCCGGTTTCGTCACTGGTGCTACTAGAGTCACTGATTCTGATGTTGTCAACACTACTAATAGAGTCACTTCTACGTCTGGGACTAGTGGTAGAAATGTGCTGAGAGTGCTGCGTAGGGCTCGACATTGTGATTCTGAGTTCCTCAAAGTTTGCAGGTTTATTACGCATTAGCTGGTCGATTATCTCCTGATGCCCCTCTGATTCTGAGAACATTCCATCAATCGTCAATGTCTTTAAAGTTCTGTTCCGCTGTATCGCCAAACATAGGTCGGACAGAGACTGTCTGCTACAGATTCCATAGCATATTGTGTATGGAATGCTTCCTTCAAGGAAGAGCCAGCTAAGCCGAAATCTTTTTAGTATTTTGCTTTTAGCTACACATTTTGTCAGCTTGTGTATCATTGCGTCGACATCAAATGATTCAAGCCTGTCGCATTGATCATCTGACATATCACAAAGCGTATTGTACACAGGATGTTCTAGCTCCACGACCTCCAGTGTTCTATGCTCAGAGATACTTTGCAGGGTTGCTGTTAGGTTACCAAACCCTTCTGCCCCTTCTGGCTCACAAACCCATTTACCTATTGTCACCTGAAGAGATCTGAGACAACTCAGCTTCAGAACCATGTAAGCCAGCTGTTTGTCATACTGTGAGAAGTCTGTGGAGTCAACGTTACACTCTATGTCGATGTTGACATGTTGTAGACTTTGTTTTTCTGACAGTTCCTCCAACATGCTTTCCACTGACAGAAACCCAGAGGCCTGGGTGGATAAGAAATCAATGTGCACACTTTCTGTCCCACGCCGAGGGATGAATGTGCGAATTGGGGAGAATGTGTGCCGCCCTGATCTAAACACCAGAGACCTGCCCAATCCTTGTCTCTTTAGTGTTACACAATTAATTGTATCACAACATGATAAAGCGTCTTCTAACGTATGAAGGGGCTGTTGCGGCAAAACATCGCATACGTCGCAGTCAATCGTAAGATGCCGTATCAAGCTTGGATCATGGTTCATTGGCCTTTGACATCTTATTACTTGTATCAAACCGTCAATCCACGCAGCTTGATCATAGTCTGAGTAATATCGAATACCCATCCGATGGTTAGTTATGTGCTGAGACAAACAAGGTGCCACAATCTCTGCCATTCTACACCCTGTTTTACCGTCTCCACAGGTTCTACCAAGAAACATGACACAGATAAACGACAAATAATCCATCTCTTCTTTACATCCATCTTTGCTTAGTTCCTCTGCAAACTTGTCAAACAAAGGGCCTGGACTGTCACCTAGTATGGCAGCCAGCATGTTTTGAACCTTGTTATATCTAAGACGGTTTGTTGACATCAGATGCATGTCAACATTACTAGCCGTAGCTTCTGTCATCCCAAACAAACTACGAAGACATTCTCTACCTTCTTCTCGTTTGCTTTCCTGTTTGACCAACTCACTGATGTAGTAGGCCGCCAAGTATTCCTGAAACGTTTTATGTAAAAAGGCACAGAAGCAGGTGCGGTTGATTCTAGAGAAAGAATTGTCTCTTGTTAATAAACCAATGTCTAACATGTCATCGGCATTTGCTCCATACTTCTCTCTGATATCGGCTATGTTAAACTGGAGCTGATCCTGCTCAAGTCCCTCCCAGGACAGTTTCCCCAGACCTCGTAATGTTTCTTCTATGTTTGACGGAATTACATCACCTTCTAACGGGATGTCTTTCTTAGCACAGTATCGCTTTGCAACTGAATATACGATCATTTGATACAGCTCAGCCTGGCTGGAAGGTAATCTTCCATCATTGTCTTCCCAAACAATACATATCAGCACATTGTTGAGGGGATTAACAACTATTCTCGACAAATTTCGGTTACGCCTGAGCTGTGTCTCTAGCTTCTTGGCAGATTCTGGGTTGTGACTGAAGTATTTCTGTATGAATTCAACAGAATCATCTTCGCTGTAACCGATGATTTTGTAAAACTCATGACATTTCTCCAGGTCTTTGACACAGTGGTATGGCCTGGAGGTCACCAGAACATGACAGTTTCGGAGGATTTTACCCTTAATCAAGGCTTCCACATCTGTGTTCTCTCTAGCTGTATGACTGAGCTCATCTAGACCGTCCAGGATGAAGAGAACATCATCCTGATTCTCTTGAATGTAGGACCAGAGCTGGTCCGGGGTCATGTTTGTATCCTCAGGTAGAAGCTGCTCAAATATGGCGTCTTTAACTTTCCCAGACATGTGCCGAATTTCTAGAAAGAAAACAGCCTTGAAAATATCCAATTTCCCAGAGGACCAATCATGAGCCAGTTTCTGACAAGAGCACGATTTCCCAATACCAGGATCCCCCTCTACCCTTATTCTTCTAACATCTGATCCCGCATCAACAGTCTTAGCTTTAGCTTTACTTGTCTTGAAAATATCTGCTAAGCTTACGATGGTGTCTGTGTCCTGGAAGCGCCCCCTGCCACCCTTACGCTGATGCCGCAGGTTGGTGTAGATTTCTTCCAAAGGCAGGTCGAAATCTTCGCACCACGGAAGAGGCCGCACATGGGCATGTTCCCTGGCATAGTGTTTTTTCAGACAGGTGATGACTTCCCCAATAGTGCACGACGGTCCTGAAACATGACATGGAATGTACTTGATGATCTTGTTTCGTCCTTTTGTTTGTAGATGGTTCAGTAGAATAAAAGATTGATATCTGTGTATGTCGTGACATGGGTAATATCTCGTTCATTCAGTTGATATTTCGAAGTAAACTCTATCATTGTATGTTTCCAAAACATCGCCACTCCAATTCCGATGGCAAATATGCTGACCAGGGTATCATAGCATAGTGTACATTTGTATCATAGCTAACAGTGAAATAAACCCATTTTAACTCGCCTATCTAGTTTTGTACGACTTGCATGGCAACATCAAATGTTTTTTTTTAACCCAGCGCCATGGTATGTTTATAAGATTAAGGCCCATTTGTGTGGAGTTTGTGTGTTGCAGCAAACGTTCTGAAAGATGAATAGTTAACGTACCTCCTGTTTTTTCCCTTTTCGCTACGTCCTCGGCTTCCTGTGCCAACTTTGTCTTACCGAGGGCTTTCAGAAGGTCCACTAGCAGCGCTAGGTTCCCTTGACCGATCTTATTGTCTGCCTCTAGCATGTTAAAGATCTCTAGAGGCGTCGCAGTTTCCACCCTTTTCTGTCCAATGTTCCCGTCAGTAACCAGGGTGGCTTTCAGGGTTCTGACGTCATCCTCGCGCAGGTTGTCGTTGATCTTCAGGTACAGCCTGGCGCGGAGCGAGAGTTCGGCCATGGTCGGGCCTCAACTCACCTGTATTAAAAATGGCGGACATGACGAGATCAAAGTCACAAAATAAGAAACTCAAATTCACAATTTTAACATTTACAAGAATCTTTGAAGCAATGGCAGACCTGGGTGGGCGTTTTGGACTTTGGACCCTATCCGTTCAAAATGGCGCAACCGAACCTGTTCCCTGCATCAATTTGAAAAGAGTCGACCACTATATACGCCATAAACACTTAATTAGTACGTATTTATGAACGTTTGTCACACTCTACAGTGCGAAACCACGGATCAAATAAACTCACCCCACTACTAGGCGGCTAGTTGGGACTGACCATAAAGTTGAGAGGAACAAGTTCCCTGCGTCAACGTCGGTGTTAAAATGGCGACTGACGTCTTCGGATAGATACGGCATGGAAATTGCACCCCGCAAAAGAGTCACGTGATTCCCCTGGAGGGAGGGGGCTTTTCGTTTGTCGATTTTGAGTTTAGCAAAGAGAAAATCTTTTAAAACAATCTTTACTTCACGTGCCGATAAATTTGTCCCGGCAGTCCAAGCTAAAATCTTAGTCATCTTGGGCATTTCCAGTATAAATAAAGGGTATTGATTGATTGATTGATAGTCCTTCGTCTGTGCCGCCCAAAATAAAAGTTTGAAACGGTGAGTAGTTCTTTTGGCCTAGTTTCCACCCTCTGAGCCAATCAGCTCCAAGATACGCGCATGCTGACGTAGCGAAACCAAGGGTAGGTCTTAGCCTCCCCATCAGGCTCCGGGAGGCACTCTAGTGTGGTCTGTTTTGTTTGCTTTTCTTGCTTGTTCTTCTTAATGATGGCTTGTTCTGAAGACTACTGCTGAGTTCTGAAGACTGCAGTGTTATAAGCATTCGTCCGCTAGAACGTTTGCAGAAAAATTTGGGTCAATATTTTGATTCTGTTCGAAGCCTGGTGGCTACGGAGGCTCTCACACTCCCACACGATCCTCTTCGATGCCTGCTACAGAGTCTATGATGCGCTCACACGATGCAGGGAATAAAAGGTTCACTTCCCTTTACTGTTGTGGCATTCTGAGCTGAGAGAAGGAGTGGCACAAGAACGTTCTACTATCAAACATGAAGCCGGCGACAAATGGCCAAGACGGTTCACCCAACGGCGGCGGCGCCAGGGGAGCTTTCTCCTGTAGTCCCCGAGGCCGTGGAGGTAACCGTGGGCGCGGAGGGAGAGGGAGGGGCTTCAGGGGGCCTAGCCCGTCTCCGGACCCCGCTGGCCGCGGAGGAAGGGGAGGAGCTCGTGGGGGTCGCGGAATGGACCGAGGACGAGGACGGGGAGGGTTTTATAGCCCGCAGCAGGTGCCTCCACCTGCGAGCGGTCCGATGGTCGCAAATGAGGCAAAATTCTCCATGAACGATGTCATGCAGCTAATGCAGGCTATGCACATGGGTGCTGCCCCGCAAATGCCTCAAGCACAACCTGAGGCGGCTATGGTACATCCACAGGCCCCACCGCCGAGCGGAGGCGCCCGCTCTCGGCCACGGTCGCGCCAGAGGACCGCTCACAACGACAACCCTCCACCCGTCCCCGCGAAACTTCCCCAAGCCTGTACCTGGTACAATAACCGCCAAAGGGGCTGTACCAAGGGAGACGCCTGCACCTTTCTCCACGTCTGCGGCCGCTACCTCGTCGGCGGCTGTATCTTCGACAAGGGCCAGTGCGAGTTTTCCCACAACATTCTGACACAACAGAACAAGGGCATCCTGCAGAAGTTCGGAATCCCCTGCAACTCCGAGAAGGCCGTCATCGACATCTTCAAGAGAGATTTCGTCAACAAGAGGAAGGCAGAACAAGGAGACAAAGTCCCCGAGAAGTTAGACGAAATCTGTATATTCAACATCCGTCAAAGGTGGGCTACGGTATGAGGTTAGGCTGTAAATAAAGTTCAATAAATCCCGGCATTTATATATAAGGTATCCTACCGGGTGTGTATATAAGCTGTGTCATAGCTGATCTACATTCAATTCCTTTAAAACAATTTTAAAGTATTTGTGAAAGAAAGAGGCTTCTTCGTCGACCTTCAGAGTTTACGACGTCCTATATTTGTCTGCTGTAACGTTAGTGATATTTTCGTAGTGGTCTTGGCCTAAAGCCTTTGATTCAAACTTACAAGGCTAATTGGACGTTTTGTTTTGTAGAATAGCCCTTGCATGTTACGAATTGTTTAATAGAAGAAAGTGAAACAAGTTTATGTCGCTCGAGCGAAACGTTTCGCCTTGTGGACACCGGATATTACCTAATGTAGTTCCACTTTCGGTGGCCGGTGGGCGAGCCCGCGCATACGTAACATGTACATGTTTACTTATCCCAACACAGTATACGTGTTTGTTTACCGTGGCACAGGTGTTCCTACAAGACCCTGTGTGAGAGGTGGCACTGCCGCATGCCGTACCAGTGGCAGTACCGCGCCCCTGCAGCCGACAGGTGGCGCCATTTTGGACATGACCTTAACGTCATGGTGGAGGAGGCCTACTGCAAGGTCACAGAGGACAGCTACTCACCTGTGCGACTGGACGGGTGAGGTTTGATTGAGTGATTGACTTTTTTTATTCCAACATGTGATCACATCATTTAATAGCTGGTGTGTTACGCCGAAAGGCGCTTATACCGGCAATACAGATACAGATACAAAATGTGGTGGGGCACACTCAAAGTTTTTTCAACTAGTATATCAATATCTTATATAAATGAATTAATGCCGCCACCAACACATGGGACAATACAATACTCATTTTCACCTGATATATGAGTGAAGCGAGGAAAGTCGTGTTAAGTGCCTTTCCCAATGCCAGGGCACAAGATCGGTGGCATGACAGGACTCGAACCGGAGACCTCTTGGTTTCGAGTCGAGCCGTTACCCCACGCAACCCCTAGATTGATTGATTGTATGACTACAAAGACTGCACCGCAGACTTGTTTGTGTTGAAATGCATTTCTATGGTGTTCTCAGAAACTCCATCGCTTAGTCGAGGTTTCGGTGTGCTACACGAGGTGCAAAAAACTCTGACGCTGCAAAGTTTCGATGACCTAATCAAATATACAAAGAAAACCATTTCTTGTGCATAAAAATGTCTTTTTAGGGATAACTCGTAGAAAATAGCCGGTAGCAACGTTTTCTTACCTCAACGATTTTGAGTAAATCACTGGTAATGTTAATTTACAGAAAAACCTGTGCGGTGAACTTCACCGACATGAAGGCTGTGGCGACGGACGGCAGTACCGGTGACACTCGCCAGGAGTTCGAGGTGCGTCGGCTCTCCACGTCCTCCTCGGTGAAGTCTGCCCCGGGCCACCTGTTCGTGACGGAGTGGCTGTGGTACTGGCACGACGTGGACGGGACATGGGTGGAGTACGGACAAATGGTGAGACTGAGTCAGTTTTATCTTGAAGCTTAAGCGGAGACCTATAACGGAATAGGAAATTCTTTAAGTCGAGTAACGTTATACATGATACTTTTGATAATAGCACGTCAAGAATAGAATAACTATCTCCTGGTATACGGAGGTATTGATTTAGGTGGTATGTTTGTTGTGTATTTGCTTGCATTTGCTCCCTGGTTTCTTGTTCAGCCTATTTCGACCATCCAAAACTGTTGCTGGCATAAATTTTCCTGTTCATAGAACAAAAGCGGAGAGGTTCGCGGCACGAGCAGCCTGACCAGTCGGGACATCGAGGACAGGTACCAGGACCAACGGGACGCTGACGTCACCTTCTCCACCAGCCATCACCAGTACGTTCTGCGCCTGCGCGACATGTGCCAGGAAAACACCAGGGTCGGGACCCGCCGTGACGTCAGACGTCGGCCCAAGTTTGTGTCTGAGGAGGATGTGAAAAATCCACCCAAGTAAGTACATCTTTTTAAACAAAGTGGCAATTTTATTACTGTGTTCGTCTCTCTCTCTCTCGCTGTCTCTCCCCCTCTTTATTTCCTATTCCCTAGCTCCTCTTTTCTGTCCCTCCCCTCCTAAGCAATGTAAAATCGTACTTCTAAACAACTCGACGCGTTCGCTATCCATAGACCAAAGCCTGCAAGTCGCGCAAAATCCGCCAGAAGTGCCTCAGCGTGGGACGAATCCGCCCCGGCTCACTGGTCGCCGATGTCCGATGACGACGAGTTCGTCAAAGTGGACGTGGTGGGAACCTCGGCGGAGTACAGGAACGTCAAGACGCTGTTTGAACAGGGCGGGATGGCGGGAACAGCCATCGCAGGTGTCAAACGTGTCCAGAACGCCTTCCTCTGGAGTGCTTATAACAGGTGAGCTTTCCCCCAAGAAAAATAGCGTGGTCTGCCTTGAAAACTACACAGAATGTTGACTATGTCTGACAAAATATCATTGTTACCAGAAAATATAACAACGATGGCCGCTTAAAATGTCATTTATGGTATCATGTTACCACTGACCATGGACAGGGCGATATGCCATGGTCCATGGAAAGGTTTAAAAGTGAGGACTTCGTGAACCTCTGTTACTTAGCTTCTGTACACTTGAAGAAGCTGACAGGTCGAAACCAGTTTTGACAGGCTCATGAGTTCTAAATGGGAACTATGCAGCTCCAGATACCTAACTGAGGGACGACTGTTGTGTGATAGATGTCGATCAGCTTGAGGAATGAATCATATCGATTTTGTACTATACTACAAACCATGGACGCTTACCTTCACAGGAAGAAAGCCCAGCTGAAGAAACAGAACGGCGGGAAGGATGCAGAAGAGCGGCTCCTGTTCCACGGGACTCAGGATGCCGTGGTGGACGCCATCTGCCAGCAGAACTTCGACTGGCGTCTCAGCGGCTCGCGAGTCGGGCAGCTGTACGGCCAGGGCACCTACTTCTCCGCCAGCGCTCAGTATTCGCACAGCTACGCCCAGCAGGCCTCAAACGGCCGTCGGTACATGTTCGTGGTGAGGGTCCTGGTCGGGGCTTACACGCAAGGGGATGCGGGCATCCGACGCCCTCCCCCCGTCAACCCTGGCGAGCCGTACGGTAGGATGTACGACTCCTGTGTTAACGACACGGCAAACCCCAACATTTTTGTCATCTTTGACAACGCCCAGTGCTATCCAGAGCACATCATTGAGTACTAAGTCTAGTAAGCCGAAGGTTTGTCGATAATTAAGAAGGGAAACGCTATTGGGCGTAAAAAAAACTCTAAAAGGAAAAACATGAGTTGAGCCATTGGCATTGACCAAACCAAATGAGAGAAAGATGAACTTTGCACGTCGCTCCGAGGAAAAGTTTCAAAAGAAATGATAAATGTTGCGTTGCGTGCATAATGTGAATATCCATTAAAGCCTACCGTAATGTATCTGCATTAATCTTTGCCAAAAAATAAATAAATCCCCGCAATGACTGTTGGATATTTGTATGAAATGTTTTGTGTGTTTCAGCTAAATGGGTAAGGGATATTGACAGGAATATATAATCACGCTAATGTATGATTTGTATAGTACGCGTATACAGTGTTTATACGTATATGCTACCTTTCCTTTATACCTGCTGCCTTTTAGTGCAGAGGGAATATACTAGCTAGATTACGACTTGCACGCTAAACCTCGAAAGTTCATTTATGAATGTCTAGTACGCAATCGAAAACATTTCAGCTGATTCCTCTACGTGATACCAGGTAAGACTAGTGTGGACCTGGCTTCTGGACAGTACCGCATCTCTGATTGGTCAGTTCAATAATGTCCAAACAATGCATGGATGTAACAAAGGCTCCGATTGGACAATCTGGGTTCCATTGTCAAGTAATAATGGAACGTCATCAATGTGATCAGAAATGGTGCCTACCGGTGGCGTAGTGAGAAAATCGCCTCTCCAAGAACGACGGGTTTGCGTCAGTTTCCTAGGTAAGACAGTTCTCGGCAAAGGTAAGAATTTGAAGTTTAAGAAGCTATGCTGTTCATGCTGTTCGGCATTGCGACTCAGAAACGAAAGACTCGAACTGAAACCTGTTGAATCATCGACATGGGTTGGCGCGAGGTGTTGAGGGCCAGAAAGCAGTGTAAGTACAATAGTGTTATGATCATATTCTCACAGCACCAGATCTGTGGCGATTTCACAAACATAGTCGAATTTTTATTCTCCTAGCTTAACATAACTTTTGATGATACGTGGTAACCTTTTGTTGGATATTTGTATTGTCGCAAGCATGACGTTAGCCATCATTCAGTAAAAAGGTCATAACTTATGATATTAATAATCTCTCGTAGAGGTTTCTAACGACGTTAGAATC
Organism: Branchiostoma belcheri; assembly: GCF_001625305.1. Taxonomy (NCBI): domain Eukaryota; kingdom Metazoa; phylum Chordata; class Leptocardii; order Amphioxiformes; family Branchiostomatidae; genus Branchiostoma; species Branchiostoma belcheri. The sequence goes on from NW_017804231.1 coordinate 1,078,307, forward strand.
ACAACTGGTAAACGTTTTTATTTATTGCGGTTAAATGCGCATTTAAACAAAGATTTTATAGACATACCTTAGAAATGGGCTATATGTTAGCTTCGTTATTCGATGCAACGTTCTAGAGCAAGTAGAAAACTTGAGGTCATCTGAGGTTACATACAGTTGCTAAGCAACAGGGGTTGTTTTTGTTCGAAATCGGTATCATTCGAAGACATGCTAGGAGGCGGACACACGGGATTTCTCCCAAGAAAATGAACAACGACAACAACAAAAAAATACACATTTCACCAGAAAATAAAGGCACACATTTCACATAAATAGTTTCTTTCAGGTCCTGAGACACCAGCAAGCCAAAAGAGGTAGGATTTTCTTTCTTTCTCCATGAATTGTGCGTTTCTTTTCATCGATTAGTTTCGTTCTGTGTACTGCGCTAGAAGACCGTTAAATTTGAATGCGCTACAACATACATTTCCTAAGCAACATGTCCGGATTTACCTTGTTAAATTTTAATTTGGAGGCGTGCACAACTGCATATCTCTGACGTAAATTGTACAAATACTTTTTAACTATAGGAAATAAAGGCACAGATTTTTGATATCTCGTGATCATGGACATGCTAGGATCGCAAAACTCAGGTGGTACGAGAGATACTAGTAAGCTCTTGTCCTCGGAAAGACTTGAGATTTGTTTGTCCCCCGCCCCTAGCAGCATGCTCTGGAACTGCAGGGGCGTTTGTTTGAAACTGTTTGAGGGAGCACTGGAGGGCAAGGACATTATACAGGACATTACTGTATAATGTCATTGGGGAGGGTAACTGGATCGTCGTCATTTTTTGTATGTAGGTAGCGTAAGTGATGTCGACATATTTAGATGACAATTATGCAAAACAGGATCTAATTTGTATAATTAATTAGGAAATTCTTACTATAAATATGCTGTGTTCCAAAAAGGATTGGAAAATGATACTAATGCCATAGAATACCGAAATCAATTCAGGAAAAAAGAAAATGTGAAGAAATGAAAATTTAGTAGTCTATTACAATTCGCCATACCATACTGTGTGTTTCAACATTTATTTCCACGTAGATTTCATAACGTAGGAAACTTTTTTTGCTAAGATTTTTTTTATCATCGCGCTCGCGTCAGTTTGGGGCTTCCCGGTGGATGTCATCCATACAATCAAATCAACATGGCCTTAGGTGAACTAACCGCCCCATTGAGCTGATTAGTACAGCCCCTTCTTGGCGAGCAGGTTGGACGAAATTTCACGCGCGGATGTGACTCTGTCACAGATCATGTACTTCAGTCTGCAAGCTTGAGGATCTCAAACGTCGTCGTCACAGGTAGGAATATCCGATCCTTCCTGATTTTTCATATGAATGACTTGAATGACTTATAGAAGTTGTCTACTGTCGTTGTCAACAGGCGTTTAAAGCTATATATAAAGTCATTACATGTAGCTACTATTTCGTAAGATGGCCAATTGTCTACAGTTAGAGAAGCCTTCAGGTACTTTATATGGTTTGCAAGTACATCGAATTATGCTCAAAATCTAGTAGAATTTTGTCCTCGGAAAAGTTGATTTGGGGTGGGTCTGTCATGTGTATATTCCGGTGAAACCGTACCTCATCACAGTACATACGACGCAGCTGAGCGAACTACAAATGCTGGTAAAGTAGGTCCAAGGAACTTTAAATAGAACCCAACGTCGTAGATCGCCCCAAATACGACGTACTTGAATGAATTCGAAGTAGGGTCTCCGGCTGTTTAACAACAACATAGTAGGCTAAAGGACTTTTTTTTTATTCTATGAATACAGAATTTCCCGGTGCTTCCCCTATCGTGTCCATGCATACACTTTTTGTGCCTCCAGGGTGTCTAGAACAAGTAAGTTTAGGTGTGGTTAGACATAAAAGAAATGACCCAGAAACAAACTAGATTTGGCAACAAAGAGTCTGCTTTACAAGCATTGTATGCCCTGAGGTGGTCTGAAACTACATCATGAATACAGGAACATAGATGTGATCATGTAATTCTAAATCTTCAGTGACAGTGAGTTAGAACAACTAATAGGAATAAGCCCACTGATTGGGCTGCGTGTGTAATTCTTAAAACCAAGGGTCGTATGAAGTTAACATTGTTGTTTTGGTTTTTCTCTAGCCGCAGTTTGATAAAGAAGAGGCGATCACAACCCAAGGAACCCGGCAGGAAGGAGAAACAGGAACAGTAAATAAGCAACTTCCCCAAAAGAGTAAGTGGCTATAAAAGGAAGTATTGACCCTGGATTATTGAGAGGAAGCGTTGTGTCAGAGAACCATTACTATACAAAGTAAAAATGGCGCTACATGCCACGGTCTGTGCTGTATTTCTGCTAGCCGATCTACTGTCTAGCTTCCAGGTTTATCATGACCTTTTAGTTTTGGGTGAAAATGTGACGGAAATACCGGAGGATGAGCCAGTCAATAGCACGGTGGTGCGGCTGAGAGATTCTCTTGTTGCCGCCAGCCTGGTTAGTTCTGCAGACGACGCCAACGGGACATTTTGGTCAGCCAACGTCAACACGGGGGACGAGTTGGGGACGGTTTGAAGTTCGTGCTGAGGACTTGGCGTTGGTCGTAGCGGCTCCGCTGGACTACAGGTTACACTCGCGGTACAACCTTACGGTGGAGCTGACAAACACCAGGAACAAGAACGTCTTGTACGTGACCCTCGTTATCGTAGTCATAGACGTGTCTGGATACCCGCCATTCTATAACAAACAGTGTGAAACGCCAGTCCTTCCGGGTAAAGATAGGAGCGGCAACTATACTGTATTTACCAGTGATGGTTTTAATGCTTCCATTGATGGAAGGATATTTGGGTTGTACGACGACTATCTTCAGTACCCTTTGCCGAAATACTACGCCGCTAACTTCCTCTTGACAGGCGATTGCTCCTTAAAATATGTCGCTGGTGCACGGGGACTAGGTGGAGACGATGCCATACTCACCTCCATACTCACAGAACAGAATCAAGGTAGAATCGAACTTGCATGCCAAGACCGAGAGTGGAAGTCTAAAGGGAGGATTACTATGTTGGACATTGCTCTCGATAACGACCTGCCTCGGTGGGTATCAAGTGGCAACTTCGAGATGGAAGAAAATTACCGCTATTTCTTTGCTGCGGAGTTGTATGAGTTGTTCACGCCTTCATTTGGGTTTGTATGCGGTGCTAACCTGACTGTCGAGGGAACCAGGACAGGCAGGATTCTGTTTGAGTGGACATATCAATACAACGTGACAGGATGTCCTGAGGGCCGGTACGGTGTGTACTGTGACAAGACCTGTGTTTGTAAGAACGGTGCCCGCTGCCATGGCTTTAACGGTGCGTGTGAGTGCCGCCCGGGCTGGAGAGGGAGGGCCTGCGATATTCCCTGGCCCGAAGTCGCCATCGTAGAGACACCTGGCGATTCAGTCATGAAATACATCGGCACCAATCTGACTTTAACCTGCCTGGCTCCACATATCCACGTGGCAAATATGACATGGGCTTATCAAACAGGACAAAACATAACGACACACAAACTATCGAAGAGGGGGCAGTCCAGAACAGTTCTATCAGCTTTCAACCGATCCTAGAAACAGCTAACGGCAAATATAGCTGTATGGTACAGGCAGAAGATGGTCAGCTTTTCAATACGACATTCATACTGAACGTTACCGAATGCCGACCTAACTATCATGGGGAAGATTGCAGCCAAGTGTGTGACTGTGAGTACGGAGGGACGTGTGACAGGTGGGCGGGGTGTCTGTGTCCTGCGGGCCGTCGCGGAGACAGGTGTCAGCACGCGTGCGCACCTGGCACATTCGGGAGGAACTGCAGTATGAAGTGTAACTGTGAAAACAAGGCTTTGTGTAATCCAGTCAATGGCAGCTGTATTTGTGCTGAAGGACAGTCGGGAAAGTTTTGTCACGAGTGCTCACACGGCACATTCGGGAGGAACTGCAGTATGAAGTGTAACTGTGAAAACAACGCCTTGTGTGATCCTGTCAATGGCAGCTGTATTTGTGCTGAGGGACAGTCGGGCGAGTTTTGCCAGAGCGTTCCTGAGAAGAATCAAGTCGTTGCTGTAGTGTTGGCGTCCGTTATCCCGACTATTGTCATAATCGGCTGCATCGCCACTGGAGTCCTGGTGAAACGGAGTCGCCGACGAAAACAAGAACAGCCAACAGCGGACACAGAAATGGCGACCGTCACAGAACCCCTTTCGTCGTGGGAAGTAAATAAAGAGGACCTTCACTTGGAGCACATGATCGGGGAGGGAGAGTTCGGCCATGTCGTCCGGGCAAGACTGCACGTGCCGGAATTAGGCTACGAGGTCCTGGTCGCCGCTAAAAGTATCCGGCCCGACCGCAAGACGGCGTCTGCTGTCCGCGACTTTCACCGAGAAATGGACATTCTCTCCAGGATCCACGAGGACAAAGAGGGACATCAAAACGTTGTGAAGCTTTATGGATTTCTGACCAAGTCGGAGCCTCAGTACATCCTGGTAGAGTACGCGAGCAATGAAGAACTACGCCGGTACCTGTGGAGTTTGCGAGAACAGTGCAAGACCACGGGGGATAGAAAACTGTTAGAGCGTCTCGGTTTCGCTTGTGACGTGGCCTGTGGGTTAGCAGAGCTGGCACGTCTGAAGATCGTTCACCGAGACATCGCAGCTCGTAACGTCGTCATCAGCGACAGAAAGGTGGCCAAGATCGCGGACTTCGGACTATCGCGTGACGTCTACGTGTCGTCGGCGTACGAACGCACCACACAGGGCGGGGAGGAGGAACTGTTGCCGCTGAAGTGGATGGCCGTGGAGTCGTTACGGGACGGGGTGTACACGTGTGAGAGTGACGTGTGGTCGTACGGCGTGCTGCTGTGGGAGATCGCCAGTTTCGGGGAGGAGCCGCGCTACGCTGGCGGTCCGATGCACCCGGACGTCTGCACGATGTTGGAGCTGCTGAGGAAAGGCGTCCGTCTGCAGCAGCCACAGAACTGCCCTCTGCCGGTGTACCGCATCATCAGGTCATGCTGGGTATTCGACCCATCGAAGCGGCCAACGGCAGAAGAACTGTTCCGGAAGATTGACCTGCTGAGGCCGCAGAGACGTGCTGTGGTCAATCACCGTGACATTCAGTAAGGGATTCTCAAACCAATGGAGTCTCCTGCATACCTGTACATCATTAGTGCCATGTATTAAGGCAAGTTAATTGTAAGAACACTTAGAATTTAAGCTTAAGGCTAGACATTGATAGAATTTTACATAAAACGATCATGTTGTGGTAATTTCAAATAATGATTTAATTTTGTAATACTAGTATACGACTTTAGCAAATAAGGATATTACAGTATAGCACTATAATATAATATGTAATCATTATGTCATAGAACGATATCATCGTATATTAATGAAACAAAAACCACATGGACATACCAAGGAGGAACAGCTTATATAGAAGACTTGTTAAAGCATTGTAAGTATCCCTATGAAAGTATGATACTGTAAGAACTAGAGTATTTAACTACTTATCTATTTAAATGAGTTAAGAATACTTAGAAATACAAAAAAATAAGAAAACTCAGAATTGTAATAGTTTGCCTCTCTACCTTCGGCTGTGTTATTGTTTTATTGAATATTCTTTGCTCTTGATGGTACACAAGAAAACCAGATTTTTTCCACCACTGGGACAAGTTGTTTTGAGGTCATTATTCCGTCATAAAAATTGCCGTTGCATATTTTGACATAAGTGACATGCATGTACATGTAAATTCGACCTTACATTTACATGGATTACATTATTTGGATGTCATCAGAAAGCATCTCAGAAAACACATCACGCTGAATTCTTTATTTATACACAAGATGTCTATCAGAGAAATAGAAAACAATTTGAGAGTATGACAGTGTATCAAAAAAATGTCTGTACCTAACTCATGCGCAATTGGATACGCAGAAGTACCGTTACGCAGGTCATAAGTTATAAGTAGGCAGTGCGCCGGGCCCGCATAACTCCTCCCCCGCCCCCTTCCGGTCCCGGATATCCAGAACACGAGATATAAAAACCACAAGTTTTGCTGCAGTGCCAAGATAAGCCGACAGAGGGTCCAAATTGTAATTATTTCTTCCATAGGACAAGACCTAAACGCAACCAACCGTTGAAGTTTCTTGACATCCAAAGCCTCTTGAGTTAACGTGCCAAACCCCGTTACAACCTAACATATCAACTTAACATATCCAAACATGCATCTAAACGTGAACATCATTTGGCGAAGGTATATATATATATGAGATTGTGGAACTCTTGTTTTCTCCGTATGCTGCGCTAGAAGACCGTTAAATTTGAATGCGCGACAACAAACAACTGCTAAGCAGCAAGATTTTATAGACATAGAAATGCGTTATGCCAACTTCTTGATTCGCGTGAGACGTTCTAGAGCAAATGACATACCTGGGGTCATCTGAGGTTACATACAGTTGCTAAGCAACAGGGGTTGTTTATGTTCGAATTCGGTATCATTCCAAAACTGACTGTGCTAGGAGGCGGCCACAAAACAAGATCCCTTCCAAGAAAAGGATCAACAAAACAAAAAAACACATTTCAACAGCAAATAAAGGCACACATTCAACATAAATCATTTCTTTCAGGACCTTGGGAACCTGTAGGCCTAAAAAGAGGTAGGATTTTCTTTCCTTTACTCGTGTTTTACGCGCTTGTTTTCATCGCTCGAGATCTTCTTTTGTTCTCTGTGTGTACAGAAGACCGTTAAATTATCAATAGTAAACAAAGCCACACATTTAACATTAATTATTTATTTCATGTCCTTAGACAGCTTTAGGCTAGGCCAAAATAGCTAGAATTTTCTTTACTTTTCTCGTGTTTTGCGCGCTTATTCTCATCGGTTGGTTTCGTTATTGGTGTGTAACGTTACTGCGTTAGAAGACCGTAAAATTTGAATGCGCGACAACAAGCGGTTGGTAAGCAGCAAGGTTGTTTACAGGTTCATCCGACAGGAATAGCCGTGCTAGGAGGCTGTCACACAACAAGATAAAGGTAAACATTTAAGATATATCATTTTTTTGGACCTGGACACCTGTCAAGAGGTAGGATTTTCTTTCTTTTTTCATGTTTTGCGCGTTTGTTTTCATCGGTCGTGTCTGATTGTACGCGTATACGGCGCTAGAAGACCGTTAAATTTGAATGCGCGACAACAAACAATTGCTAAGCAACAGGGTTGTTTACAGGTTCGAATGTGCGACAAGTGGTTGCTAAGGAGCAAGGTTGTTTATGTTCGAATTCGGTATCATTCGAAGACTTGTCGCGCTAGGAGTCGGTCACACACAGGATGTCTCCCAAGAAAACGAACAACAAAACAATTTTCACCTGGAAATAAAGGCACACATTAACATAAATAGATTCTTTCAGGTCCTGAAGCACCAGCAAGCCTAAAGAGGTAGGATTTTCTTTCTTTCTTCGTGAATTGCGCGTTTGTTTTCATCGATTACTAGTGCTAGTATACTTTCGTTCACACGAAAGGCGTCCACACAACAGTAACGGTCTGAAGAAAATAATCAAACACTTTTTAATAGCAAATAAAGTCACAAATCTTAACACAAATAGTTTCTTTCGCCACCTCGGGAACCTGTAGGCCTAAAATAGGTAGCATTGTCTATCTTTTTTCATGTTTTGCGCGTTTGTTTTCATCGGTGGTGTCTGATTTACCCCGTACACTGCGCTAGAAGACCGTTAAATTTGAATCCGTGACAACAAACAACTGCTAAGCGACAGGGTTGTTTACAGGTTCGAATGTGCGGCAACAAGCAGTTGCTAGGCAGCAAATTGTTTACATGTTCGAATTCGGTATCATTCGAAGACTTGCCGCGCTAGGAGTCGGTCACACAACGGGAATGTCTCCCAAGAAAACGAACAACAAAACAATTTTCACCGGCAAATAAAGGCACACATTAACACAAATAGTTTCTTACAGGTCCTGGAGCACCAGCAAGCCTAAAGAGGTAGGATTTTCTTCCTTTCTTCGTGAATTGCGCCTTTGTTTTCATCGATTTTACTGCGCTAAAATTTGAATGCGCGACATTCAAAGATTTACCGTGTTTGGAGGTGGCGCCGCGCACTGACGGGATCTCTGCTACTTTTCAGTAGGAAATGAAGGCACAAATTTAACACAAATAGTTTCTTACACCACTTTGGGAACCTGTAGAGGTATGATTTTCTTTCTTTTCTCATGTTTTGCGCGTTTGTTTTCATCGGTCGTGTCTGCTTATTGACCCCGTACACTGCGCTAGAAGACCGTTAAATTTGAATCCGTGACAACAAACAATTGCTAAGCGACAGGGTTGTTTACAGGTTCGAATGTGCCGCAACAAGCAGTTGCTAGGCAGCAAAGTTCTTTACAGGTTCGAATTCGGTATTATTCGAAGACTTGTCGTGCTAGGAGACGGTCACACTACAGGATTTCTCTCGACAAAAATGAACAACAAAACAATTTTAAGCAGCAAATAAAGGCACACATTAACATAAATAGTTTCTTTCAGGTCCTGAGACACCAGCAAGCCTAAAGAGGTAGGATTTTCTATCTTTCTTCATGAACTGCGCGTTTATTTTCATCGATAACTTTCGTTCTGTACACCGTGTACTGCGCTAGAAGACCGTTAAATTTGAATGCGCGACAACAGAGAGTTGCTAAGCAGCAAGTTGTTTACAGGTTCGAATTTGGTTTCATTCGAAAACAGACCGTGCTTGGAGGCGGTCACACAACACTGCTGGACCTATCAAGAAAACAAACAATAAAACAATTTTCAACATCTAAAAAGGCACACACTTAACTCACAAATAGTTTCTTTCAGGTCATAAAGCACCTGTATGTCCAAAGAGGTAGAATTTTCTTTCCTTTTCTCATGTTTTGCGCTTATTTTTTATCGTTCAGTTTTGTTCTCTCTATGTACTACCGCGGAAGAGGACCGTTAAATCTGACCGTTCGCCAACAAACAGTTGCTAAGCAGCAAGTTGTATTAGATATGCGAAGACTGGTGCTTTTTTTCATATTTTTCGCGCTTGTTTTCATCGACAGTTTGCTCTGGGGTATACTGCGCTAGAACATATGCATGGACATATATCTCAGGAGAAAAAGGTGTTTTTAAACTTAAAGCCCAACTGTTCTGTATTTTTCTCATGGCTTCAGAGTTTCACTTCTAATTTGAAATTTAGCCGTCAGTATAACGACATTTTTCCTGGGGGTTAGCACTCCCACTTGCTGCTAGACACTAACGAAACACTCCTAAGGAATATAGACTCCCTTGTTTACCATCAAAGTGAAAAAAAGGAAGAAACAAGAATGTCAGATTTCACACCAATAAAACACCCAAAATAAATGACCATGCCCACTTCTTTCTACGAAAGGTAATACGTAAACCTGCACTGACCATACAGGACTCTAGAGTAAGTAAGTAATTATTACCGTTAAGCCTGCACTGACCATGCAGGACTAGTTAAGCCTGCACTGACCATGCAGGACTAGTTAAGCCTGCACTGACCATGCAGGGATAGTTAAGCCTGCACTGACCATGCAGGACTAGTTAAGCCTGCACTGACCATGCAGGAATAGTTAAGCCTGCACTGACCATGCAGGACTAGTTAAGCCTGCACTGACCATGCAGGACTATAGTTAAGCCTGCACTGACCATGCAGGACTCTAGTTAAGCCTGCACTGACCATGCAGGACTCTAGTTAAGCCTGCACTGACCATGCAGGACTAGTTAAGCCTGCACTGACCATGCAGGACTAGTTAAGCCTGTACTGACCATGCAGGAATAGTTAAGCCTACACTGACCATGCAGGACTCTAGTTAAGCCTGCACTGACCATGCAGGAATAGTTAAGCCTGCACTGACCATGCAGGAATATAGAGTAAGTAAGTATTAAAGTTAAGTTACGGACAACAGCCAGCCTTGCTACATCAGCCGACTCTACCGCACACGTGAAGGAAGAAAAGCAGCCTTCCACTACAACTCAAGCAGACACTGCCACACATGTAAAGGAAGAAAGACAGCCTTCTTCTACAAATCAAGCAGATGCTGCCATACATGTGAAGGAAGAAAAAAGGCAGGGCTCCCTCTACAACTCCAGCAGACGTTACCGCACATGTAAAGGAAGAAACCGGCCTCAATTCTGTACAACACGAGCAGCTGCATCTCCTCATGTAAGGAAGACAGCCAACCAGCAGATGCTGCCACACCAGCAGATGCTGCCACACCAGCAGATGCTGCCACACCAGCAGATGCTGCCAGAGAGGTGAAGGGAGACTACCAGCCTTCTCCACCTTCAGCAGAAGCTGACAAACCACAGCTGAAGGGAGAGTACCAGCCTTCTCCACCTTCAGCAGAAGCTGACACGCCACAGGTGAAGGAAGAGTACCAGCCTTCTCCACCTTCAGCAGAAGCTGACACACCACAGCTGAAGGGAGAGTACCAGCCTTCCCCACCCTCATAAGCTGACATACTGCAGGTGAAGGGAGAGTACCAGCCTTCTCCACCCTCAGAAGCTGACACACCACAGGTGAAGGGAGAGTACCAGCCTTCTCCACCCACAGCAGAAGCTGACACGCCACAGGTGAAGGGAGAGTACCAGCCTTCTCCACCTTCAGCAGAAGCTGACACACCACAGCTGAAGGGAGAGTACCAGCCTTCTCCACATTCAGAAGAAGCTGAAACACCACAGGTGAAGAGAGAGTACCAGCCTTCTCCACATTCAGTAGAAGCTGACACACCACAGGTGAAGGGAGAGTACCAGCCTTCTCCACCTTCAGCAGAAGCTGACACACCACAGGTGAAGGGAGAGTACCAGCCTTCTCCACCCTCAGCAGAAGCTGACACACCACAGGTGAAGGGAGAGTACCAGTCTTCTTCATCCTCAGAAGCTGACACACTGCAGGTGAAGGAAGAGTACCAGCCTTCTCCACCCTCAGAAGCTGACACATCACAGGTGAAGGGAGAGTACCAGCCTTCTCCACCCACAGCAGAGGCTGACAAACCGCAGGTGAAGGGAGAGTACCAGCCTTCTCCACCCTCAGAAGCTGACACACCACAGGTGAAGGGAGAGTACCAGCCTTCTCCACCCTCATAAGCTGACATACAGCAGGTGAAGGGAGAGTACCAGCCTTCTCCACCCACAGCAGAAGATGACACACCACAGGTGAAGGGAGAGTACTAGCCTTCTCCACCCTCAGAAGCTGACATACAGCAGGTGAAGGGAGAGTACCAGCCTTCTCCACCCTCAGCAGAAGCTGACACACCACAGCTGAAGGTAGAGTACCAGCCTTCTCCATCCTCAGAAGCTGACACACCACAGGTGAAAGGAGTGAGTACCAGCCTTCTCCACCCCCATAAGCTGACATACAGCAGGTGAAGGGAGAGTACCAGCCTTCTCCACCCTCAGCAAAAGCTGACACACCACAGCTGAAGGGAGAGTACCAGTCTTCTCCACCCTCAGCAAAAGCTGACACACCACAGGTGAAGGGAGAGTACCAGCCTTCTCCACCTTCAGCAGAAGATGACACACCACAGCTGAAGGGAGAGTACCAGCCTTCTCCACCTTCAGCAGAAGATGACACACCACAGCTGAAGGGAGAGTACCAGCCTTCTCCATCCTGAGAAGCTGACACACCGCAGGTGAAGGGAGAGTACCAGCCTTCTCCACCCTCAGCAAAAGCTGACACACCACATGTGAAGGAAGAGTACCAGCCTTCTCCACCCTCAGCAGAAGCTGACACACAGCAGGTGAAGGAAGAGTACCAGCCTTCTCCACCCACAGCAGAAGCTGACACACAACAGGTGAAGGGAGAGTACCAGCCTTCTCCACCCTCAGTAGAAGCTGGCACACTAAAGGTGAAGGGAGAGTACCAGCCTTCTCCACCCACAGCAGAGGCTGACACACCGCAGGTGAAGGAAGAGTACCAGCCTTCTCCATTCTCACAAGCTGACATACAGCAGGTGAAGGGAGAGTACCAGTCTTCTCCACCCTCAGAAGCTGACACACCACAGGTGAAGGGAGAGTACCAGCCTTCTTCATCCTCAGAAGCTGACACATCACAGGTGAAGGGAGAGTACCAGCCTTCTCCACCCTCAGCAGAAGCTAACACACAGCAGGTGAAGGGAGAGTACTAGCCTACTAGCCTACTAAGGCAACTAGTACTTAGGAGAATCCTAGGTGTACGCTGGTTTGAGTACCAGCACCAAACTCACCACCTGTCCAACACCAAACTCAGGCAAAGGACCCAGCAGCCTCCTGCGTCCCGTTTGGCAGCTATGCATCGAGTCCCACCTGACCACTCTACGTGGACTATTTTGAACTTTAACCCCCAGTCCGCCGGCTGGAAGAGACCAAGAAGGGTTCCAAGCACCCCCACACTCAACATCCTTGCCAGGGACCTGGCACTGGGCAGCACCTCCTTAGACCAAGCACAAAGGCTCACCCAAAACAGACAGAGAAGGAGGGAACTGGTTGACCTGGTGGGCTCAACGCACTTGGTGCAAAAGGATTAAGTGAGTGAGTAAGTGAATGAGTGAGTGAGTAACCTTTTATAACCTTTCAGATTCCAGGTGGATATAGCTGGTGTGGGGGCACCACTTGTATCCCTCCCCTCAACAGCAATATGTTAAAGTTTGTGTGTTTGACTTTACAGAACAAAAGACTATCAACAGAAAATGCATACCTATTCTCACCCACCCCGCCTCCTTTAGGCCAATGGCCTGTGAGTTGTCAGCCTCATCATGAACACACAATACAGTTCTGTTCTCAACCATGTCCTTGACAGTTTGGACATTTGGCTTCACTCTATCACTTATATTGTCCTCCTCATTTGACAGAAGAGGATGGATGCAACATGTCAAATTGTTTCATGTGAGAAAAACGTATTCTCTAAAAGTGCTGAAAGTTTCCCAGATTATTTTGTTTGTTGAGGGGGACCTGGCTGTCTGTCTGTCCCCTCTGTCGGACGGTGACGGGTCTCGCCTCCTCGACTATGGTGCCGTCTGGGCAACAACAGACCTGAAGGGAGCATCGCACGCCTCAACTTCAGTCCTGCTGGCTAAACGAGACCAAATAATGAATTTCTAAATTAGGACAATTAGATTTGGGAACTATGCAGCGTATAGCCAGGTAGTTCAAAGATACAGTGGTGAAATCTCAGGGCAGACATGCCAATCAGCACCAAGCACGGTTGGAATTGTGGAATCTCACTGTGGATGGCCAATCAGCACCAAGGAAATGCAAGCTGATAGTCAATCAGAACAGACAACTGAAGACAGGTTTTTGAAACAATGCAGCTGACAGCTAATCAGAACCAACGAGACAGCAGTATCAAAGAATCTCACCGCGGATAGCCAATCAGCACCAAGGATGCAGCAGTATCACAAAATCTTACTGTGGATAGCCAATCAGCACCAAGGATATAGCAGTATCACAGAATCTCACTATGGATAGCCAATCAGCGCTAAGGACAGAGCAGTATCACAGAATCTCACTGTGGATAGGCAATCAGCACCGAGGACAAAGACAAAAGTTATAGAAGCATTTATTACCTTTCTTGTTAAAATACAGTCTTATACATTGTAGAAACTTTGAACAAAACTGTTTTACATTAAAAGCAGTGCAGCTGCATTTAACTACAAATGTATACTATGACTTGGACAGAATAAAACCATTACCTGCATTGTGATTCACAATATCAAAACTGAAGATATCTTCTTCCAATGGACGATATTACAGGTCAAACAACTGCCACCAGTGCATCCCAAATGTTAATATAATACAAACAATGCAATTAAACATATAAAATAGATGTAAAACTATTTCATTCTGTATGATGTGTTTCTGTTTCCTATTTCTTGCCTGGAAAGACGATTAGGAAAGAAACAAGATGTAAGAGAGCTGACAACTGGCCTGTAGGATGACCTCAACACTGGATCTTGTAGTCCACCTTGTAAGCCAGGACGTATACTCTCTTCTGGTTGATTCTAGAAGGTGGTAAAACATTCAATTTTGGGTGAACTTCTTTTTGCAAAGAGCAGTTGAAAAATGTCAAACGTATAATGTACATCTTCCTAAGTACAAAGAGGTATACCGGTAGCAAAGGAACAATGATACATTTTAGTACAAGTTATGGTCCTCATTTTATTAGAAATAGGGAAGGTTGTATATTGTGCTGGAAATGTGAATCTTCAAAAACAATTAAAGACTTAAATTATCCGACCGAAAGGACTAAACTTGACAAGATTCAAACATTAACAGTTAGACAATACTAGACATAGATTGTAAGCCTCAGCTATGTAATTCAGAAGCAGAATTGATCAGCACCAAACAACTTCAATCTAACTTTACTGAGAGCAGTCAGCCTACTAACCTGTACACAGTACAAGTTCTACTGCCCAGTGGCCCACATGGTGTCAGGTACTTCTCCCTGTATGGCTTACGGATTCCCCTGGTAGTCGTAGTCTTGAAGGTCTTCAGGGGACAGTGCCTGGGGAGTGAAGTCTTAGTTTAATCTCAAACAAGTGTAAACATACAAGTGAACACTGCATGTAAGAAAGACGCTTCTCTCTTGTGAGAATAAGAATTGCAGTATATTTGAGACATCCAATTTTAGAAATTGTGGAGAGTACCTTTTCTGACACCTGACCCCAGATGTGCCTTCCACACATTTACACTTGTTGAAGGGCAGGCATGTACCACCGTGTTGGCAGGGAGGTTTACAATCTTTCACAAGAGCTGAAACATAGGAAACACAGAAGATCAAAAGTCAGATGTTTCTGAGAAGTGCTCACAATCGTAAAATTCTTCACATGTTTGGTATATTTTTCTCAAGATGTATCTAGGTTAGAGAGTAAAAAATTTCCGAAAGCATCAAACCCAGACTTTGACATTTTTACACTTTACTGTAGGGGCCAAGCCTTTGTATTCAATCTACTGAAAATATACAGGTATTCTATTTCAATTTTATGCATTGCTTATTCTCCCTTCGTTAATTGTAGGCTTCCAGTAAGAATCTGGAACCACCAACATTGCAGAGAAGGCAATTATCAAAACCTGCAGAAAGGTGACATGACTACTGGGGTAAAAAGCGATTGAAGTCTAATCTACAACAAGAGGTAAATTTTGTATATACCAACCTGTCTCACACTTGCTGCCTCCATAGCCCTCCTTACACTTGCACTTGTTGGGACCCACACAGGTACCATGTTTACAGGCTGGCTTACAGATGGCAGGAGCTGTGGGACAGGGAAAACGATATGATCATAATATCTCATCAAAGGAAAATGATGCATATTTCTGTATAAGTCCAAAAACTATCTTATAACCATGCTTTTGCAAGACCATCTGAATTTAAACATTTTGGAAATGTGCTTTGAACTTTTGTCAATTCACAGAATAAAATAAACCTGTGAGGACCATTCTGAAATTATTGTCAAAGAAAGGAAAAATGTCAAGCTAAAAAGTACTAATAAGCAAATACCTGAGAACTTTTGAGACCTTAGGCACCCACTCCTTTCACTTTTCAGTACAAGAAGGTTTTAAATCAAACACATGTATGCTAAAGGCATTGACCCTCACCTACTTGACACCTGAGCCCTCGGTATCCAGGTGGGCAGATGCACACATTAACCTCGTTACACCTGCCACCATTCTCACATGCAGGTGTGCAGGTAGCTGGGGAACAACAATCATGAGCTTAATATCCGATACTTTTATTCATTAAAGGTCAATTCTACCTGTAGGTTCAGAGTGTAAAGTTTGTATTGAGATGTACATCGCATTTGCAAATAAGCTTGAAGTTCTTCTGTCAGACAAGCAGATATATTTGACGGCTAGTGTTAAATCCATTATTCACAATGCAAGTTTAAAGTATGGCTAAAAGAGAGAAGGCAAACTTTATGACTTACGATTCTCACAGTTGTCACCTTCATACCCAGAATCACACTGACACTGGTTGGGCCCGATACACCTCCCGCCATTTAGACATGGATGATCACACATGGCTAGGGAGACAAAGGAAAGGAACTCACAACATAAAGAAAGATTCTTTGTGTATGGCAGCTAGATATCACTGCTGTCAATAGTCAACTTCCTTGTCCACATCACTTACAAGTTCTTGAGACTTGAGCTTGTAAAATGAAGACAGTGTAGCTGTATATAATTGCACTACACAGAGCAAGCTTACTGTCTTGATCTACAGGTGTTTAGCTGAATGAGTGAATTATAAAGCGCAGGTTTCATTGCAACAGATATTTTGAGGAATAGGGTTGACAAGGTAAGACCTTCCTACCTTGCTGACAGCCTCTGCCGGTATAACCAGGTGGACAGGTGCACCTGTTCCACCTGAGGCAGGTGCCTCCATGTGCACACGGCGGGGAACACATGGCTGAAATAGAGAAGGGTGGATGTTAGGTTTCCTATGTATTATAAATCTTGAGATGTTCACAGCAGTTCTGTTTTTGCTGTTTTCAAAGTGACCCCTATGCCACAAATTCAAATAAGATTTATCTGGTGGCTACTTACGTGTGCATTGTGGTCCAGGATAGCCAGGAGGACACAGGCACTGGTTTGGTGCAATGCACAGACCGTTATTTTTACACCTGGGGTCACATGTTGCTGGTAAAGGGAAAAAAACAGACGTTAACAAAATGGTAAGCAGTCTGGTCTTTGTCCTTGGTGCTGATTGCTGCTTAAGTTAGACTGTTTGGTTATTCTCCACCAATCATCAGCTCCCATCTCTCTTTTTTGTGTTCATTGGATTTCAGAGCTTCTAAGCTTTTTGTTTGTAGTGCAATCTGATAGGTGAAATTGTTTTCAACTCTGTGTTCTGATTGGTAAACTTGAGCTTATCATCAGCTAGCATTCTTTGGACATGTATAGGTTAGCTACCTTTAGTTTACGTGAAGAAGTCACTGTAATGTTTCATGTTCTTGGCACTAAAACTGTTCTTTTCATATTTCTAAAAATGGCCCTTACCTTCACATCTGAACCTGGTGGCATTTGTCCTGAAGTACCCCTCCCTGCAGTCACAGTGGTAGCTCCCGGGCGTGTTCACACACAGCTGATGACACCCGCCATTCACATCTTCACACTCATCGTCATCTGGTGAAAAATACATATCAGTTTTGTAATCATAATTCTACAATTGTCATACATACAAGTCCTTCCTGCTACAAAAATATATAAAGGATTAACATTTGTTTTAATGGCAAAGCCTTCAAGGCATTGCTGGAATTTCTGTTCAACATTTCCTAAAGCATTGAAAATTACAGCCATAATCTAAACATGATAACCTGAATGTACCTAAACATTCCCATCCATTGTCAGCCAGGTGGTAGCCATCATGACAAGCACATTCCACAGCTGAGCCATCAAACGTTAGGCTACACAGCTGGTCACAGCCGCCATTCTGCACCTGGCAGGTGGTGATATCTAGTTGGAAGAAAGGAAGGAACAACACTTTTCAAGTACATAGTAACTAAATAATACAGATGTATTTGCTAAACAATGTGACACTACCTTCCACACAACGAGTTAACTCATCTGGCTTGCATACTTTACTGGCAAAGGCTTCCAATTATCAAATATCCTATCTAGTATCACAGCTGCTACGTGCTGTCCTGAACATCTCCTGGAAGGAACATCTACAAAGGACCTGCTGTATGGGGACCTACACCCCATATCACAAGCCAACTGTGAGAGGAGACTATGTTTTGCTAGGCATTTATCGAGGAGCAAGGGAGAAAGTGTCAGTGATGTTCTTCTCTGGGCACCCAAACATGGACAAGCAAGTATAGGCAGGCCATGCACAACCTACATGCATCAACTGTGTGAGGATGTGGGCTGTACTCCGGAACACCTGCCCAGTGATATGGAGGATAGGGAGGGCTCAGGAGAAAAAAGGTCATGAACATACGTGAGACTGTCACGACTAGATGATGATGATGGTAACAAGGGTAAACTTACTGAGACATGTCTTTTTGTCGGCTGCCAGTGCCTGCTGAGGACCACACTCACAGCTGAATGACCCTTTACTGTTCACGCAGTCATGGGAGCAGCCGCCGTTGTTGATCAAACACTCGTTCACATCTGCAGAAATCAGATTGAAGTTACCAACTAATAGACAGAGCAAACAATGCATTAACTTAATGATATGTATTTAGCATTGTATCTTTAACAACAATCAAGGGAAGCTATTTTAAAGTACCAAACAGCAGTTTCCAATCTATATATATTTTGGCTGACAACTGTGCTTTGACTACCAAATTACATACTATGCCAGAACCATCCCTGAGTGGAACAACCTTTCTGCATATGCAGTGAACAGTACCTCACTGGACTCCTTCAAGAGCTAGCTGTCTTGCTGTCCATAGTCCACACACTGCACCTCCCCCATCTGCATATGATGTCCTGACTAGGAAATCTGCAGACACTTGAACTTGAACTCACCTACACAGTGCTTCTTGTCGATGTGCAGCTGGTATCCAGGTTTGCAGCTGCACACGTACGAGCCCTCCGTGTTGTCACAGAACTGGTCACAACCGGCTGTACCCTGATCACACTCATCAACATCTGAAGAAGAACACAGTAGAGAGGATACTTTCCATTCTCAACTAAGTTGTTATACAGAAAAGTTTATTTATGAAGATTTACACATTTGTAAAAGGATTGACAGAATAGGTGACTATCACCTTGTCAAGATGTCAACCCTCGTAGACCAGACTGTAAGGTTTGAACCACTCACACAAGGAAAGACCAATAAGTGTGGTGGGATCTTTAATGGGCTCAAGGTGTGGCTCTCCTGAAACATGGGACCTCCGGCTTTACACCCTATGCAAGATGACGTTAATAACCGAAGCTACAGGCACTCATTTTCACCTGAGTCTGGTGAAGAAATAGGTGTGAAGTACCAAGCAAAAACAGAAAGGACCAACCTTCACAGTCATCACTGCCTGTTATCATACTGTAGCCCTCCCTGCAGCCACAGTGGAAGCTGCCAGGGGTGTTGATGCACAGCTGTGGACAGTCAGCATTGTTGTCCAGCTGGACACACTCATTCACATCTGGGCACAGACAGACATTACATAAAGATGAACAAGTTGTGTGCCTATTTTGTATGCTCTTCTCACCATTTGACAGATGCAGGCAAGGACACCAACCCACCACCTACATGCAGTATATTCCACACCTCCTGGAAGCCAACAATGGACTACTTATGGGGTTAGAAGTACCCACTCTTGCACTCTTGCCCTGCAAGTCACCTTTTCCGTGCGAGGCATATTGGAGACACCAAGACTTGCCTGGTGCACAAGTTATCATTTCTATTGCATACAAAGCAACCTTTTAAAAGTCTAAAGCAGCCAGCATACGGCTTCTAAAATATACTGTGTCCTGCCTCGGCCATCATTCATGTGAGCAATACTTTACAGGTGGCCTGGCTTATGGCTTGCCTTCTGCAATAAACAACCGGTGTTGGCGGCAACCTGAAATATTGATGGGCAACCAACTTTTAGGTTCCCAGTGGGCAACCTGAGGCTTTCAAACCCTGACTTAGTTACACCAGAACAGATCACTCACCTTGCCAGCAACAAAAGGAACTGGAAGAAACTTACCACCACCTGCATTGGAGCTGACCACTGACGACACCTATTTCAGCACCAAAGACATGAAAAATTGGTAAATTTGAAGAAATTTTATAGTGCAAAAAAGGCAGATGTTGATCTCACCTGCACAGCGGAAGCCATCACCATGGAAACCCTGGTAGCACTGACAGAAGTATGATCCCACCGTGTTGCCGCAGCGAGCGTTGATGTCACAGTCATGCTCCGACCCCGCACATTCGTCCAGGTCTGACTCAAACACATTTCATATAGATTAGAACAGTTTCTAGCCAGCCTGAATTGTCTTCCATCATCTCAATTTTTTTGACTCCGCACACTCATCCAGGTCTGACTCAAACATTTGATTGGATAGATTAGAACAGTTTTCTAGCCAGGCTGAATTGTCAAAACCAGTTAAATTCCATCTCAGCACTGTCATTTTCCCAACACTACGATTGACGTCTGACAGGATAGATGAGACTTGTTTTCTAGCCAGCCTGACTTTTCCTCCGTCATCTCAATATTTTTGGACATAATATCATATCGAGCACCAAAGGAGGTCTCAAGTTTGAAATCTAAGGACCATCATCATCATACCTTCACAGTAGGTGCCGTTCCCTGTGTAACCTTGTCTGCAGGTGCAGCTGTAGGATCCAGGTGTGTTGACACAGTCACCCGGGCAGGTGCCAGGTATGGCACACTCATCCACATCTGAAAATTCATAAATGGAAGAAGACAACATTCCAAAGCTTTAATTAGTAAGGGAAGCTACTAATACATGTACATGATTATACCAATTAGCTGCCATTTTGTGCACTGTTGCAAATACACTCATCAAAAATTCATATGAATCAAGAACTGTCCCAACAATATCCTGACTTCTTTCTGTAAATGGATGCAAGCAAACTATCCCACCTTCACATGTGCCATCTGCAAAAATCTTCTCAAACCCCTGCAGACATCTGCAGAAGTAGCTGCCCTCTGCGTTCTCACACACAGCACCTTCTCCACAGATCTCCTCGTTAACTCTACACTCATTAATGTCTAAAACCAGGGAAAAGAAAAATAGTATCATGAATTAAGTAATCACAACTTCAAGGAGTTTAATATGGATGTGAAATCAATGAAAAATCTCAACATGTTTCTTGTAGAAAGAGAAAAAGTGATTTTCTTTAAAGTACTAACCTCTACAGATTATCCCATTTCCATGGTAACCAGTTGGACAGCCACATTTGAAGGATCCTGGAAGGTTGGTGCACACTCCTACGGTGCCGCATGGGGCATCCTCAAAACATTCATCCGTATCTGGTACAGCAAACATGCAACAAGAATCTTGGTTATACCTGAAGATGTCAAGAACCTAATCCTGAGGGTATGGCTGGCTGAAACTAGAATAATTTAGTCTGGTTGCTGCATGTTCCTCTGGAAAAATTTTAAATCTTGACTCTCTGAAATGCTATTTCCTGCATTTTTTGAGACAAATGTTGCTGGTTGATTTTTGTCTGTCAAAGATGATGGATAATCGCTTACCGACACAGTACTGTCCCTGTTTCTGGTATCCCACATGACAGGTGCACTCATAGCTGCCGATGCTGTTCTCACAATCCTCGTTTTCTGTGCAGCTTCCCTCAACTGAACACTCATCCACATCTGCAGCAATAACAAATAATCTCAAGAATCAGTCCGAAGTATTGCAGGATAAGAATGAAGGAAAAAATAAAATTTCAGATGATGTACAGGAATTTTCACACAAAACATTGGAAAGACAAAAACTACTAGCAGTACATAGATGATTTTCTATCTGAATCTACCTTTAGATGAGTATATCTACCTGTGCAGTTGCCCTCAAAGAACCTGTAGCCAAGCCCACAGTCACACAGATAGGATCCAAGTGTGTTCCTACAGGTAGACACGCCTGTACAAGGCCTGATCAGGGAACACTCATCCAAATCTGGAGGAATAAAAGCAAAATAAGCAAGCTGATGTACACAAAAGGAAGGAATTAGAAACCTTAGGATTATAGCATCAGATCTATGAAATCCTTGATGAATGCTGGCATTACTTTTTTAAATAATCATGTTAGATCTACTTCAGAACCTTCAAGATTGTTAAAGAATGTGTTTTCCATCATTAGGCATGTATATGTCATGCTAATAGTATAGATCCATATCCTTTCTGTCATGTACTCTGTACAGCCCACCTTCACAGCCAGTGCTGCCGAAGTAGAAGCCAGTTGAACAGGTGCAGGTGTAGGAACCCTCTGTGTTGGTGCAGGTGGCGTTCATTCCACAGATGCTCGGGTCAACCTCACATTCATTCACATCTGTGATGGGTACAAAATAACAGGGAAAATCAAGAATTTTACTTTCAATAAAGATAAGACTGTATATACTGTTCTGTTTACTTTAATAATCCCCTTCATCAACTTGTACATTCTTCTTAAAACTTACTTAATATCCAATGTCTGGAGAATGGATGAAATCTGGAAACACTTGCCCAAGAGCTTAGACCATTGATGGGATGTTCATGGCATACTTTTGTCATTCATGGGGAATGTTATATATCTACAACATTTTGGAACTCACCAATGCAGTGTGACTTGTTGACTCTGTCAAAGCCTTCAGGACAGCCACAGTCTCCCTCAAGGTTTAGGAGGATGAGGGTGCCTGGATATACAGACATAAACAGTTAAAATTTTTAATGAACAAGGAACCATGAAGTTGTAGAATTTAAACTTTGTTCCAACACCAGAAAGAACTCCCATTGAATTTTTGTTCCATGTTGTCAACCTTCATCATATGTATGATCCACTTGCTGAGTTACAACAGTAACGTACCAGAGCACTGACAGTCCAGACCGTCTTCAGTGAACTCTAAGTCCCCGGGACAGTTACAGGACAGGCCGTCATCAGACAGCTCCAGACCGTAGTCACACCCACAGGTCACGTCATCCTCCAGGAGTATCAGGTTACCAGGACAGACACAGGACAGACCATCGGGGGAGGGGACGTAACCCTCAGGACAGGTGCAGTTTCTGCCATCTTCTACTGGTATCATACCCCATGGACATCTGGGGGAGGAAAAAAATCATCAAAAAGTTGTGAAAATGAAGGAAATGATCTTCATCTAACTGGCTGAAGAGATTATCTCCATGACAAGGCAAAGGGTAAAAGAATATGATGGCTGTACTATGAACCTTCTACCACTGCTAGAATACAACAGGTTTTATGTGATTTACAGTAATGATACAACATGTATGTGGATTTATACCTGCAGGAGTTTTCATCATCATCCTCAAAGACCAGGTTGCCTGGACACTCACACCCCAGCTTGTCATCAGTATATTCCAAACCATCAGCACACAGGCAGCTTGTTCCCTCCTCATTTGACGTCATCCCTTCTGGACAGCTGCAAACATCATCATCACCGTCCTCTTCTTTCTTCACCTGAATAAGATTGCCTGGACACTCGCACCTCTGTCCAGCTGCCGATACTACAAGACCATTCGGACAGGAACAGTTTGTGGCCCCTTCTTTGAGAGTCATTCCTTCTGGGCAGGAGCAGACCTCAATCCCGCTCTCTCCACCATGCACGGCGACAAGGTTGCCTGGACACACGCAGCGTTCACCATCTTCAGTCTTCGCAAATCCCTCTGTGCACGTACAGTTGAGCTGATCTTCCGTGTACACCATTCTCTCCGGGCATATACAAGAGTCTTTTTCACCATCTGTGTGGAGAAGTAGATTGCCTGGACACTTGCAACTTTTCTCGTCTTTCGTTAACACAAACCCTTCTTCACAGGTACACGCCAGCCTGTCCTCTGTGTAAGTCATTCTCTCTGGACAGGAACAGATTTGCCTATCTCCACTCTGTTGCAGTACCAAGTTCCCGGGACAAACGCAACTCTGGCCATCTTCCGCTTGTACAAAGCCCTCTTGACAAGCACAGCTTCTGCCGTTATTGATGAGCACCATACCTTTAGGACATGTACAGATGTCCCCAAGATGTGTTTGTGAGAGT
Source organism: Branchiostoma belcheri (assembly GCF_001625305.1). NCBI lineage: Eukaryota > Metazoa > Chordata > Leptocardii > Amphioxiformes > Branchiostomatidae > Branchiostoma > Branchiostoma belcheri. Next base: position 1,101,988 of record NW_017804231.1, read on the forward strand.
ACAAGACCTTCTGGACATGCACAAGTAGCTTCATCTTCCTCGAAGAATAAGTTGTTTGGACAAGTGCAGTTTGACTCATCGAGAGAGGGGACCATCCCTTCCGGACAACCCTCTTCAGTGCTGTTGGAAAGTGTTGTATTTTCAATGCAGAAGAATTCTCCGTTGATGAAGCTGACAGCTGCAGTGCAGGAACAGGTGCCATTTTCTGACAGGACAAGGCCGTTTGGACAGCTGCAGTTGTGTTTGATGTCCTGACAGATGCACAAGGAGCCGTCATCAGGTGCAGTGGCAAAACCAGCTGGACAGGTGCAAGTAAGCTCATCATCTGTGAGAATACAGAAGAATAGTAAAGTGACTCATGGTATGTTATAATGTAAATCGTGAAATATTTGTGTTGTTTTTATGCTTTTGCAGTGAACTCTCACTGCCGACTGACATCACACATTGAACATTTGCTCTGGTGTCCCTGGCACTACTACAGTTGTGTTGTTTCAACCATAAACTTAAAACACACAACTCATCATTCTACTGCCAAATCATACCCCCAAAAATTTGTAACTTCAACATTATCAAAACATGACTAAAGGTGGGATCCATACAGCCATGGAGGTAGAAAATTACAAGGTCTTGTGATTTTTTACCTCCATGATTCAACAAACGCAACATTGTTTGGGAATACCTGAAGGGACAAATCCAGGTGCGCATGTTGGCCTACAGGTGAGCCCATCAGGTGAGAGGTTCAGGCCAGGTGCGCAGGTGCAGTTAGCACCGTCAGGTGCAGGCACAAACCCAGGTGGACAGTCCAGCTGACAGGAGGTGCCGTTCTCAGGTGCATAGAACCCTGTTGCACAATCTTGAAAAGGAAAAAAAAACAGGCATTGCAAATGTTTAAATTTTGCCAAGGATTGCCTAATTCCGTCTGGTACGAATTTCATTTGGTTGAATGGGGGAGAAAAGATAAGGAAACATAATCTATCCATCAAAATATACAGAACAACAAAATGTTTAAAGAAAGTAAATTTTTACCTGGTTGTAGTGGTGTTTTGTCTGTGGAATATACTTCATCATCTTTATCTCTCATGTCTTCCACTTTGTTTTCCTCCATCAGATCCTAAAACAACATTACAATAGCTGCATTCTTTAACTTTGAATTATAAAAAAAGAGTACAAGAGCTAGAAAAGGAATTTGTCAGACAAATGTATTATGTTTACCTTTACATGGTTTAGCCCAACAAACTACAGTCTCTGTGTTTTATTCTTACCAAAAAAATCATTCATATATATGATGACCAGCCCCTTAAACTTGCTACATCATGTGTCTTCTACAGCACCAGTTACCATGGTGACAGCCATCTGGTCCTGGTCATTAACCTTATATGTTTGGAGAGGATTATTATTGATTAGAAACTGAGCAACATAATGTTAGATAAGTTAAACCCCTTTATTTGGTGATGCCTTCAATGTAATGATTTTATGCCCAGACCTGATCAAGACCTTCTTCCTCAGTTGTCTTCCTTATATCTTCTTCTTCAGCCTTGACCTCAGTGGCTTTGATAGCGATAGAGCGAATTTCATTGGGCTGGGCAAAGATCGCAGTGAAGGTGGTCAACAGCATGAGGAGGTGAACACAGCTAGCCATCCTAGACACTGCAGAGTACATGAAAAGAGACAGGTTAGGTAACGGCAATGAATTGTTGTATAATCATCAAATACACAAATTCAGGCATGTCATGTAATCATTATATAAACATTTGACATCTTCCAGTTTTCTACCCAGATCTAGATTGGGGACTTGTTAAAACTTTAAGTCCAGCAGTCAACGTAGCCACACAGTGCCAAGAAATGAACCAGCTGGTGCATGTTTATCCAGTATTGACAACTGATGTGTAAATGCATGCACATGAAGCCAAGGAGGTTATAGGAAAGAGCCTCCTTGAAATCTTTGTACTGCAAACTTCAAGATGCAGTAACCAGAATATCTTATACTAATATCTAGATCAAGTTAAAGCAAAATGTGACCTTGGAACTGATAAAAACTGACCTGTTCAATAGTTGAGCTCTTCTGGAGGCAAGCTTGCAAGTCAGCAAATCTTGCTTTCTCAGCTAGGGAGACCTCACTTTGGAGTTGGAGTTACCTTGTTCCTGGCCAAACCATTATTTGTTGGGGGTGATATTTTATGGAACCATGCATAGGAAGAGGCGCAATAACAATTAGATGATAGCATCATTTATAGTATTACCCATTCAACATGTATGAACAATGATAAGAAAAATCATAAGATGTGCAGAACCCAAGTATTTGCAGAAACAATAGAAGCTCACTCCTGTTTTGTCCTGCATTGGACCGTTCCAAAAGGAAAGCACTTTGTGCTAATGGGTTGAGATGACACAAGCCACATGGCCTGTGTTTACACTACTGTCTACCACTCACAGCAGGAGTGTAATTAATTGAGGGATGAAGTTCTCAACAAATGCCTGCTGTAGGACTGGGCTTAATTGGTGGGTAAACCTCTGGCCTCTTCCCTGTTCTTCCAGAGTAAATCAGAATTATACTTTCCTTGTATTTAGGCTAGGGTTTTTGTCCTCCCTACATATTCTTAGGATACTGTAATCTCCAAGCAGATCTTTTGGTGGCTGCAAAGACAGATCAAATTGGCCAGGCAGTATCCATTTGCCAGTTACCATTTGCTGCCAAAGTCGTAAAAAAAAGAGACCCCAATAAACGCTTACAAACACGTCAAAATAAGATGAAACTTAACATCTGCTTGGAGAGTAAAGATACTGCAGAAAGACTGGACCGAATATTTTCCTACAAGTGTGTTTAAAACTTTTAAATTAAACCCTGGAAAAATAAACCAATACTAGTCTCTGATATAGTTTGCCAGCCATCCAGTTTAACTGTCAGCATGTAAGACATTGGGAATTCAAGAAATTCCACAGGGTCTTGGAGCTTGAACTTGAGATAATCTTGTTTAAATTACAATGTTTAGCTTTTCTTTGTTATAACTGCTGTTATCTAGCTATTATAACAACAGGAGTGACATGGCTGGATCTCGAGCCAACTTCAGTACAAGTTCTATTATTACATAGACACATAGATCCAAATTGATAATTAATGTTGCTTTGTAGGTTTTCAAATGTGGAGAAGATTTTATTGGCAGAAACAAATCTTTAAGTGTGCTTACATTTTGTCTGTGTAGTTAATTCTTGACACAAAAATATTTAACTGACAAATATCTACAACAGCTCTTTTGTTGCAACTGTGGTTCTGACCAAAATTCTCTAATTTTTCTAAAACAATGACATGATTGTTCAAAACAACTCTAACCACCCCATTTTTGTACTCATACAACACTCAAAACATTCTTACCAACATGCCGTATTCCTGTAAAAACGTCAATTTTTGGACAACTTTAACACTTGCTAACTCTTCATCTATTTTATAAGTGAAAATGTCATGGCCAAACTTGGAATTGTTGAGAGAAGCTTGCAATAACCTGAGAAAAGATCACAACTATATTTCAGCTCGCAGAGAAGTCAATATTATGTCTAACTGTTAAGTGCACTTTTAACATTATAACTACTTTGAGGAGTTTTTGTAGCCTCTACCAGGCTTTGGACGGGAGCTGGAAAGAGTAGAAATTGGCCAAATAGAGAGAGATAACAAGTACATTTTGAGTACAGTTTGCCAGATGCCTGGTAGAGGCTAGAGTTTTTGACACATACTACATTGTAGTACATTTTGAATTGTCTGGTGAATTTGAATTTTTAATTCAACACATCTTAGCAACACATCTTTTGAGAAATATTTGTCAGCATATGTGACGGAATGCCAGAACCTTGCTTCTGGCCTCACTACGCTTATAAGAAAATATACATTTTTGACTTGTCATGTCAATATCACTCAAAAATATACAAACAGACCCTCTCAGGAAACAATAGTTTCACAACTGACATTTTGAGTATTTCTAATTTCATATAGTGCTAAATTCTTATCATTTGAAGACAGATAAAGTATTGAGAAAATCCCAACATTTACAAATACATACTATAGTCTATTAAGAGAAAATGTATGTACCAACCATTGAAATGAGAAGAGAGGTAAAACGAGAGAAGTCAATGGAAAATGTACAATGCAAAAGCATGTGAAGTCTTTTCTAAAATATATCTTTTTGTGTGCCAATATACATTTTATTCTTATCACAACAAAGTTTAACATATCTAGGTATTTTCACTAAAAAAAACACTTCTCAACCCTTTGAAGATAATGCAACTTGAAGATACAACACCTTATATACACAACACTATCCTTGGAAAGTCAAGAAGGAACACTACAAAACTGTACATTTAGTCCTGTATACACTACATTTCTCACTGGAATGTACCAAGTGTGCAGGTGCAGCTTTTCAAACACAATGCCTGTTGTCTAGTGCAACTTTACAAACACAATGTCCATTGTCTGACTAGCTCTGGCTGGCTGAAATGTTCTAGATCAAGAAGCGTTTGTCCACCAGGGTCTTGTTGGCCAGGTTCTTCCTGCCACCGCTGTCTCGTAGGTTGGAAATGAACTGGAAATGCAAAGGAAATTTTCCATTTATTTCTCAAATTTGGAGATGTACTAACATCATCATATAAGTTTCCAAAGAACTGTAATGGTTGTTTAGGCCGAGGAAAAAATGTTATGTTTCTTTTCACTCAACTAACCCTACACAACATTAATTTTCTTAGGCTTTAGGAACCAAGTAGATATTCTTGTAAATTGTACTTTGAATCCTGTTCATTAACCTATTCACAATATCCTGATTGCGCTTTTCTGAATTCTGACTTCCCAACCCCATGGCCATATACCAACTGCTCATTAAAAATACAGTATCAATACATGACACTGAACTATAAGAATAGCAATATTAATACATGGAAAAAGTCAGAAACAAAATTGCCGTTACCCGAGAAATGAGGTAGGTGATGACAGCGTCCAGGACATAGCTCTGTCCAATCAGATCCACCACGCTGAACACCACCAGTTCAAAGGTCAACAGGACCATCTCATTTCCATAGAACAGCACAGCATCGAAGGAATGGCCGTCATCTAGATTAACAGAAAGACATTCACATTGGTGAGACAGAACAACCAGATTTCTTGAACGTAAATGCCGTAGCTTGTTGTCATCGGAAGTCTCTCTACACATCTACCATCACTAGACCATACCGTTTCAGGACAAAGTCAGAATACTGGACATTGAACAGGACTATTTTTTAAAAGGTATAAAGGTGATCATGTATATCAGGGCACTCCAGCTATCATTAAACAGAGACGGTGGACTAGCAAAACAATATTTATTGGAAGTAAATTTTATTTTTCAGCCCAAAAGTTGCCCCGACGGCAGGACAGACTGCTATGGGACCGGTGAGGTGAGGTTACAGTAACTGTAATAACAGGAGGCAATGGTAAGGTGCACACTTCTAGACAAAAATTTAAGTTTGTCTAGTTTTACATGGAATGCATTTGCAGAGACAGTACTCCTGTATCCTCACCATTGTAGAAGTGTCCCTTGTCTGTGGTCTCCAGGAACTCCATATCCAGTAGCCTCTCAAGGAACATCTTATCTTTCACGATGTAGTCAATGTCTGGACGGGACTGGGGAGAAAGAACAATCCAATATCCAGTGATAAAAGCTTTCTCAAATACATTTGTACATTGTAAAAGGTTCAACTTTATTCCAACACACCATTGTACAGGGATCAAATTTTTAGCGACCACTGTCGCCTTCATCAGGATAATTAATGACCAATCACTTCACAACATTTGTACATTGTACAAACATTAGCTAATACATAATCATAATTTGTTTTTTTTGTGCAAGCAAGCAAAACGTCTTAAAACAAGAACAGTTAGGCAGTAAAAGAAAGGAAAAGGGTGTGGAATCTTACATGGTCGATGAAGGCAGCCAGGTATTTGTTGAGTTTCTTGTAGGCATCCACCTGTTGGTTAATGTCCACCCCTGTACTGGTGGTGTTTCCTCCTCCAGCTGGGGGTCAGAGGTCATTGTTTAGTACATGTAGACAACGGTAGATGGATCAGTTCTATAGATATACAGTTGAAGGAAAAAGATAAGACTTTTCACAAGTTGATTTTACCTCTTTGTCTGTTTTGACCCCTGGCTGCTGCAGCTTGTTGCTGTTAGACAAATGAGTGGTAAGGGTTAAAACATGTGCAGGGACAAAAGTATTTATCAGTATTTTATAAAACATCACCTCAATGAATTGGGAAAAATTGATGAAATATAATGTCACAGTCTTTGACGGGTTCTGTATTACAAAATAGCTTACTCGTACTTTACCAAAACTAAGGCATATTTGTTTTACCTGCAGGGGCCTGATAATACTGTCATACTGGTCCCTGAGCTTGTGTGGAAGGGACATCTCAAAGGTCTGATTATCTGTGTTGGGGAGCAGGCCACGCTGGCCACATCTGTTCTCCTGGGGGGGAGGGCAGACAAAATTTGCAGTAAGTACATTTTCTATAGTATCATCAGCCTAGAAACCTAGTCAAACCTGCCCAGGAACACCAGACATGGGATCAATACAGTCTGGTCTACAGAGGACAGGTGGGCATTATAGACAGAATTCTTAATGTGTCAATTAATATTGGAAAAATTATTGCAGGGTCACCAACAAAAAGTGGTTACATTTTCAATACAGTTCTCATGTACAGGTTTGACTATACTTTGTACATTATCTTGTCTACACTGTGCATAGTACACTTATCTGTCATACCCATTAGTAATAAATAATTCAAGAAAATATTTAGACAAGTTGACAAGTGGCTTTTCCGTCTCACCTCTTCTCTGACTATCATCTCATACATCTCCTGTATGCCAGTGTCGGCCTGACCGTGGACGGAGCGCCCGTGGATGTAGTACCCAAAGTGGGTGTTAGCCATGATGAACACACTTACCTGGACATGGAGAACACAAGTTAGCAAAGTCTATACAAAACCACTTTTCTACTAGCAAAAAACACGCAGCTGTACCAGGGCTCCAGGCAGCACTCGTTTTTCTTGAACTTGTGGTGTGTGATGGAAAAATTTTTAAACCCGTCAACCATGATGATGGATACAGTTAACAAAAATGGTGGGTAAAAAAATCTAAAAACATCCAAAGGACACTAACAACCACTCTCAATCCCATGTTTAGCCTCTCAAAATGTGGAAAATTGCATCTTTAAAGGCTTGAAAATCCAAAATTTGCCCCTGGACCCTCCTAGATTGGGAGCACTCTCTCTTCAATCCTAGATATAGGCTGACATTAAAAAATTTTGAGCTGACTAAAGCCCTGCCAAAGGGCAAGAAAAATTCAGCCCAGTTAACAAGGTGACAGATTCTGCTGCAAAAGCTTCCGGTGAGCTTAATCATTGTGTGTTAAGTTTTAATAACATAGTAAAAAATATGAGAATCCAGAGACACTTACATTTGCCATGGAGCAGAGGTCCACAAACTGTCCCAGCTTGTCCTCAACAAAACGCTCGTAGAAGAAGGTGAAGAAAAGCCACTGTGGAAGAAAAAGAGAGAACATGATATGCCTGTGCCCATCATAGGGATGTCACTAACCAGAGCTAGGTTCTTATTTTCACCTGAGTGGAGTGAGGAAAGTTGTGTAAAGTGCCTTTCCCCAGGGCACATGGTGACATGGCAGCCTTGAAACCCGAGGCCTCTTGGTTCTGAGCCGAACACTGCCGTTATGCCACACAACCCCACAGCTTGTCTCTGACTAAGTTGTAACACTATTGATACATCAATGGAAAAAAACCTCAGGCATTTCAGTCCTTACCTGTACGATAGCCACCACCAGGTAGACAGTGGACATCATGCCGAACCTGAGCAGCTTACTGTACCCTCCCACGTACTGCTCACTGTCGATCACCAGGTACGCTCGCGGGTCGGTCGTCGTCAGGTTCTCAAACCCAACCACCTGGTGCAAGAGATGACATTTCTTAGTTGTAGAGTTTAAGCTTAGGCCTAGGAAAAAATATCTCTTCATCAGGACTAAGCTTAAACTCTACAACTACAGTCGCTAGATGAGCTTTTGTTCGAAGATCACATTTCTGTTATGCCATAATAGTATCATACACATGCACATGAAATACAAAACGTACATTGTACAGACAGCAGCTGGGAACATGGTCAACACATAGTGAACCTGACAGGTACAAAAGGAACTGCCTATTACAAACGTATGAACAAACAGCCTATGAACTACCCTGGCATTCGGCTGGGCATTGGTTAGGAAATGTGACTGTAGTATCAGCTTACATTCATGAAGAGCAGCACAGCAAACAGCTGGAAGACGGTGTTACTTTTCCTGGTGGTCTGCAATACAGTACAAAGTCAACCAGTCAATTTCATATACTACCCTGGGTACCCAGACAATCATTTAACAAGGCTGAAGTCCGAACATAATTCCTGGTCTCAGTGAAAACGTACAAAAGATTTATCAAAATGATAACAAAACTATCATTTGTAACAGAAGTTGTTGGTAGCAATTTTCACCTTGTTTAAAGATTTTTGCCAGGTTTACATAACTAATTTACATGTACATGGTGTATTTAAAATACAAAAGACATATAGAAACCACTGATCAATGTAAAAGCACACCTGGATCTCATTCCACTCGTTGGCCACAAAGTACGTTCTCCACATGCTGACGGACTGTGTCTTCCCGTTCCCACCTTCCACGTCCGCAGACTTCCCACGCGGCCGCTCCCAGTCGATGAAAAAGATGTCGATGGTCATTTGGGTGAAGAGAAAGTGCATCATCTCCAGACACTGTGGTAACCGAAAAACAGATCAGCCACAGTTTAGCCTCAAGTGCCAAACCTCTGAACATAAAAGAACCGAACACACTTATTGAGAAGAGTAGGGGTGACCTGGTGTGCTTGACAACAAAACACAAGCTGTAACAAGATACCATGTTGCACTTGTAGCTACTTGAAAAAACAATATGCATCATGTCAGTTGAGGATGGCTTTATTACCTTGAGGCCACATGCCACAGACAGGTAGATGATGAAAGTTTGCTCCTGTGCAGGTGTGGGAAGCAGCAAGTACACCTGGTCTTGTCTCTGCGTAGGAAGAAGGAAAAACTTATATATAGATGACATTCAATCAATAACGTCTTTGTCCAGGGCTAAAACAAAGCTAATAAATTCCAGTCATGGAAGATGAAATACAAAATTTTCATGCCATATTTTCAACACCAGAGAAAGAAATTGCTAATCAATATGGATCTCAGCCATTCAAGATTTAAGACCATTGAACAATTTTATTTATCACTTTTACCTTAAAGAACAACAGCCAGGAGAGTGCAGCTCCCATGGCTACAAGGAAGAAGGCATTTCCCAGGGGTCCGAACATGAACAGGAAGAACTTCAGGAAGGACTGCAAGTAAAACACAGAAAATTCACATCAGCATTCCTTACTTAAGCTTTCTTCTGACACTGACATATCATGACATTTCATATTAAGGATTCCTGTGTGATTCTAGACCGCGAAAGTAGATGGTTTGAACGAGGCGTCAAGGAAGCTGTGCACATCGGGTCCCGCTCCCCGTCCCTCAACCGTGACCAAGGACGCCACAGGCTCCCACCAGTCTACAACTCCCTCGTCCAGTCACGTGACCTGGGTGACCTTTGACACCTAGGTCACGTGACCCCTCTTATGAGCTGAAGAAAGATGGCGGATGCCACCTGAAAGCTTCTCATAGCACAATTTCATCGTGAGTATCAGTTTAATTCCTTCTCCAAATGGATTCCTGTGTAATTTCAAAAGTGAAAATCCACACACACGTCCTTACCGTACAGTCCACAATCTGTGCCCCGATTCTCCGTCGCCAACTGGAGGTCGACACGAAGAGGGCCCACAGAATGGCCAGTGCACTCAGCACACCAATGGCAATCTGGAACAATATTGGGTGGAGTGAGGAAAGTCATTATAAGTGCCTCTCCCAAGAACGCAATGTCCAGCCAGGAATGCAAGGAATCCAACCTGTGACCTCTTGATCTCGTGTTCTGTCTAGCCACTTGTCCATTTGACACCACTCGAATCAACTGTGCACTTTCATATACAATATATAAAGTTAACCTTGTAAAAGTTCATCATACTTTCATAACATACCTGTACATCCTGTTCATAGGTGGCTGTGCTCATCTGATAGTTCACACTGAAGGTAACCTGAAGAGGTGAACAGATTAAAACATCAAATCGGAGTGATTCTACCTCTGCACCAAAGCAACATTAGCCCAACATGGTTCTTGACATGGTAAAATCTAAGTGTAATCACTTTCTTAATGCAAGGCCTAACTTCAGAGAAATACGAAAATAAGGCATTTTTCACAAAAAAATTGCCCTGTTTAAAATGGGTCACAGGCATAAATGGAAAAAAAAGCCTCTAGTCCTAAGGTATCGCCAAAAAAATCACATTAGCAGAATCATCCACAATGTAGACATGGCTTTAGTATATATACTGTACACTGGAAACTTACTGTGGCTTGGGCATTAGCATTGTAGTCATCCAGGGAGGCTTCAGAGTAGGTAATCCTGACCAGGGGTGGGTAGATCTCTCCTTCTCTGTTCCCTGATCGGAGCTGTACACTGAAAAATAACACATAGTATTATATGACTGTTATGACATTGGTACATTTTATATGGAAGGGTCCCGTAACAGGGCTTCAAAGCCAGTGTTGAAGTTGCAATTTATGATGTCTACCAGACCTTTACGTTTGTGGACTTTTGTTTACAGTATTGATATTTACATTTTGCAGGATACTTCTTCGAAACTTTTTTTCAAAACAGTTTTCTTTTGTGAATTTCAGATGCTTACACTAGGCAAAGACACCATCATCAATGCTACAATGTATATTGAGTTCTGATCTTTAAAAGAATGGAAAATTACCCGATGGAGAAACTGCTGGCATATCTGACCACCTGAGGGTCTCCGTCAGCTGCTAACTTTGCACCGATGGGGTCCACTAGGAAGAACCTCCGCACCAACTGCCACTTGGTACGGTCACTGCCTACGGTAAGAATTTCACACTGAGTACAACTGGTTTAGTCCGATGAGTCCAACCATGAGTACCAAGTCATAAACTGTCAACTAGGTCGTGTGACATAGCGGTAGCATCTTCGACCCGGAACCAAGAGGTCCCGGGTCCGAACCCCACCTGGTCACTGATCTTGTGAAAACATTTCCTTGCCAGTGCTACTTACCAGAGTTGTCCGTATTACTGTACTGGACATTGGTGATGAGGACAGGGATGGCATACAGGGTGCTGTCATCTGGATAACGGTAATCTGGGTCAACAGTCAAGGTTCAAAGGCCAACTCTGACCATACGGTTAGGTCAGGGAGGTACATCAGTAAAAGATTACTGATCAGTACCGTATCATTGTCTTCATACCTGATTTGTCCTGATGTTTTAATTCATTACTTCTTATAGATTAACATTCTCTAGCTTGATAAAGGATACACATGTCGTAGAACACCATCTGCTGGTAGTCTGTGTTGTTCCAGAAGTCTTGGACGTTCAGTCGGCACTGTGGAGGAAAGGGGGAGGTCGGGCTTTGTATACATACATTACAAACACTTTACAAGCTTCAGGTTTTTTACAGAAAGAGAATCTCACAAAAAGAGAATACCATGAGAAAATACATCCTAAGGGACTTACGCTCTGTGAGTAGGTTGTTCCAAAGGTGTAGGCAGCATCTAGTCTGGTGGTGCTATCCTTACACAGCTGTAGGTAAAAAAACAAAAAACACAAGCATACTAAACACTGTAGCAGAACTTCCAAATTTGAGCCTATTACTGATAACATTAGAACTTACAGTAGCACAATTCAAGCCATCCAGCGTAGAGGCTGTGATGCTATGTGTTAACACACTACATGTATACCAAGATGTCTCACCTGTAAGAGACCACCTGTAACATCTTGGATTCCCAAAAAATCCCCATTCAGACTGTAGGCTGCTACAACAAGGTCCAGCTTGGATGACTGGGAAGATAACAGAAAACAGTTAGATAATCAAGGAATTTTTTCTAACCATTATTAGATGTACTAGCAACAGAGGCACAAGAGTCCTGGATAGACTAAATATATACATATTCCATGCCTTACATTATAAACAAGCTTAGTTTATGAACAAGTAATAAGGAACTTGTCCCAAGCATTCAGAGGCAATGTGAAAACTTGTTAAACCTATCAAAATAAACATTATGGAGGGAGCAGGAATTTTACAACTCCTTGCCTATGTGTATTTAATGTTAGACAATATAAAAATTGACTAGGGAATTTTTAAAGAAATGATCAGATCCCTAAGGTTTTCTGGTACAAATTCCTGCTGCCTACAATCTTGTATTTTAACACCGTAGAAAAAAAAAGAAAACAGTGTAAGTGTACTGAACAAAGAACAGTGAGTTGCAAGGTGAAGAACATATATAAACGATTTGTGCAAATCATGGACGTGTTTTGTGTCAAATATCTGTTTTCAGGTACTTAGTATCTAAAGACAATTTTATGTGATTTTTGTAGTCTATTGCAAAGGCCACAGTAACGCTTTAAAATATTTGTAAAAAAAATAGGTCCTAAAAGTAGAAAATAAGCAATGGTGGTTAAAACTTCTTACAAATGGATTAACTTTTTTAGGCATGTAAGAAAACATTTTGTAAATTCAGTGGTGTAAGGATACGAGATATTTTTTGACAATCGAGAGCATTTTTATCAGTCTAAGCTTTTACGAGATAAAGTTCCAGGTAGAAAAGTAACATAGCATTTGAATATGAGGTAAGTTTTCAGACAAGAGAAACATCAAGGACAACTACAAACTACTGAACAAGAGAAGAAGAAGAAGATACAGTACAAATTGTCCTCCCAGTATTTTGGCCAGCTGTAAGCCAAGAGGGCAGAAAAAAGGGGAAAACTCTGTTAATGCACATGATGACAATATGATACAATGTCATGGCTTACTAGTACAATGTATAATTATGTAAATATCACATTCCTTCATATCTAGGGGTAAAAACATCATTATAAACATAAATAGATAAAGGGTCCTTACATATTGAACTTTTAGGCTCATTTCTTTTCCACAAATCTAAAAATGTTCTTCTTCAAGTTCTTCATAATAAACTATGGCTAAAAAACATAAAATGACATACATTGTATAATGCCTTTATTTGCCATGATAATGAGTTCTCCATTCAAATTACAGCAATTTATAACATTAAGTAGGAAATGTTACCATGTACAGTAGTAGTCTCAATGTTACCTGGGATGCTGCACTGAAGGTGAACTTGGTGGTGATTTCTGTGTCGGACAGGATCTCTGACACGTCATTCAGCTGGTGATCGTAATACAGCCATGGCATGGCCACTTTCCTGCAGGTCAGAAACACAGGCAAAGTCTCTTTTACATTTAGAACGATATCAAAACCACAGCAACTGCGTGTAGCTGTAGATGCATCAGTGGACTTATTAGACTCATAGAGTCAGAGCTGTGCTGAATTTCCTCACTCAACTCAGGACTCAGGTGGAAATGTACACTTGTGAGTGTCCATCCCAGTATGAGTAAATCAAATCACTTTGGTCTTATATAGCTTGTACTTGCAGTTGCTCAAGCTACAACTGGTGTATACTACACCAGTAATAGCTGTGTACTAATCAACGCACAGCCTTACAAAAGGCTTCAAAACAACATTGGAAGTGTGTTTACCAGTCTTGTACAGTGCCAACATTGTCATTATTGTCGTCACTCAGTGTCTGAAGTAGCGTACAGCCGTCCTCCTGGTTGGTTCCATCGTTTTGCCGGTTGTAGAGGCGGAGCACACACAGGTTGCCTAGCAACTGGCAGGCCGTCAGGTTACGCTGGGTAACCTGGGCACCAGCGGCAGGCTGGGAAAGGTCAAAGATCAAACACGTTCATTGAAGTACAGTCACACTCACATTCATTTAAAACTTTCAAATCCCGTGCCATCTAAACAATAAAACTGAACTGATCATCATGACTACCGAGATGTCAGAATAAAAAAATTCTTAGTTTATACATGTGAAAGTGAATAAGAAATCTAAAACATGTCCTTACCGTACAGCCCAGAGACGCTGCTAGGAGATATTCCTCAATGTAATACGATAGCTTGTTGTCACCATCCTGCGGAACAAATAATAGTTTTATACACTGTTCTACACCAGGAGCAAGTAAGTACTGTTTTACTTTACTTTCCCAAGTAATCAGTGTTAGCATGTTGTAGTACATTATCACAAGTACAGGTAGGTAGCCAAGAAAAAAGACCCAAAGAGGATCAGTAGTTGAACTGAGTATTCATCTTTTCCTATAGAATGATAGTTCTTTGTATTCTGTATACCAGTACATACATGTACATCTTATTGATGAGGATTTTAAAAGAAATGTACAAATGTATTTGAAATGTTTATTGGATTTTACACTCACCCAAGTGAAGTCCAGGTTTTGACTCACACCAATCTGTGCATCTGTGAAACAAATTCCACCATGCTGAAAAAAAGAATAAAAGTTCCCCTGCTTTATCTGTGCATTACAATCATATACAACCAACCTGTTCAGAGGCTACAGTTTTCTATCAAAAAAAAGTAAAACCACACACACAGCTTTTGTATTACATGTACCAGCACCACCAGAGTACTAGTATACTACTATATCAAGGCAAGCGTAAAGACTGTCTCACCACTTGGTTGGGATCAGGACAATTACAGGTCCCACCGCTGACATCAATAAAGCTTTGGTGGCAGCGGACACATCTACAATGTAAAACAGAGATGGCAAAGCAGTTAAAGTAACATATTTACAACACATATTAAAAAATCAAACACTGCCAATTTACATTTTACTATTGTGCAAGATATTGTTATCTTTTTATCAACATTTTCAAATGTTAAAACTATATCTTATAGTATAAGTATGGTAACATGTCTATATCTTATAGTATAAGTATGGTAACAATGATACTGCTTTCATGTAAACATAGTCCTTTACAACCAGGCAGACATTAGGATGTACATGTATAAATGTAGGCTAGTGTATTATAGTTATGTAAATGTAGCATGCATACCTGTCTCCTGCTGCATTTGGCACAGTATCCCCTTCACACGCCACACAGTCCCGCTGGCCGGTCTGGGACCCATTTGTGGTGCGCTCAACTAGGAGACAAGTCAAGACAGTCCAATCAGGCATCTATAGTTTAAATTGTCAACTTTTTGTTGGTTTGTTTGTTTGTTTGTTTGTTTGTTTGTTTTGCTCAGTTATTACTGCTGAGCAGCTACAATTCTGCACATTTTACCAGAGTGCTGGAGACTTTATCCCAATGGAGGGGTGTTGCCAAGTACAAGTACTAGTACAGTGGAACTCACAGCCACCAAGTACAGAAGGGGCATCATCACTAGATAGCTTTAAACAATGTTTAGAGTTAGATGTTCAAAGGCTAGGTGTAACAAGTGGATTGGTGTAATATAGCCAGCTTCCACCGCACCACGTGCACGCGAAGCTGGTGTGTTACGTTAAGGGATGGTTACAAGACCAAGAAGATGTGTACTAGTAATACCTGCGATTTGGCCGGCAGGACAGGGGTTACACCTGCCTGTGACAGGGTCCAGTGCCGTACCTGTACCACAGGAGACACACGCCCAGCCATCCGCTGATGTCACCTGTCAACAACAGGACACTGATCATTACACAGGACACCACTTTCTACTATCAGTCCATCCCTTTGTTTTTTTCTTTATACATGTACATTTGCCTCAGCTTTAACAAGCCTATGACAGAACTAACTTAGTATTGAGCTAGTACTAGTACATGTACACGTTATAAAGAAAGAAAGAAAGTACTCACAGTTGTAGGAGCTGTGCATGCTGCACATGTGACCTGGGAGCTGCCAATGTCTGCAGTCAGTTCAAATCCAGCTTGGCAGGCACAGGAGAAGCCTGGAAAAATGTGTTTTGGTTTGCTTTTGATCAGACCAACCTGGCATTTTTATGATCAATTCTTATTAAGAAACAAACATCATCATACAAGTGTACCTGACACAAACAGTAACACACTTGTGTAGACTGATTATGCTCCAAACAGATTGCTAAATTTAATGGGCAAAAGTAAAAGTTCTTGATTGAACCGCATACATTTTATATCACTGTAACTTTACTGTCACTGTAATAAAACAACAAACGGCGTTAGTTCGCCCCTCACCGCCGGTGCTTGTCTGGGAGTCGGCGCCAGTACAGGTGTCACAACCGAGGCTAGCAAAATTATAGAACTCTGTGGGCCTCTGGCAGGAATCGGTTGCCGCGTAATTGATGGAAAACTGGGCTGCAGCGACGTAGAAATTCAGCAAGAGAAGTAACGATAATATTTTTGTTCTCGGCGCCATTTTGGTCATTCCGGAATTTGCACTTGGTACATTCCCACTACAAGGTAGGGGGTGGCAGTCCTCGTGTTAGTTACGTTGAAGCACCTTTAGATTAAAAACACTTTATACATCATGACTAATAACTAAAGATAATATGATTCAATAAGTTCTATGCTTTATTTGCATATAATTGCATGAATAAAGAATAAACTAATGTTTACACTAAACGTTTTCTACCCTGTCTACTAAATAGACTATCCAGGGATGTATAAATCGCTTGAGGTGACTTCATCAGTGAAAACTTAGTGCCTATCAGAAATCCGATCATTTTAAGAAATATTATTCATTTTACTCATATAAAAACTTTAAAACAACTTATTCAAAGATATAGAAAATACTTTTGGTAATTTTATGCCCTTATTGCTGGATATGTGAACTTTCAATGAGATTTCGATGAATATAAAAACAGGCGTTCTCTCTTAATGGTGGGGGTAGCCCTGCGCTTGTAGCGTGCACTTTCTGGTCGCCATCTTGACGTCTGGCTGACAGAAGGTGTTGGTTGTAGGTGAGTTATCTGCATTTTGCGCGGAGTTATGACGCTTTACAACCGTTATTATGTCTTCGTCACGCAGGAGAAGGCCTTTGTGATCAAAACTGAGGAAAGGTTTGGCCGGATGCCTTTGCATTTGGCTCGAAATCTGAGCTTTCTTTGAGCCTACGAATGGGCGTTTGCAAGAAAATCACCCTTTGTTCGATGTTGCATGCAAATTTTAGCTTGTGTATCCACTGTAAATTTGGGCAAAGTTTTCAGTGGCTTTGTAAACCTCCACTATGCATTCCTTTGACCAGAACTCCGGGAGTATCTTTTGAAAGTTGTATGATCATGGTTTTGAACGTGGTTTTGTAATGGAATTCAAGGCATATCGCTTTTTTTAAATCTAGTTGAATCGCTTTTGACACCCTCGCCCCAAGCAGTGTGTACCAAAGCAGGGGTTGGTCAGGCACGCTGGAATGAGATGTTTGAACAATTTGCCGCCCTTGAAGCATTGACCTATTTTACCACCACTTCCCTGCGGCTAGGTCTAGTCAAATTTTTCCTATTGCCAAATTTTTGCATTCAGATTATACCTACCATTACCAAACAGTTGCTGGAAAAGAGATGAACTTGTCACTGTAAAACATCTTGCACACGTATCTGTTCTTCATTCTTTCATAATGACCAAAATCAAACAACTTGCAAGAGTGGTAGTTTTGCAAGTTTGTCTACAGTGAGATGTGCTCATCTGGTATTATTTAGACTTTGAGCATGGTCGGTTGCAGACTGGCTACATGCAGGCCGGATATACAAAATTATCCCATATTTATGTTGAATTAGTGAAACAATCCTTTTATCTTTACCCTGCCTGGTCCAAATAATTCCCCAATCCAGTCTGTCATGATCAAGAGTGTGGCCACGAGTTCCAATTAGTTCCGGGACTGGTACAGTAGTTTCTAAGTACATGGCCGTGGGCTGCCTTCGAGAAGTCGCCACTATACGAGGGGTGTTCAAAAAGTTCTCGGCCTCACCTAGAAAATAAAATAAAACTCCTATTCTTTGGTATAGCTGTATACTATGACGTCTTACATCACTGCACACAAAAATTCAAATTTTTGTATTCATTAATGAGCACGTGACGCCCCGTGAAAATGGGGTGGGTGAGGGCAAATCACAAAATGGCCGCAAAAGAAGCGTGTGCTGTGATCAAGTGTATCGATAAAAAGGATGTCTCCTAAGGACATCCATGAAGACATGGTCAAGACACTTGGTGATGACTCCCCTTCTTATTTAGATATAAAGAATGGGGTTACTAGCTACAAGCGCGGCAAGGAGAGCACAAAAGATGAACATAGGTCAGGATGCCACAAATCAGCACCACGGACAATCCAGTTGAGGCCATCCATCACATGGTAGCGAATGACAGATGTGAGACTGTCCAACATGTAGCAGGTTCTTTGGCCTGTGTTATGACTCAGTTCACAATGTTTTGTCGAACATCCGTGGGGATGAGACAAACTGTCTGCATGGTGGGTGCCTCGAATGTTTTTTGAACATCAGAACTTAAACAGGCTTGACATTTCAAGGAACGAATTCAGTCCAATTCATGCCGTTTTCTCAAAACATTTGTCACCCAAGATGAGCTAGGTTCACCACTTTCACCCCGAATCAAAACAACAGAGCAAACAATGGATGAAGAATTTTTTCCGGCCCCCAAAGAAGTTTTAGCGAGTTTCGTCCGTTGACAGGGGTTTTGCCTCTGTTTTCTGGGACAGTAAGGAAGTAATCATGATTGACTACATGCGAAGGGGTTAAAGCATCAATGGGGAGTACTATAAAACAGAATTACGACATTTGAGGGCAACGATCAAAGAGAAAAGGAGAGGAAAGCTCCGAGCTGGCGTGATGAAAATGCACCTGTCCACACAACACAGGGGTCAGCGACAGCAGCAAACGAATTTGGGTTTGCAGTCTAACCCCACCCTTCCAATTCACCTGACCTAGCACCCTCGGACTTCTACCTGTTTCCTAAACTCAAGTTCCACTTACGTGGTCAACGTTTTGATGGTAATGATGACGTCATCTATGCGGTATAAGCCTATCTGGGGGGTCCAGATGCAACCTTCTTCCACAAGGGGAAAATAAAGCTGGAACATCACTGGACCAAGTGCATTGCAGTTAGAGAGGACTATATTATAAAATAGTTTAAGAAAAATTTTACTGCCCTGGCGTTTTCTAGGTGAGGCCGAGAACTTTTTGAACACCCCTCGTACATGCCAACACTGAAGACATCCCTCACTCAGTGATGACACTAGAGCCATATGGTTCCTATGTGGAACTTCATTCATCCCGGCCTTGTACTAGTTTTGAAGATTTACTGGGTAATACACTGTATTATAGTTGTTATGCTTCATATATGTGCTGTAACGGTAGTTCTGTCAAGCAAATGTCAGAACTACCAAGTTTCAAGTAGGATTACTGTAGGAATCATGTGGATCCACTGTTGTCAGTGAATGATGTCTTTTAGTAATTAGTGTATGTATGCATGTTCTTACAGAGTGACTAGGTGTTTTCTCAAACTGGTGGACTGGGCTTCTCAACTCAACAGCCTTTGCGACATCCTGTCAATTCCTGACTAGCTACTTATGTCCATTTAAATGACTGGCCACCTTTCGTTTCTAGTGGACATTGCTGTCATAATTTGACTGGTTGCTTTATTGGTGTTTGATATTAAACATGACATGGGGTGCTTCTTTCATCAATCCAACCTTCATTTATGGGAATAAAAAAAGCATTCAAAGGAGTTTGACTGTCCTAAATCTCCCCTTTGCTTCCACATAACAAAAGCAAATTTATGGACTCTTTTAACATGAACTGCTACTTTCAGTTGTCTGGGATGGTTCTTTGTTGATCTGGGGACTCAGACCTAATAAATTACTAATGGAGGAATTTTCAATGGTGATGGTGTCATAACTTCAAACATCCACCCCATATGTAATTGTATTCCCCCCATCCTGGTAAAGATGGCTTTACCACAGTTAGCTTCCTTTTTCTCTGATGTGCTGATTGTAATGTCTACTCTGTATGGGCGTTAATAATTTATGAGCCTGAAATACAGCCTCTGTATTGAACTCATGAATGCAATTCAAAAGACTCCATGCCAATTCGATCAACCAACTTTCAGAGCAGGAAAAGTTTTCATCTTCTTTGTATAAGTCACAATGTGCCTCCTGTAAAAAGGGCCTGCCAGCATTTGAAGCCTTTAGACCTAATTTCTTCCTATGTGCTGAATGTCACTGAAGATCATGTTTGTCCAATAGTACTGTAGGTCAACACATTACCTGGATGTCACTATGGCAACAGATGGCATGGTATGATATTACTAGTGACTTGCAGGTTATGTATATATATAGCCTGGAAGCTTCTTCATGTGATGAGCATTCCCATCTTCTGATGGTAAGGCATTATCCTACATACATCTGCTGTAGAGCTGCTTTTGATGAATTCGTCCCTGAGCAGCCTGTCCTAGTTACTATATCTACAGTACTTAATTATTGTTGACATGTAACACATGTAATGTTTATTGATGTTACTCTTTTCAGGTGCAGTTGGTAAATGTTATGGAAGATTGCATAGATGGAACAATGGCAGTAAAAACTTGGGTACTCTGGAACTGCATATAGACTTCTGTACATTATCATGTATGTGTTGGTAAAGATTATAAGCACACAGCTTGTTGTCCTACCGGTAGTTCATATCACAACTGTTCCTGAGAGCTGAGAGCTGCCAGATGAGACTCATCATGAGAGAGATCAACTTCATCAGCAAGGAAGACCAGTTCCATACTTCTGCTTTTTTAACCAGCGATTGCCGTTGAATTTTATTGTAGTAATAAGTGTTAACCTTTCATTTGCTTCACGAGAAAAAAATGTCATCGTTCAGAGTCGAGCTTCAAGTACAACAGTTCCTGAGCCTGCTGGAAGCACCGATCATTCCTAGAAATGCTTTAAGTAGCCGCAGAGGAGTTCCAGGACAATGTATATTTCATTGTATGGCTGTAACTTACACAATAGAAAATTGAATTATAAAGCTGGATCTGAACCACCAAAGCAGGCACGTGTTAAAGGGCTTTGAGGTTTTCGACCATGGAAATGTTGCTTGGATCTTGAACAGTGTTTGGGTTACCTTTTAGAAAGAAGGTAAATGATTCATGTACATCTGGAAGATTAGTCTGCAGGACCCAAGTCTGTATTGCGTGGAGACAGATGATTGAGAAGGCAGCCATGTTGTGCTTCTGGAAACATGTGACTTACATAAATGTGTATTTATGTGTAACTGCCTCATACAGTCACAGCTTGATTGTCTCTTGGTTGAATCCTGTGTTCTTCCTGAGGAATCTCAAGTCATTTGCAATATTAGAAATGACAGAGAAAAATAGAGCTGTACAGCATGGCTGGATAGCATGAAGGAGTCGTCATGCTCATGGAACTTAAATCTATGCTGATAATGAAGACATCTTAGTTGTTAAAGAGGGTGTTGAATAGGGTAGTCCTTCATTTCCTGTACCATTGACCGTAGCAACGTTTTACATCATAGTCGGACTAACATGATTTCTGAATTTTGCAAGGAGATCTCTTTTCCATCAACGTAGATTTAAAAAGTCATGACAAGTAAGAGGACTGGAAACCAGGGAGAGGATGTTTGCATTGACACATGGCTTTCACATAAGGTCTGTTGCAGTTGTGATCAGGGTGACCTGAGATGGATGAGCTGAAAAATACAGCAAAACTTATACATAAAATTGTATTTAATACAGGAGGCATAAGATCGATTGTATGGAATTGTGTGAGCAGAAAAGTCCACATGCATACTGGTTTCAAGTTAAGTCTTTCTCTACCTGCAGAAATGGAAAAAGGACCAATGTTCTCATGTCATTGAAAGTGATGATTTCCTTCATGCACTGCACCTGCTCCTGTACATGTGTGTGTGTTTAGCCTTAGGTAAGCTTGCCAAATCGTTTTCCAGTCCTGGACATTGTATTTCAGCTTTCAGCCCTCATGATCCTTCTAAAACTGTAAATTGTTACCGAGTGCAGCTTTCTGGGTAAAAACAGAGACATTTTGTTTGTCATCTTCGAGTAGTTTTGTTTAGCACCTGTAGATAAAGATTTTTGTGGGGAATTATTTCTGCCAAGGGAACATGACACTTTTTCCTAACTGGTATTGCCTTTGCTGCTTGACTGGATATATAACCTGTATTGGTGGTTCAGATCCATTAAAACTTGAATATGCTTCTACATAATTGCCTGGTTCAAATTGTACCCTTCCCTTATCGTAGATGTTTAGATGTTATACTGCCCCATCGAGTCTTCCTTCCAGATATTCTTCTTCCAACACCTTCATGTCTGGTTTTTCAGATGTACTGCACAAACAAGCCTGTTTCCAGTGTTGGGAGTATTGCAGCCTACAAGACGACCAGTGACTGTGTTACCCGGTTACCTATTGCCTTTTATAGCAGTTGCAGCCTGATATACATGTAATTCTTCTATCGCATTTCACTCAGTTTGCCTCATGAAGATGCAGGTCACCAGCTTGGTTTGTTGAGCAGTAACTTGCTTTCTGTGCTGAATGGTAAGTACAATACACTTCTCCCTGCTGGGGTTGCATTAATATTCATGCACCAAGTTTATAAACCAGCAGGGAGAGGTTAAGGTTATATACGCATCCACAACGGAAATGGGACCATATTCACATAGTTTCGATGCCTCCTGCTTATTGCCTACTCACTGTTTCCCCCCCAGGTGAAAGATCAAGGCTTGCATCATGGCTGTGGTAATCCGCCTTCAGGGTCTCCCATGGTCGGCCTCCGCCATGGACATTCGCTCCTTCTTCTCCGGCCTCACAATTCCCGATGGTGGGGTGCATATAGTGGGTGGGGATGCAGGAGATGCCTTCATTATCTTTGCCTCCGACGAAGACGCCCGCCAGGCGATGGCTCGCACGGGAAACACGATCCACGGCTCGCCTATCACCCTGTACCTGAGCTCCCGCAAGGAGATGCAGGATCGCATCAACATGAGCAGAAGCACAACTTTTGACTCTCCTACACCAGTAGCTACCAGCAATGTGGAGAAAACTCAGTCGCCTAGTTTTGGGTCCAGAAATGTGGCCCCGAATGGCTCATCTTATGTCCCTCCTGCAGTGCAAGAAAGTGGGTACAGCAGTATGTCCTCCTCAAGCTATAATTCCTCTCCATTCAGTGCAGCGCAGACATGCATTCAACTGTTCGGCCTCAACACCAATGTCACAGTGTCAGAAATCCACTCCCTCTTCTCTGGGTTGGAGATAGCCAGTGATGGCATTGTCATTGAGATGGATCCTTTTGGTAACAAGACAGGCAAAGCCTTTGTCAAATTCAAGTCTGTCCGTGACTGTTCTGCTGCGGTGCGTACATACAAGGAGTATCTGGCTGCTCGTCACATCGAAGTTCTGTCTAGCACCGAGAATCAGTGGCAGATAGCTTATGACTTTGCTAAAGCTGTTCAGGCACCGGCAGTCACCAGCTATGCTAACACCAACACTGGGGAGTGATGCAGCGAATGCAGCCTCAGCCTCGACAGACCCAGCCTACAAACCCCCAACACTCCCGTTCCCCCGTTTATGCCAAGATCGGGAGCCCAACAAAGCAGGGCCCAAGGTGCCCAACGCCCTCGCTCTCGTTCCCCTATTGAACGCACTGACTCCATGTGTATTAGCCTCAAGGGGCTCCCATACACCGCAAAGGATAAGGATGTCCGAGATTTCTCCAAAGGCCTGGGCATCAGGAAGGTTTGGATTGATTTTGAAGATGGTAAGGCCATTGGCAGTGGGTTTGTTGAGTTCAAATCCTACGGTGATCAGAAGGCAGCCCTGCGGCTACATAAGAAATACATGGGAAGCAGATACATTGAGGTCACCAGCGCACCATCTTCTGACATGCAGAAACATATCCAGAAGTTCCGTGAGACCAGGAAGGCTCAAAATGAGAAGAAGAAAGCTGAAGCTGCGAAAAAAGCTGCTGCAGAAGCAGAGGTCAGGAAGGCTGACGATGCAAGAAAGGCAGAAGAAAGCAAGCGGGCTGAAGAAACCAGAAGGGCTGAGTCTCGAAGAGCAGAAGAGGCCAGAAAGGCAGCAGATGCTGAAGCCAAAGCTAAAAAAGAAGCAGAAGCCAAGAAAGCTTCTGAGGCTAAGAAGGCTGCAGCTTCAGCAACAGTGTCTACACCAGCACAGACTCCTGCCGCTGTGAAGCGCCAGGCTTCATCAGAGCCTACCTCTGAGCCCTCGCCAGCAAAGAAACCAGCACTTGAGCCAACTCCTTCACCTTCACATCCTCCCCAGAGTGGAGAGAAGACAAAGCAAGAACAAGCAAAACCTGAAGCAGCTGCTGAAGTCAAAGTTGAGGCAAAAGCTGTTGAGAAAACCCCAGCAAAGGCAGCAGAAGATCAACCAAGTAAAGCAGGGCCAGAGAAGGAGAAAGCAAAACAGGAAGCTGCACAGCCTAATCCCAAATCTGAAGAAAAAGAGAAAGTTTCAAAGAAACCAGACTCCAAGGCCAAGAAGGGTTCCAAGTCACCGGGGAAGGAGGCTAAAAGTACCAAGGAGCTTGATCCCAGGGCAAAGTGTTGCATGCACGTTTGGAACCTTCCTTACAAGGCAAGTAAACGAGAGATTGAGAATTTCTTCACGGGCAGCACCATCGCCGAGAGGGGTATTCACATGGTTTATACCAAGACGGGAGAGTTCTCGGGCGAGGTCTTTGTTGAGTTTGTTGGTATTGCGGACTGTGACAGGGCTTACAAGCTTCGAGCAAAGCGCCTGGGCGGTCGAATGGCCCTTCTCCGCCCCATCACAAGGGAGGAGATGCGGGACCGCATGGCAAGGCCAACCCAGCGTGACATGCGTACCTCAGAGAAGGATAGAGAAAGGCGGCAGCAAGACCGTATGATGGGGCAGGATCAAATGCTCGAGCCCCCTCGCAGGGGGCCACAAGGGCCTCAGATACCAAGCTTGCTGGACCTTCCTTCAAGTGCCCCACTATCCGGAAATGTTGGCATGCCACAGTTCCCACCTCAAATGGGAGTGCAGCAGGGCCCCGGATTGGTCCCAGGGGGTAACATGAATATGCCCAACGTTGGGCCTCCTGCTCCTGCATTCAACACCAATGAGCCCCCGAGTGACATTGTCGGCATTCAAAACCTCCCCCTCACAGCCACTATGGAGGAAATCCTGGACTTCTTCTATGGCTACCCTGTCCTGAAGGACTCTGTCCACATTCACCGTTCTGACCGTGGGGCTCCCACAGGCAATGCATCCGTGGCTTTCCCCACCCCCCAGGATGCCATGATTGCAGTACGGGAGTTGAACGGCCGGCCTATGGGTGTCAAGAAGTTGCGCCTTCTCCTCATCTAGCCCTGGAAACAGGTACCCACCCATGACCATGTTGGTAAGAGACCACCTTGCTTCTTCAATTTGCTTAACCATCTCTCTGTACTTCAGCTGAATGTGCTATGCAATGAGGTAGTCAGTGGCATTGACAACATGGGAGAGGGTTCTTGTCTAGAAAGGTCATGGTGTTAGAGGTTCTGGCAGTTGTCCTTTGTCATACAATAATCTTGATAATTGCCAAGGATAGCAGCAGATGGAGCATTTTTTGAGAAATTAGTTCCCACCGACAAAAGTGCATGCCTGAGGGGTATAGAGTGTCTTACAGAGTCTTCTTGCACCAATGGATCTTTCTTGCAATCTGTGTACGTGTATTTCATCATTCTTAGTCTTTATTTCTCTTTCTATTCAATTTAAGAAACCATGCAGAATCCTGCTACTGTTGCTGAGTGATAGCAATTTATGGAATTCAATTTGAAGTGAAGCTGTGGTGAAAAGAAATTCAACTCGAGGCATTTGAGAAGGCATGTTTGAAAAGTGCATTGGATCAGGACAATCCTAGCATTTGTGAAATATTGTCCAGAATTTTATCTGTTGCTTTTCTCAATACACAATTGCTCAATATCTTTTTGTCCGTGGGCTTCCTGTTTATTTTATTTCTTTGGAATCTCTTGGAGTCCCTCAAGACCTTAAGCTTTTTAAAAATGTAAGTGTTCAACATAGACCCTGTGCATTTTTTTGTTCATGAAATTTCCTGTACAATTTGGTTTGTGTAGTAAATGGCAGGGTATCCAGAAGACGTTGAAAGTTCCCTGAAGATCCAAGGGTTTGCAAATATTACCAGAACAGTTTTTTTACTGCAAAAGAAAAAAAAGACATATGTAGTTTTACAGGGTGCTGCTTTCTAGGCCCTACTTTCATGATCTTTACCAGGTCCCCAAGGTAGCAGTGTAGTTCTTATAATTGCTTTCAGAGCCATGTGACTGCAAGAGGGAAATTTCCTGACACTTTGTCTTTGTATGTGCACTGCATGTTCCAGTGTCCACATTTCTGTCTGTCCAGTGAGGATGGTGATATTTAGACTAGTCATAGATTAAGTCCTGTGCAATGTTGCATTTGATCCTGTCACTTTTCATCCACATCTGTGCTCTGGTCAGAGCAAGGTCTTGATCAAGAATCCTGCAAAGTTGGAAGTCAGATTTGAAGGGCTTGCCTGAGTTGTTGGTTTGTTCAAAGACTGCTTTAATCATGTATGTTGCAAAGGGGTGACTTGATGGTTGGTTTGCTGGTCTCATGCTGCCATACTCTTGGTGCTTGTTGGATTATGACTGGATGATAACTTACAAATATACACTGCAAGCAAACTCATTTTATTCTTTCTTTTCAATCCTACAGATTCTGCAAGATTTGGAAGGGAAGTGCCATCTACCGGGAGGGCCAAGGCTGATGTCAACGTTCAAGCCAACTTTGTAAATGTAAATGATTAGGTACTTAGCTGTAGAATGTATCAAGAGCCCTTTTTTCAAGTAGTCATGTTATTCTACAAGTCATTTTACTACGTAAGCCAAATGGTGCAGTGTTGACAAAACTTCATACCATTATTCTGTGTTCAAACAAGTCATTCCATAAGATTGAAACATTAACATGTATGTATTAATGTTAGGACATCCTGACAGTCTATTGTAAACATTATGATAATAGACTTCGTAGTGGAGGTTTTTGTATTGTATCTACCTGCATTGTAAATCTTCATATAATCATTTACTCTAAAAGCTAAAAGCTGAAACATTACATTTAAGTTCATTTTGTAATCTATAGTCTTCACACAGGACTTGAAATACCCACATGCAGAAAAGAATTTTTGCGGAAACAAATATTAACAACTTGCAATTGGTTAGTATGAGAATACAAGCTCTAAATTTTTCAATTACATTGTATAAATTGCAGAAAACCACAAGTGCATGTATTCCAAGCCCAGTGAGTTGATACATTTGAATACTGATTAGCAACTTGATAACACACTACTTATAAGAGTGATGATCAGTGATCTTTAGTTTCTTTGGCATTTCAGGCAATGTCATAGTCATTAGTTTTTGGAGTTGCAGGTAATTACATTGTTTAACTCAGCAACATAAGGGTCATTGTTAGAGGTGTTTGGTGCCAAGTATTACTAACAATATATAAACAGTTAACAATGTCCAGTATTTGTAGGGAGCATCTCTAATAACATCAAGTAAGATAGGCTGCACCAAGTCAGTTTAATTTTGGACATTTGATGTTTAGCATGAAATTAAAACGCAGGGAACCTATTCAATGGACCACCAAAATAATATAGTATTGAGTTGTAAATGTAACGTACCAATCTCCATTTGACATTGTGTGATTGTAATGAAGGCACAGTGTAGTTTTGTACATTTGTAGAGCTACCAATTGTTAACTTACTGCTACTAAGAGTAGGACTTAGTTTTAGAGGATGACCAGGAAGGATTGGTGGGGGCAGGGATGTTTTGGGAAAGAATTTATACAAACTACCTGAAATAAACATTTTGCACCAACATCCTCAACCATCCTTCCTAGCCTACCTCCTAAACTGAATGTTACAGTTAAAAGACTTTAATGGATTAGATGTACCATCAGGATCTTGACATCATGGCATTTTTATACAGAGCTGGAAGGGGTGTTTTCTGAAAGGGCAGCATGATTTTATTTACTGAGATTTTGTATTAAGGTTAGGTTTGACATGTAGCATATAATTGCTTTGCATGTACCCATAGAAAGGTACCCATTGTACATGCATATATGCTGGTGCGCACAGAGAAAAAGTGTTTTTGCAATTTTTCAACATTTGTAGTGCTTCTGGTTTAGTGTTTCGATGTTCATGTACAACAAGCATTATCATGTGTCAATAAAAAGTAGTTCTCAAAAAAGTTTGTTGGCAATGACTTTGTTGGATTTGCTTATAATTAAGAAGATAGACACTACACAGAAAGGCTGGCTTACTTCAAGAATACTTCAGACACAGGCACTACAACCCAGGCACCCCTTTTCTGTCTGAACAACT
This sequence comes from Branchiostoma belcheri, assembly GCF_001625305.1. Taxonomy (NCBI): domain Eukaryota; kingdom Metazoa; phylum Chordata; class Leptocardii; order Amphioxiformes; family Branchiostomatidae; genus Branchiostoma; species Branchiostoma belcheri. The sequence continues at coordinate 1,130,425 of NW_017804231.1, forward strand.
CAAAATTGCTGACATGTCAGGGCCACAAACAATTCAGGTCTTTCACATGTTGACGGACGTGCAAAATCCCACATCCGTTAGTGCTCTACAGAACAATTGGCTCCAGACGAACATGTACTTAATATGAGGTCATGTCTTCTCGCCTCTCAAATAGGGAGTATTACATACATATACATGTACATACCAGGGGAGTTGGTCCGCTAAAGGAGTACAGTTTATATGGCACCTAGTGCAAACTATACTCCTTTAGCCGACTAATTCCCCTGACATATTTTTCTATTTGGCCTATCACAACTTATTCAAGCCTGCTTTCTTTGCAACTAATGCGTGGCACAAAATGTTGAAACTACTGACTGGTACCGGTATGCCTAAACCAACTTTCTTTGTACAAAAACGCAAAGGACGACAAATTTATTTGCATTCCGTGTGTGGTCCATTCTTCCTGTATTTCATCATGCTTCTGGCTGAACTCCTTTCACTTTTAACTTTACTGTCAATAAACGTTTAACGTGGGTGGGAAGACGTGTCACACCAGGGATTCCAGGTAGTACAAAAAGAGTAAGGTGTAGTATCGGTCACATGGTTGTCACCGTTATAATCGATCAGCATGAACACTTGACATAACGTGGTAGGAATTTTAGTCACCCCCCGCTTTTTGAAGGCGGTCAATGGCCCTTCAGTAAATGCACTGGAGTCTTCGTGCTAGCTAGTTTGAAACATCCACTAATGGTAGAGACAACTTGAAATCGGCGTAAAGACCTTTGTAAGAACGTCTATTCACACACAAACGTAATTATTGCTTGGTACAGAAATTTAAGGTGACGCATAGTTTTATTCTTATACTCAACAAAAGACACTTTACAAAGGACTAAAACGCGTAATGGCGTCATGTATTTAAAACACGCACAAAAAGTCCAGGACATATTTAGTTGAATCATTTCCTTCCCGTTCCGAGTATATATTGCCATAAGCCGTGTCTAGTTTCAGAAACGTTGATGTCATCGGAATTGTAGACAGCAGCACACAGAAGAAAATGTTGCTGACATGTCGACAGCGAGACAAGGTCACACAACTTACGTTATCCCGGAAGTATCAAATCTTACCAGAAGGCCAAAATACACGTCATATAAAACTCATTAAACATGTTAAAGAAGCACATTCTCTAGCTTCTAACATCTTCCCCGTCCGGCGTCCTTTGAAACATCGCGTTCCACCCAAATCTTGCAAAGTTTTGTACTTCGACTGACAACAGTTACGGGTAATCATTACTGACGCCATGTTTTTCTGAGGACTACCTGTCGTACTTCCGTGTGACGTCACATCCGGCCCAAAGACTAACCTGTTGCTACCATATATGGAAATTGGGGCGGTACTTGATGACACATTTAAAATCTCTACACATCTTGGAAGGCGCACTACGCGCCCACGTACCTGCACGTGATAGAAACTTGCAATTCTGGAGAGGCTAAAAATAAATTTTTGACGTGCCTGTCACATAGAAAAGACGTTCGTGGGCAGATCGGAGTTCAGTCGGAAGAAGAAATTCAGACGAACAAGTCAAAGTCAAGCTTGAACTCAAGACCACCATGCCTGATACCTCGTCCACGCAAAGGTATGATGTAATACTTGCTTCATTAATATTGCCGGGTATACCGGTTGTAATGGTATAATCTTCGTAAAGATATACATAATTTTAATTCTAACCTAAATTCTGATTTAATGATATCAGAACTGTCCATAGATTTTGTCGAAATACTCTTTTTTTCACTATCTCGAGGAAAGAAAATTATTCTCTCTAAACAGGACTTTAAGGAAGGTGTAAATTATACTCACCCAAGGCCTATTCAGTATGTGATTTTTCTCGAACACAAGTACAGAACTGTACCCAGTCGTACTCACTTTTTTTGGTTTATTTTGTTAATACAGAGCTAGACTATATATTTATATATACATGCAATATGTCCTTGTACAGAGGAAAAAGAGGGCTTTGGGAAGGGAGTGAGTTAGTCTATGTCAGGAGACAATTTACTTGTATATTCGAACTTTCTGTCTATTGCCGTGTATCAAGGCAGTGTTGATGTTTTCTAACATACGTAGTACACATAAGTCTTTTTTTTTAATTTTTTTTATTCCAACATGTAATCACCAGACGTGGTGACGACACACTCAGGTTTTTTCAACTTATATTAATGCCGCCACCAACACAGGAGACAAATATATGACAGGACTATACTCATTTACACCTGAGCTGAGTGAGGAAAGTCGTGTAAAGTGCCTTTCCCAAGGGCACAAGATCGGTGGCATGTCAGGACTCGAACCCGGGACTCTAAGTTCCGAGTCGCGCACTCTGCCACTACGCCACACGACCCCACTACCCCACCAGTCTTTTTGTTGTTGAACGGTCAAACTTTTATATTAGGTGGCTCACCCCATTTTGGTGGTTCTTTGATGGAATTAATTAACGGATTTTCCCAGGTCGAATATGGCAACTGACTTTAGAATTCACAAGACGCGAGCGAATATATGGGAAACTCTTTCATAGCTCTTGAAATACTTTTGCTCAGAGAAATTAGTGTGGTCTATTAACACTACGCGACCCCACAACACTTTCTAAGATGTTGGAATTTCCCACGGATCGAGCTATTGCAACACCTTAAAGTCACAAGACGCAAGTACATAATAAACTTCCCCTTTCATTTTCACGTTACCGATGGTCTTGTGACCCGTCACCGGGTGGCAAGGTGGTCTTGTGGTCAGAGTTGTTGACTCAACGAAGGTTCTGGGTTCGAATCCCCATTGTTTGTGTCCTTGCAAAATGCGCCACTTATTAGTATTTCCTCACTCGACTCAGGTGTAAATGAGTACCTAGCTTCGGTTAGGGACATCCTCTCGGATAGGACCTAAAGCCGGAGGTCCCGTGTTTGAGCGCGTTAAAGATCCCAGCACACTTGTCGAAAAGAGCAGTAGGGGTCCTTTCCTCTTGCTCACAGAAGTTAGTGTGACCCTACCTTGTATGAGTGGTTCAAACCTTACAGTCCGGTCTCAGGTTTTTCATCTTAAGGAGGCGATAGTCACCTGTTATGTCAATCCTTTCACAAATGCGGTAACGCTTCATAAGTACATCAGCGTGGGAGGAGGTACCGTGTTTTTCTCGCCTCGAAAACAAAGTTGCATCATCTCGAAGCCTGTCATTAAGCACAAATGTTGACCGTGCTTTTCGGGTGATTGCTTTAGAAAAGCTAGTCTTGTGACCATCATTACCTCATCCCTTGCCGACGTGAACTTCAACACGACACCTCGCAATCACAAGACAAGAAACGTCAAACGACTTTACTCTTGTCACGCGTCAAGTGACTTTTTTTATCCCAGCTGAGGCATGGATTAGGAGCAGAGCTAGCTGTCCAGAGTTGAGTTTTTGAAAACAGATTTTCAATTTCTCATTAGCTGCCTCTTTATGTTTCGCTACCAAAAGTGTATATTTCGCTACCAAAAGTGTATATTTCGTTCGAAATTCCCGACGTTTTGTCGGAAAAAGAAATAATTCATTCACACTAATAGTGTGTTTGTATATGACTAGATTCGCCATCTTCAACCTTTTCGGAATCTTTCATCTCACTGAGCTGAAAATCAGTCGCTTTGTGCCCGAGTCTAAGTAACGGTCACGCAAACGTATGACGAAGCACTCTTCGAAAAGTCGAGAAAGCCCCTGCGCCAGAAGAAGCGTGTACGTAGTGTGGTGTCACGAAGCCGATTTCATTTTTTGTGTATTCTGGACTAACGCCAATGTTCCCAAGTAATATTTTCGTGCTTGGGCTTGTTTGATATTTGCAGTCTTACATCATGTAGGCTTATTGCCATGTTCATTTTCATAAAAACGTTGGAGTTTTAGGTTAGAACGATTATACTACATAGAAGCAAAATTACATCATTGATAAAATACACAGTGTATTTACTTGACTAGTGACAAATTGACGGTGAAAAGGACCCTGTCAACATGGTTGACACGTCTTTTAAACATGATTGACACCTAGCCTTGGCGGAACAAAGCTCACTGCCCGCACATTGGAAAGGAACAGACAGTTGCCTGGGCGATTATTTCGCTCGAAGAAGCTCATTGTTGTCAGCATTTTCTGAATCATTTTGGGAAAACCCTTTATAAGTGGATAAATGATGAACAAATTTTGGGTCGGAAAACCCCCAGCTAACGTAGTGTCTCATTATAATGGAGTTACGTTATGTGTTTTTTCTTATTCTCAATAAATGCGAATATTGTGATCAGTAAATAAGTTATTCTTAACGTCATATACAGTTTGATGTGGTTCAAAAGCAAATTCGAAGTTCGAAAAAATTCGCAAAGCTAAAGAAATAAATCTCAAAAGGCATTACGTGAACTATCTCTTGACTTGAAAGTTTGGTAAACAAACAAAAACCTACTTCAAGAAGAGTGTTGCAAAATTTGCTCTAAAACGGTTAAAAATTATGCATTTACCGGTCATTCAACTTCGTCCCATAAATTATTCTGATCAAGACGGCCCTTTGACACTAATTGTTTTTTGATTGACACCGACGACGTTAACTTGACACTTTAGACTTGTAAGCAGCTCGCTCAGCGTTTTGGACGGGGATTGCGTCACCAGTGGGAGAGTTAACTTTTAATTAGTAAGTAAACTTGTTGAACAAATGGGATCGTTCGGCCCTGATGCAACATGTTTATTTGGGGCTGAACAAACACTCACTAAGCCGTCACCCGATCAACCCTCTGTCATTTTCTCCAGCTAAGATTAACTACGCCCAAACTCTGAGTACTGCTTGTAAAACTGTAGTCGTGCTTTTGAGAAAGCGCTAGTTCTATTAAGAACTCTTGAGTCGTCACAAAGAAGTCGTCCACATGGAGCCCTGCATTTCACCTGAGACAGAGGTCCCGCCAAAGTCAGAAATGTGGGTACAGTTTGTTCAATATTTCTACAGAAAGTTTAGAAACGGCTCTCAAAGGCAGCGTTACTGTGTTGTTAACGTTGTTTTTTGTGGTCGGTGTACCGGTTTATCGGTATGTCTTGCGGTGTGTAGTTGGCAGTAGGGGATTTGGACTGGGCTCAGTTTGTGGGGTTGCGTACGTGTCTAGGCGGCCAAAGTCCATACTGTTAACCTCAGTGAGTCGCAATGGTTAGTTTTGGGGCGAATGACTTGTCCTCTTGAACTACATGCACATACATGGAACCCTTCATTCAGCGGCAAACGTGCTGCTTAAGCAATACACCCTACCGATCGGCTTAGCGCATTTCTAACGATTTTACGTAGCTCGTGGGAGTCAGGTAGAAGTTTTCAAAAATACTGAAGAATGTTACAATTAGTCGACGCAAAGTATCAACAGAAGAACACATCGTGAACATGTGTTTGTACACAGTGGATTGTTTTGACGTTGATTCACTTCAGCTGAGGTCTGCGCACTACCATAGCGGAATGCCCAGTATCTCCTCGTGCGCATGCGTTGACCCGTACAAGCGTGACAACTAGTATTTGCTCAACTAATCCAGAAAAGTGCAAAAGGATTTGAAAACAAAGAACTCGAAAAGCCTGTCTCAAGGTGATGTCGTCTGAAGGCCGCAGATATGTACATAGGGGCGCTGTCAGCATTTCTTACCTGACTAAATCCCCAAGCAGATGTAAGAATCCGGCTCTTAAAGGGGTCCCGCAGCCCAGAAGGGAGTGTTATTTTCCGACAGACACTTGTATTACTAGTATTGTTTTTAAGTGAAAAATGAACATTACTTTACATTATACGATAATATAACCATTATGCACACAATCAATCAATCAATCAATCAATCAATCAATCAATCAATCGTTCCAAATACCGGCCTAAAACAAATTTTCTCAGAAGCATCTGGTAGAAATGGTAAGCAATCAGCTAGACTCGTTTTGGCGACGCCTCAGGAACAGGGCCCTCTTGACCTAATATACACCGTACTGAAATCCGGATTGACTAATTTGCTGCAAAACGTCGTTTTTTTCCACATCGGAAAATGAGTCTTCATGTCAAACTGGGAACAAGATTGATAGTTCTTATGTTACTTAAGTTGGTAGGGTGAAATAGGTAATACATTAATGGTATTAATGCACGTTTCTATATCTTACAGAGGTTTAGACGAGCCAGATGTTGGAATGGTAAATCGAAGACAATATCGTCCGGAATGTGACCCCAGAAAGGATATACTTCGCAAACTGTGGAGTGACGTAAGGAAGGAAAAGAGCGAGACAGGTAAGAACGAGGGAATGCGACCCCGAAACGTCGATGGCAAGTGGTGTAGAAATCAACAATAGCGGGCCAAACGGGTGGTTTATAGGAAACAAAAATAGCCTTCTCAAATTGAGTTCATCACTCGTATACAATCTGCGACAATACCTGAGTTCGTTTATGATCATTTTAACTTCGAATTCTGCCCCACGACAGCATAATGTACACACTACATCTCATTGAGAACTTCTCGTGAAATTAAAGCTACCTTTCACGGCGTCGTGTTTGTTTTGATAGCTTATGTTTAGGAAATTGTTATTTGTGATTTTACAGTGGAAACAAGCTGTATCATAATATCATTCTTCCGTTCACAGGACGGTTTCGTCTGTTGGCGAAGTCCATGCGGACTGTGGTACAGAAGAAGGAGGCTGACAAGTGGAGAAAGGTCCTGCTGCACATGGGACAATTCTCCATGCCGCAGATGTACACAGACTTCCTGAACTTCACTCACAACGTGGTGAGTAAGGATCAGACTTCACTTGTGGACAAGTATCAAGAATGACGAACAAGATGCAGTTTTCTATATTTTGAAAATGACAAATTGTTCTAGTAAAACACAGAGTTTCCTCAATGGTTATGCAAATTAGCGTTAGTTACATCTTTATGCAAATTGCTGTATAAGTTTTATGTATGTGTTTGTGCTTCTTTTTGTAGATCTTAGACAGCCTGGTGGAATTACAGAAGATGTCGAAGTCGTCTTCAGTGCGGAAACTGGCGGTTGTGTCAGATTGTCGTGCCAAACCCACCATCTTGGATCAGAACACCTGGCTGGAGTTCGTCCTGGCGCTGGGCGTGCCCGTGGAGGATGCCGGGAGTTCTGCCGACCTGAGCCGGACGTCCGTCTGTCTGAGCCGTCAGACGTCTGCTGACGACCTCTGCACGGTTCTGCGGCTACTGGACGCTCTAAAGAGTAGGTTTAATAGGCTATTAGACCTGTTATCGTTGCCCCTTTAATAGACAGGGGATGTGGCCTTGTACATTTGTAAACAGTATTCAGATATCAAAGTCACTTCATCCACCATGCGAAAAGCCTTCTCTTTTTCAAATATAAATCTAATCTAAATTCAAATGAGCGTCTGTAAGTGCAATGTACTGTACAGAATCCATTTCCGCGTATATCGGAGTATAATAAATAATAAAGATAGCTGTCAACTGAATGACAGTAAGTCCATTGTCCCTCATAGGCTATGCGTTGCTCTCTGTTAACTATATTTTCCCTACTCTTGTGTCTTATTCAGCTCTGGGGATCGAACCCGTCCGCCACCTCAGTAACTCCACATCTGACGACAGAAGAAGAATGCGGGACTTGGTAAGTAAACCTGTAAAAAAAATGTAAAAAAAGTTAGTTCAGTTACTTTACCAAATTTTTAAAAGTGATTAACACGGCCCAAGACTATTCATCATCATCATCTGACATCCTCCGTAGAGGTGGAGCATACAAAGTTAGTTCGCCAAGACTATTTAGACGCTCAAAGTTGAGAGGTTCGAGGCCCGCTCAGCTCGACTTGTCGTTCGGGTTTGCATTTGTCCTTTCGGTTGGGGACGTAAAGCCTACATTCTTTGCGGACCTACAGAAGTGCACCAGAGAAAACCCTCTATGTAATTATCTATACTAAATTTCTTTTTTCTTATCATTTCCAGTTGGGCCTGTACCTGCAGTACCCTCAGATGGAGCTGGACCTGACAGACGACAGAATCCAGGGTTTGTGGGGGAAGTACACTCCTCAGAGGGAACTCCTGGAGAGACTGGGGCTACAGCAGTGCAAGGAGGACAACTTGAAGTTCATCAGAAGACGGGAACGAGATGGGAAAGAAAACGCTTCGCCTGATTTCTCTCTGTCCTCCACTGAGCTGGGTTATGTGTTGTTATCAGCGCTGTGTCCTCCTGTCAGTTATGAAACACAAGTTTAACCCTTTGAGTGTTTGTATTGTCAAAAATGTATCACATTTGTAACCACGCTTCAAGGACGTTGAGACATATACACCTATGTTTTTTAACCTCTACGTAACCTTGAAAACGTACGTATACAAGGTACAATCTTCGGCCTAAGCCGCTTAAGGGAGGATAGTCAAGGGTCCTGTTTAAATGCATCGTTATGCAGGTTTCAACAATATGTTATAATAATGCATGCAAGTTCAGAAATCATAAAGATTTAAAAGTGCTAATCGCCGACAATAACATTTCATATTCCATATAGCAACATATTTCTCCTGTAGTGGTTCATCCCAATGTATTTTAACAGTATTTCGTCTCAATTGATTACCGTCAACTATGGTAATGTTGTTAAGATTGAAATATTATAAGTATACGTGACGCCGCAGGCTAACAGATTTGTTCTTTGTCTATAGATCCTCCCTATTTTGTAATAAACATGCAATGTTAACCACGTTTCATGGCCGGCCTTCATTCCACCATACGATTCAAGGGTGTTTACTGCTGCTATTAAATGGTTTCAAGACAGACGAACTTTAACTGTAATTTCATAAGGCTACATTGACTCGCTTTTTTTTTGGTAGATGACATCAGCTTTGCAAACTCAGTAGCAATTAAAAATTAAAGGGACTCTGACTTGGTTTCATTTGTGCCGCCCTATATATGGACACCTCCAAAACTGATGTAAACGATCACAAAGATTATGCAAATACTAAACATTAGTTTGCTTTACTTAATTCATTACCCCGTTTAATTCCTGTGCAAAAAAGAAACCCCGATAAAAAAGCCTAAAAATGCGCCAAAAATGAGCCAGAACCCAAACTTCTGCTTGGAAAGTATAGAAATAAGCCAAATATAGAGATAAACATGCCAGGGGAGTTGGTGAGGCAAACTGTACTTTTTTAGCGAACCAACTGGTTTCTACTCTGTCCAGCCGCCTCCCGAAGCCTGGTAGAGGCTAGTCTGGTGGTAGGAGTCTATCCCGTCAGTCATGTTTGTAATCAAGGGTCACCGAAAGTTCAACCACGCTGGGGTTGCCCGGAAGTTGCCCGGCACTCAGGACTGACACAAATCTGCGACAACTACACTGCCTTAGATCCTTGTATTCGACTAGTTTGATCTAGAAGGTTTAATCTCCTTGGTTTGGCAAAATCTTCTGATGGCGTCGGCAGTGTTCAGGCAATGTTTCCACCGTGACTCGGCTGGTTTCTTGTGGTGCGAAGGAGTTCGGGTGAAGTCACTCCAGGAAGACCTGTCAAGAAGACTTCCACGCCCCTCGTGCAGCCCTTTTTACCTGTACAGCCTCGCACAGGTGCGCCACAACGTCTCAAGGTACAAGGAAGCGCTCAAGACGTTGCCGAACCCGCACATCTTGGGATATTCTCTCAAGGCGAACGGGAACTTGGAGATCTTGAAGGAGCTGAGAGGCATGGGGTGCGGGGCGGTGACCGTTAGTGGGAACGAGATCAGGCTGGCTCTGGCAGCGGGGTTCAAGCCGGACAGTATTGTGTACAACGGTAACGGCAAACAGGTAAGGGTTTAACCCCCATTAAGAACCCCTGAAAGGTTCTATTTAAACAGTACTTCGAGATGTTATACTAAACTGAGAGCTTCTCTAAAGTACTAGAGTATCCTACACATTACACAAGCATTACTTTACCGTGAGTGAAAGGCAACAAGGTTGAGTTGTATACTATTAGGAAGCTGGTGTTGACACATGTCTTTAATGCCGACGTTAGAGCAACAGAATACTAGTTACCGTCTGGAATGGATCTAAAAGCCTGTATCTGCAGGATTGGGAGTTAGAGCTGGCTGTGAAAGTGAACTGTCTAATCAACGTGGACTCGGACTTCGACTTGCGCCATGTACGGAGCGCTGCCGAGGCCGTCCGCCAGAGGGCGCGCGTGCTCATCAGAATCAATCCCGACATCGATCCTGTAAGTAATACTTTATGAAGTACTTCATTGATACAGAGATAACATTTGATAACATTTTGATAAAGAGACTGCATTGTTAACACAAGAGTATACTGTACTGTTCTATTTCTGTAAAATAATGAAACTAATAATAGAAATATAGTCACATCATTTTTAACCTCCCTGGGCAAATCAACAATGCAATATTATAAGAGTCTTATAACAAATATCATAACACAGATGAAAGGAGGGCTGGATGGTTGTCTAGCTTGATGTGGCAAAATGTTGACAACATTACCTGGTGAAAACAAGGCAATTAAATTTCAGTTGTTTTCTTTTGTAGTTTGTGCATACATGTATTTGGATTTTGAACAATCATGCTGTCATTTAGCAATTCATATCATGAATTTTCCTCTCCAGAAAGTGCATCCCTATAACTCCACTGGTCTGGCCAGCAGTAAGTTTGGTCTGGAGTGCAGCCAGCTGCCTGGTCTGCTGCAGCAGGTGCGCAGGTGGCCGGAACAGCTGCAGCTGGTGGGACTGCACTGCCACCTGGGGTCCACCATCACAGATGTCTCTCTGTTCAGGTCAGGCCTGCATTCCTGTAAAACTTGTACGTAACTCAGGAGACCAGTTAACCCCAAAAAAGTTATCACTTTCCCACTACCAAGGTAGCCTTTAATTTGGATGTTAGTTGTATTGGTGGAATGCAGGGCTCTAGCCAGCACCCGTTTCCCATCAATTGCAGGAACTTTGTGACGTGTTATGGAAAAACTTTTAAAACCAATTTGTCAACCATGATGTACAAAATTGAAAGAAAATCTTGGGTAAAAATGTAAAAACATCCAATCACTCTAAACCTTTCTCTAAATCTGTATTGCAGGGATGTAGTTTCTGTAGTGTCTGCTGAGATGGCATCAGTCAGGTCTCAGGGCTTCAACGATCTGCAGTACCTCAACATGGGAGGGGGACTGGGCATCAACTATCTACGACAGGTGGGTCAATCATTCTTCTTGCCTCAATGCACGGTTTAGCATCAGTTGTTCCCCGTCTTCCGACGGTTAGACGTGCTCGCACACCTTTGCTGAGGCTTGATGATAGTCCGCCATTTGCCTCTATCTTCAGGGTTGGACAAGTTTTCAAAAATCCACTTGCCGTATCGGGCAAGTACCTGGTCATTTCCACTTGCCCGAACCAACTTTTCACTTGCCCAAAATTTGATGCATTTCTATGCATTTTACTAGCAGGAAGGAAATTATTTTATTATAATAGAGTTTATAATGTTGGATGCTTTATTTATCAAAATCGTTTGAAACTTGGTCGAAATACGGCAGGGGCTATACTTTGCATCCAAAAAATATACTTGCCCAATCGGGCAAGTCCAGGGGGATATTTACTTGCCCGAACAGTACTTTTACTTGCCCTGGGCAAGTGGGCAATGGGACTTGTCCAACCCTGATCTTGTGGGTTGATGTTATGAGTGTTGAGGTCCTCCTTGCCATTGTCAATCCATCTCTTTTTGGTCAACCTCGTGGGTTTTGGCCTTCCACATCCAGTGTGATGATCTTGCTAGGCCACTTCTCACTTTCCATTCTGAATTTCAACTTGTGACAATTTTAGCTTTGTTGTTTCAGGAAGACAGTAACAACCCCTCCCCAGGTGACTTGGTATCTTCCATCCGTGATGCGCTGACAGACAAAAACATCTGCCTCATCTTGGAGCCTGGACGGTCCATCATAGGGGATGCCGCCATCTTGGTCACCAAGGTCATAGGGGTCAAGAGTAATGGAGAGAAAAGGTGCTAAGAAAAAGCAGATTCTTACAATGAAATTAGATTATCTACCTTTGAAAAAAAATTAAAATTGCTTGGCATACTTAGAAACAGTGCATGTAGCTGATATTTTTAATCTAACTGTTGATGAAACAAGTCTTTTGCCCCATGCACTCTTGCACACTAGTGGAGGCAGTAAAAGTTACATGTACTTGAAAAAAAAAAAGGACAATTGCCTGCCATACAATCTTGTGTACCATTCCGGCTTCTTCGTATACCTTTGTCTCAGTAAAAAAATAAGTGACAGGAAACCCCCCCAAAAATCAGAGCAATTCTAAACCTCACTGGTTGGACCTAACAGTTCTTGTGTCCCGTGGTGATGTTACAGATTTGTGGTGACAGATGGGTCCATGACAGAAGTGATCCGACCCAGTCTGTACTCAGCCTACCACCACATCCAGCTCACAGAACCCTCACAGGTGAGATGGTAACCTCACACCATAGCACACCGGGGCATGCCCCTTCTCTCCATTTAACGTCCTATTCGAGGGACGTCGCTAACTGAAACTACATGTACCAGGTACTCATTTTCAACTGTGTGAAGTGAGGAAAGTCATGTACCTTTCCCAAAGTTACAAAATCAGTCAGTGGAACGATGACAGGAACTTGGTTCTAAGGCAAACACACCAGTACGCCATGCAATGCCACGATGTTACGCTGTACTATACTATCCGACTGATGAGGATACATGTACTATATATTGGTACATTTCAGGCAGAAGACCACACAGAACAGGTGTGTGACATTGTGGGACCAGTGTGCGAGTGTGGAGACTTTCTGGGGAAAGACCGGACCATACCAACCCCCCATGAGGGGTGTGGGCTGGCAGTGTTTGATGTTGGTGCCTACTGTTCATCCATGGCATCCAACTACAACATGAGGGTGGGTACAATCTCTTGCCATAACTTTTCCTGTTCAATAAAGACAGGCTAGAAAAAGGTAAAATAGGTAAAAAAAATAGAAAGAAAAAGGTGAACGAAAGGGGTGGTGACTATGGAGTATCAAAAATATACATCGTTATTTGCAGCAGGCTTCAACTCTGGAAATCAGAGGTTGTTGTGATGTACATCTGGGGTTTCTTCATGTACATACTAGTACTAGCATTGAATCATTCTAGCAAACAAGCTAATTTGCATGATTATGACACTTGGCATGTCTGTACAGATCCGTCCAGCTGAGGTCCTGGTGGACAGGTCGACCTGGCGGGTCATCCGACGGCCGGAGACACTGGACGACATGACCAGAGGGTACACTGGTCTGACTCAGGACAGCTTCACCATTCACGACTGACCAATACCTCAATTCTCCTTTCCTTTAGTGCCTCACTTAGCCAATCATTTAACAGGGCATTATATAAACTTTTTGCACCAAAAATTAATATACATGTATCTTTGATAGAAATCTTAGTGTGATTGTAATTTACTTCCACTTTTCAACAAATTTGTGCAATTATCTCAAATTCTGACATTTACATGTATGGTAGGTAAATTCAGACATTTACATGTATGGTATGGTAGGTAAAACAGCCCGCATGATATGAGGCTGAATGTAAAAAAACATTGCTGACAGCTGTGTTGATTCAACTTAGCCTCTACCAGGCTTCGGGAGGGAACCGTAAAGAGTGGAAGAAATTGGCTAGAGATAACATTCTATGGGATTTGGTACGCAAGAGCTGTACTTTCTACCAGACCAACTCCCCTGGCATGTTATCTCTCTATTTGGCCAATTGCTACTCTTTTCAGCAGCCTCCCGAAGCCTGGTAGAGGCTAGGTTCAACTTACTTTGTAAGGAAATAACCAGAAAATCACCGAATGATGATGATGACTCATTTCTGCACAGCAATGGAAAGACACGAGACCCTCTGCACTATTTTACAAGCACTTTAATTGACACTTGTAGACCTGTATACACGTAGTAACCAGTCTAAAAGTGAACAAGACAAACCCATTGCCTTAGTGTGGGGCCTTACTGCTGTACATGTTGTAAGCACAACCTGAACTCAGTCAAATCATGGGAATCAAAGGTTCTTAGATCTACAGCTACTTTGAGATTTGTTGTACATACGTATTCACCATGACAAGCGTTCATAAAACGTTTGGACGATACAATAATGACTAATAAAAAGGGAAGAACAATGAGATAGAAGCAACTCTCTAGCTCATTTGTGACAGTTTATACATTCATTAAATAAGGAATCCAGCAACAAAACTGCACTAGTTTCAGGACACTTTTTTTTTCAACTCAACAGTATTGTTTACCCATTTCTGCTACACTGAAGTAACAAGAAATAAACTCACAACCAGTCACATCCCTTTCTACGTGTATTTTTCTTCCAGCTTCAAAATCGGTCAGTGTTGTAAAGATAGTAAGACAACTAGAAATCTGTTGTTCATGCGATAGTCCAACAATCAGTTAATGTACTAACTCCCTTTTCCCCTCCTTCCTAGCCTCTCTCAGTATATCTCTCCCACTAGTACAGAAAACAGTCAGTACATCAATCCACACTGCTCCTTAGAATTACTACCAACATCTGCCTCCAAGAACGTTTTCCCCAGTTCCTTGTGTACCTCTCCTCACACTTACATGCTGTTGCTGACGAGCGTACAAGGTAGACTGAGTAGATTTTGGATGTAACATACGAAAACATCCAAGTAACACCTTGTGACATAGACTAACCACTGAAACTTCTCTTTTTTGTTTGAACGAAAGTTGCCTTTCAACGTTTACAGCGACATAGTGGGAACACACACTGTGTTTTTTTTGGATGAATATCAAGTTAGACACACAATACCCTGAAAACATCCCGCATATACATATTTCCAAGCTGAAAGGGAAAGAGACTGTCTGTAGCCCAGACAGTAAATTGTGTTGATTAGCAACAAAGATTCATTTTCTGGGGAGAGAAAAAGAGACACAAAAGGCTGAACAGAACAATCTCTTCTCACAAGCAAGGGCAAAGGAGTTATGCGGCTGTTCAATAATCTGCAGAGCTAGACTTTATACACAAACGAAGCGGATTGCTATCATTTATAGGACTCTGTTGGACTCTACATACGCTTGCCCTTGCTCGGTAAAAAGAATGGTTTATACCTTTCGAGTTAGGAGTAACTTTCTTTTTGATTTTGAACGTTTTGTTTGGGGTGCAAGAGGGAGAGTGCCACGTCCCCTGCCAGAGTTGTGCATGAACAATTCTGCACAATCCCGGCCACTGCTCCAGTCACAAACCTGCAAATATTTTTTCTTCTTTTTTTTTAAACCTTTTTTTTTTAATATTCCCTATCCCTCTTCCTCTATGCTGATACACAACCCACGAAGCTTTCTACAGGATGAACTTGCCCAGAATAAAGCCGAGAATAAGTGCAGCGAGTAGATAAAGTACAGGCGGGATGGCACTGCGCTGGGCTACGGGTGCAAACTCTGTCGTGAACGTCTGGTTGTCTGACGGTGTGGCCTTGCGCTGGCGCAATCCGTCATCCTGAGAACAACAAAAGGGAAACAAACGTGACGTCAATAACATTAAAAAAAGGTGCCACAAGTACTTGAATGGCGTACAGCTGACATTCAATTAGTGAGAGGGTGTGACAGAGACAATTACACATATGACAATGGAAAGCTGAAAGATATGCCCAGCATACGACATACATGACAAGGTGTAACTTTGAAACACATAATGATTCCACAAAGTTGAAGGGAAAACTCCAAACCACATGCATAATACTAAGTTTAAAAAGTTCTACAATATCCATGTCATTCTAAAAACTTTGCTGAAGCTAACTTCACTTTTAAAACCAAAGTTATAGACTTTTGGGATACAAACATGTAGCAAGTATTCTAACTCCAATGTCTAACTAAAAAAATATATATCTAAGGCAAAAATGATGTATTTCCTTGGTTCTTGAATATTTTATAGTAAAAATTTAGCAGGAGGTCAAGATGAAAACAGAGGGCTGGGAGGGAAACTGTGTATCATGGCACAGATTCCCCCCAGACTCTGTTTTTATGTTGATCTTAAAGTTCAGCACTATTTGGCTAATATCAAGAACAGAAAAAAATGAGCCTAAATACTCAGTATTCCCATGCATTCTTTTACATTTCTGTACACTTATGCACATATGAATTCAGAACCCAAACCTTCCTGACACCACAGTTATTTTGTGAATACGCCAAAAGACCTTACAAAGTGGCAGCATAAGACGAGCATTTAAGGCAAGGGAAGGGGGGCAACAATCTGCAGCATAGACGTAAGGAGCTGACGGGCAAAATTAACGTACAAAGTCCAAAACAAACAAGGGCACGGGAAGGTGGCAAGGAGACAACAACGAATGATGATGATGATGAAATGACAAAGAGACTTTCCAGAGATCCAGCGGAAACTTAACGGACATTAGGGATGGGATAAACGAAAGAAAGATTGCGGAAACCGTCAGCGTAGCCGGTTGTAGACGTTCCGTGGGAAACACACCTTGATTTGTGCATTCTCGGCCTGAAGTTTGGACACCTCAGCCTGGAGCCGTCGGCACTCGTCCAACACTTTCTTCATGTCACTATCGCTCGCAGACGAACCCACATTAACCGCTTTCACTGCCACTGTGGCCTCCTGGGACAGCAAAGCACAGGGATCCACTCAAATACTGTCTTCAACTTCAGCACCAAGGTACACCAAAACTCATACTTACACCCTTCTTGACTGCAACTTTACATACACATATACATGTATTTACCTTGATAGCCACTTTAACCTGAAGAGTTGACACCATACATACGTAAGAAATATTACATGATACAAGGATGCAGACAAAATCATCAGGTGACTTGACTTAAGAGTGCATGTAGTAGTGGTAGCCCTACTTGTAGTCCATATAGAAAGGGATA
This sequence comes from Branchiostoma belcheri, assembly GCF_001625305.1. Lineage (NCBI taxonomy): Eukaryota > Metazoa > Chordata > Leptocardii > Amphioxiformes > Branchiostomatidae > Branchiostoma > Branchiostoma belcheri. Next base: position 1,147,272 of record NW_017804231.1, read on the forward strand.
ATGTATAACACAACCATACATCAGTATTGCTTGACTTCCAATGATAAACTCTTTTCACTCAATGCCCAGTTGATTGTTCGAGATTAACGCCACGAGATGACAGAAACAATGTTCACCACAAATTTGTCCATAAAAGATCTCATCTTGACTCAAATAAAATCATGACTGAGATTGTGCTGAACACATTTTTCCTTGCAACAACAAATCAGTGAAACAAACTTTAAAGATCAATTGTATACGTTTTTCTGATTCATTGACATTGACACAAGTTTTCAAAGCCCGAAATACTTTGAGCACCCGACTACAATCACCGGGTCACGAACAGAAATGCTAACCATCCTCCTACAAGATTTAGAACCAAATGTCACAAAACATTACTCCACAATTCAAATTCAGATAGCCCTTGCCACCTTAGGAAAACTTAGACACAACTATAGACAAGGTGTACTAACCTGACCTGCTAAACCATTACCAGGCAACATAACACAGACCTTTTACCACCTTATTTATGAACTTTATATATAAGAAAATGGGAAAAAAAAAACTGTCTACAATTTAACCTGCCTCTCTTCTTCTTAAATGTGATTATAACGTAAACTTTTCATGATGGAAAACTCTGTACTCCCTCATGCATTCAAAACCTAAAAAATCTTATTGCTGTCACTTCCAACATCCCCCCTCCAAAAAAAGATGAACCTATTAAAATGTTAATCACCTACATTTGTAGGTCCCTGTACTAAATGTCATCTTCATATATTATCATTTAAAAAAAAATAAAAACCTACATCATCTACAGTATTTGCTGCCATAACTGCACATAGCACAACCTACACACACACAAGTTAGATGGGGTCACAATTAATTCTTTTGAAATGTAAGATGACTACAAGTAGGAACCACGGGTAGCGGTTAGTCAGCCTAACCTTTGTGTTTTTCAAGGTTGCCCAGGATACAACCAAGGACACATGCATAAAAATTTTCATCAGGATGGTACTAGTAAGTCACAGAATAAAGATACTCTTTTTTTCATAACCAGGTTTATTCAGCCGAACTTGCGTTTGGGAAAGCAAACGACACCTGTGTTGTGCAGTGAACCAGTCAGATTTGCCCTGAGGAAGGTGAAAGACACTCACTGAAACGTCGGCTGAATAAACCATGTGGTTGTGTAAGAAAGAGTCTCTTTATTCAACCATGGACACAAACCGTTCTTGATCTTTTGAACCAACACGAGGAAAAATTGCTCTGTGCATTCATTCCCAAACTTAAAGTCAGATTTCATCAGACCAACTCACTTCTGATGAGAGTGTAAAACTAACTTTGTATAAACCAAATAGATTTTTCAATTAAGTGTTCAACCAAATGTTCAAGAACTGTGTGACCTGTTTTCAAGTAAGACAGAGGAGCTTTCCTTCAAAAGATAATTCCCAATGCCCCTTACCTGTGTTACTGGCCTCTTGGCCTCCGGAGAAGGCTTGGGGATGTTGGGCTTGACAGGTGGTACTGCCGCCACCTCTTTGGCTTCCTTAGCAGCATCCAAATCATTCTGAAACAACACAGACTACTCCACTTAGAAACAAGTAACACTACCCCCTATGCCTTTCCATGAACACCTGAGACTTGCTGCAATAGGGCCTAGGCAATTTAATAATGTGTTTCTGGTTTCAGTCTAGAAAACACTAGGGTTGGTAGGTTGGGATTTTCTTTTAAAGACAAATCCAACAAATACCCCGGTAACAATGCATCGGGACAGTCAAAAGGACCTGTCCACCTTGTGGACAAATATTTAATCTGATTTACTAAAGAAAAAATGCATTAAAAGACATTTCAGACTCTAGAGAGTTTGACTTTAGATGTCATATCAACAATTTTATAGCCTTACTAGCGGTCAATCAAAAAAAGGCTAGGGACTAGGGAACGTTTTTTTCGGTAGGGTTGGTCGGGAAACCAGAAACACACCTTTTTTCCTAGGCCTAACCAAATGTACCATGAGTAGTTTCACAGCATAACAACATTCAAAATGAGGTTTTCCATGATTAGTTTCTGTTTTACTTGTTAGCAAAAACTCTGCACCACTCCTTCCTGCAGAACAGGGCAGTTAAAAGGTAACAAACACTGGTTAATAGTTGTATGTCTCTGTCCTTCCAAGCATTTTTACATTTCTACAAAGACATCAGACATATATGATGTTACATCTTAAAGGAAGATCTGCACAATTGACACATTCTGAACAAATCTGCATGCTTTAACGGAAAAAACAGCAACTGTACATGAAATTTAGAAACAGTCACTAGTTAAGGAAGTATAAAACAAATTCCATGCCCACATGTAAACAAACTGTCCACAACTGAGATTCTTCCAAAGTTCAGATTATCTGTGAAACAAGGTTACATCTGGCATGCTTGACAGACACACAAAACGACAGGTTGTTAGTAACATGTACAAGACAGGTGATGAAACATGCAGGGTGTGAAAATAAAATAATTTCTATTTCCCACCCTGCATGTAATTTTAACCTTTAGCATGCTTTCATTTTATGTGTATATCAGCTTCCAACTAATTTACTTTTGGCAGCAAATTCGAGAACTTCTGGTGACGATGCCAATATGATTTAATTTAAAGTCTACCATTTTTTTTTTGGCAAGATTCTAAACGTTCTTACGTCACATAGTGGTAAGATAAAGCACTGCATGCTAAAGATAAAATTATAACACACAGCATTCACAAAACACACAACATTCCAAACATGATGAAAGCATGTTGAGATTTTTCTTTATCAGTAGCACACAAAAGTGTTGCATTTGTCAAAGAGCGGGGTTTGATTCTTGGAAGTCTTTTTAAAAAAAAAAAACAATCTTTCAGCTGCTATTTATGTTCAACATACTTTAGTTCTAACTAACTCCCTAGTAGTACAGATACATGCATGCATTTCCCCTACAATTTTACAGTCTAATATGAAGATTAATAATCATGCTGGCTTGTATATTACAAGTGCCTCAAGAACAGTTTCCATTTCCTTTTTTGAAAACACTTTAAACAGATGACAGAAACAGCTGACTTGAAACAAGATTGTTGCATGTCAACAGCAATTCACATTGACAACAAGAGAACTGTTTACTGCGTTGCTATTCTTTACAAATGAAAAGAAACAGGCTGAGGACTCTTGGAAGACAAATGCAACACTTTTGACTTTCTCAACAAACATGAAAAGGACTTCTGGTAGTTACAGAGTCAGTCCAAACCATTCGGGTTGCTCAAGGATGCCACCTGGACAGAAATATTTACTTTAATTGGTCTCACGGGCACTCTTTTAATGATTGACGGCGCGGACACAGATTTGCGAGGCGGTGGGGTGCTGCTTTCCAACTTGAATACATTGGTCTTCCCCTTAGCCAGAGCCTAAGAAAAAAAAGGCAACACACACACACATAGACCAGAAGAAACTTAGTTACTGCTGTGTTGCAGTTGAAAGAAAAATGAAGCAAAAATAAAAATGAAATATAAACGATAAGCAAAATTAAACTTGGTAATGTAAGAAAGAGTGGACAAAACAAACAAAGGACAACTTTCTTTCTCAAAGAGCACACCTTCACAGAAGACTCATTCACACACTCATAACACACCACTCAACTTCACATTACTTTGTGCAAACTTCAGACATTTGGTCCATGTCATCTTTCAAAAACAACATTTTAGGAAATATCTTGAGATACTACTTTGTTTCAAGATCTTTTATTATCCAAATTTTTTTATAAGTCAAATCATACATCTGTTTCAAAATGCACTTTTAAAAAGTGCCTTAATTTTTGATGACAGTTTGCACAGTTACAAACAATAAAGACAAAGCAGTATGTTATATGAGGGCAGACATAATATCATATGGAGATTTGGGAGAATCTCAGCTAGTGGACTTGTTGCCATGGAGACAGGTTGCCATGGAGATATCCCAGCTGAAACAAATTCTGGACAATAAGGTACAACCCACAAACACACATGTCAATTTCAACATATTTCTGGTGTCCTCTTTTTTTCTGTTCAATTTGAAAAAAAATTACAACTCGATAAATTTGTCCCATACATTTCAGTTCCTAAAAGAGTCCATTGTCATTGTACCAAAAAAGAGTTGCAGATCTGAAATTGCCTGTGTTATTGTTATATATACATAGACATACAGTCAGACTTGCCCAAGTGACCACCTCTATAAGCTGGTCATCTGGCAATAACAACATAATTTTTGCTGTGATTTTCTTTTCTCTTGTTTGCCATGCTTTTTATGTACGAAGACCACTTTTCCTTGGTACCATGGGTGGTCATCTTAGACAAGTTTGACTGTACTAGAGTAGTCAATTGGTGGGTAATTAATTATATGAAGGATTTCATGGTTGATTGTTGTACTGACCTGTAGGGCCTCTGGAGGAAGCTCAAACACACACTTCAGCTTAGAGTCCATCAGCTGGGTCTGGTCTGCATCTTTCCACTGCAACAACCAATCACACAACAGCATGTCCATCACATGATTTACAACAGCCTATCAGGGAAGAGCTGATCAACCAGATAGTTGCTTTTCATATGACAATGCCCTAAACACTTTAGAGCGTGTCACTCAATGTTGAACACAAACTAGGCACTACAAGGGAAAAGGGTACTAGTATTAAGTAAGCTTTAAACCACAGCAGCCTTGTATCTTTTAAACAAATAAACCAGTAATTATCAAAAGTTTCCCTGTGTCTTGAAGAATATGTTACTATGGTGTGATGACAGGCAACCACAAAAAGTGCAGTAAAGATCAAGTATTCATGTTTTAATAGAAGGTATTGAAAAGCTTCCAGGCTAAGGTGTTTAGCCTGGCATGTGTCCACTAACGTGTCCATGGATTACTCTCCTGTGTAACAGATCAGTCCAACAGCATGCCTGATTAAGCACCCTGGGTGTGGCCTTGCCATATATGGCATCAGCTGGGCTGACCCCCGTGACCCAGCCCTGCCACGTGAACTTGCCCATTTCTGGCATGCTCTTCGCTTCTCGTTCCAACATTCCGCAGTCCCCGCGCTACGTCATTCTGGCCGGGGCAGCCACGTAATGCTCCTAACATTGAAGTCTGGCCAACTTTGTACCACAGAACTTTGACCTAGGTCAGCTTACCACCCGACTTCTGATAACAATGCCCTTAATGCTACAAGGATTTTATAAGAAGTGGCTGATTGCCATAACCAGCAGAGGTTGTACGTTCTGCCCCCCCCCCATACCCCACCACCACCATAGGATTATGAAATCAGAAAGTCAAAGTTCAAGAGATGAGTTCAAGCGGACAGTTTTCTGACAGTTCAACCTCCATGACACATCAAACATTAGGAATGGCTTTTCTACAGCTAGATTTAGAATAGAATATAAATGTGAATGTTCTGTCTGCATGTACTATTTTGTGTAACAATTTCCAAATTAACAATGCTGTTAATGATAGGTAAGCAAGGAACTTATACATTATGTGCTTTATTTTCCTAAGCTACATTTCTACTTTTACCAGTGCCTGTCCTACAAATACTTGCCACAGTACAACCAACCACAACCATCTGGAGTATTGCATTCATGAGATTTTCCAATATTTCATGCAACATCCTTTGATTGAAACCACTTATATTTTTGCTTCTGGCGGCTTGACAGTACAGATATAGAACTTTGTGCAATCTTATACGATACTGCTACAAGTCATTGACTCCTAGGTTCTTGTTTTGGCACTATTACAACTCTTTCACCTTCAATGGACTTTCCACAACTGATGGCGAGTGCCACTTATATCAGGATGTGCAATGTTACACTTGGCAGCCTGCTATTGCTATACAAGGCAATCACTTGATTGGGTACAGGTTTTATATGACACTTGGAGAAGGGATTTCAACTTCAACTTTGCCTTGCTGGATTGTGCTGGACCATACATTGAGATTATCTTGAAATTTTGCTACCTAAAAGTAAACCATTGCAAGTCTATCAAGAGAAGTTGTAATATGCCCAGTGAACAGGCCTTGCTTATTTTGCATTGCTTATAAATACAGTACTGTAAATGCAAAAAGCAGGTAAAATTTGCTGTCCTTTTATGGGACATTTACTATATAAGCATTAACCTTCTGCTAACACTATAGGATTGTACAGCTGTGCTAATCTCTAAGCAGATGTTGGGAGGAATGATTGTGATCATTGCACCTTTCAGGGGTATTACTATTAGTTCTGGAAAATGGTCAAAAAAAATATCATGATCTTTCCTCCCAACATCAAGGCTGTCTCAAATAGTAACATGACTTTCCTCACCATTTTGTCACTTACCATATTGACCATCGTCTCGTTGTCGATGCCCCCCTCGGGCGCAAACATGGACTGGACCATGAACTTGTGCTTGTTCTTCTCCTGGGGGTCGTAGTCAAACGGCTGGAGCATCACTGGAGAAAACAAAAACAAAACAACAAATCACTTAGACATACATGTAATATGGGAACTCACAGTTACTTGACAGCTTTTGTAGTTCCATAATGGAGAAACTAGTCAAAGATATTCAGGCCTGGGGAAAAAATTTCCTTAGCAGTGACTCCTTGCAGAGAAGGAAGTATTGCAGTTAGCTTAGTATTTTATCATGATGCTGATTACATCTAAACAAAAGGAATAATAAACTAACAGAATAAAGAATAAATGATACTCATTATTGCTTTCTGTGATACCGACCTGCTCTTAAATCAAAAACAGGTCTTCTATCGAAAATTCGAAATCGATACACGAACGAATTTCCTAGCACGAAGTCAATTTTGTTTATCGAAGTTGACCCGTCACCAATCATTGGAAAGTAATCCTGCTAGATCTAGCATGAGCCTACAAGAATATCAATAAAAGATATTGTACTTCTACACTCCCGCAGGCAAAGGCATCGACTGGTCTGTTATTGAGCAGGCTTTGTTTGACATTACCGCCTAGAGGCGAGTGATGAGGCAGGCATAGATTTTTAATTACTAGGCGGGTAAAACATAATCCATGTAATTCAGGCTGTGTTGTATCTTGTGCAATGGGAGGCTGGGCAGATATTTAACAGTACTGGTGGTAAAGTGTGTAATAAACAGGTTTGAAGAGGTTGATTTATACTTATAGGGTATCTGTTATGCAACTTCTGTCATTGAAATACTGGGTGCATATGCATCTTAGTGCAGGTAAAATTGGGGCTGTGCAGGTATTTCTGCATGAGATTTAGACAGTAATGCTTCTAACAACATAAACATGCAAATTTGACACATTGAAAAAGCTTGTCCTTGTCGTTTTTTGCTGTCCAGACGTGGTCCTTACATTGGTGTGGCCTCTGAATATGCATTAGGACCAGGAGAAGATAGATTCACTCATACACAGACTGGCCATTCCAACTAGCCAGGCTTCAATTACGAGGTGTTCAAACACTTTGCGACCCTACTGGAGCGAGAGGACTTTCTATTGATTGTCTCAGTGATGGATATTGGACTCAACCAATGTTTACATCCACAGCATTTGTGCAGCCAGACCATTTCTACTGGATAAAACTGTGCACGACGACTTTTATTTTTACATCCTATTTTATTGCACCTTGATCAAAAACGATGACAGGGTGTCAAATTTCATCCATCTATTGGTCATACATGATGTATAGATCTTAGCTGACTGTAAATGATTTTCTTTTAAAAGTTTTAGAATTACATCTTGTTTAGTATAGTGATGATCAATTTTTATTGTTCAAGTTGAAAAAAAGTTGTACCTGTCATATGTGTCACCTTTGATGACCTACTTACCATGCTAGACATTAATGTGCTTTTACATGTAATTACCATTAGGACAAAAATATTGAATTTCAAGTGATTACTAAAATTGTAAGAGGAGAATTCTTAAGTTATAAATACATTTTGAATTGGATAGTTCAGATATAATCATACAGGTGTTTTTGTAAATTCAACAGTCATTTGTCATTGAGTATAGGAGTATCTATAAGTGGTCAAATTTATTAATACATGACTGGTAGTCATAAATCAAAATGGGACAATTTTTTCTGAAAAATTATGAATTCAGAAGCTATCAATAGAGAGAAACCACATACAACAACAGCATTTTTGTGGTTTAACATGTGATGATCACTGGTAATAAGTTTCTTCCTGGAGCAAAATTCTTCTTTGACAGAAAGAGGTCAGACAACAATTTCCCCATCACCCTTACTGAACTCCTTTAATGGGGCACACGGTGATTAGAGGTGTTGAGGTGCTCTCAATCCTGGATGGAATTCGGACAAGTCAATATCATTTGGGAGAAAGTTGGTCAAGATGCAGAGGACTATGTGACTGTGAGGGTGTGTGGCATTGCTGAGTTGGGTCAACGTTCTTTAGTTGGGTTGACGCAATTTTTGTGCCAATTAAATGTGGTATGGTACCATAGCATTAGCGGATGTTGAATGGTGTGCATATTGCAATTCACAATTTTTTCTGTGGTATTTTTATGTCCACAGTTTTCGCGGTCACTTCTGTACCACAAACTTATTATTACCATAAAGAAATAATTCGCCGTTATATAGTTCTGTGAACATATCCATTATTCTCAGACTGCAAACTTTTTTGCTACCATGAACATGACCTGATTGACAGTATATATGGTACTTGGTGTTTTTGACACTTGGACAGTATTTATGACCGATGCATTTCTTTCTTCAAACTTGCTAATTTAAAAGATTGTTTTCTAACAATGTTACCTTTCTTTCAAAGGGCAACCTGCAAACCTTGATAAAATGTACAACTACTACTAGCTGTTTTTTCAATATCTTCCCCCATCCTTAAATCTTCACATTTTGATTGATTAATGATGACTTGTTAAGTGGTTTTCCTTGTAGTTAGCAATGAAAAGCCGACCTGACAGGAACATTTCCAGGTATTGGCAATCAAAGTGCTGGAGCTTGTTACGATGAAAGCAAACTATGTGTGTTACCCCAAATCTAACAGCGGCCAGCATTCCTAGCTTGTAGCTGTTGACATAGACATCAGAAACCATCGTTAAATATGACATCTCAGAACTAGAGGGTACCCAGTGACACTGCAACTTCTCACCATGATCCAAATACAAAATATTTTTTAAAGGTATTTCAATCAAACCATTAAAAGACTTTGGTTTGCATATCGCCACACACTTTTATGTCGTAAACTGTTTCCTTGGCACATAAACGAGAGCATCACTTCTAGCCTGGGCTAAATTCTTGGACAGTGTCCTGCATTCCACCCATAGCAGCCGTGAATAGCCCTGGGGCACACTGTTAGGCCTGGGCATCTGTCACTTGTGTGTAGCCCCCTGCTTCTGTTCTTAACCGTGATGTAATGTTTGGGTAAATCCCAGTTGACAGGACACAGGAAAAAAAAACTCAAGTCAAAAATCTCAAGTCTGCTCTCGAAATTCTCTTTCTGCCCGACCTACAATGAAATCAGTGATTGTATTTGTTTGGGGTATCTCTCAAGGATGGATTAAAATACCCACCTGCAAGCTGCACTATACAGGCCAAAGAAAATTGGTTGTATGTACAGTACAGATGCTTTCTTAGGAAAATAGATGGAGTAGACAATTTTCTTGGAAACGTTCTCAAAATAAGATCTGATCACGATCGTCTCAGATACTGTCAATCAGGCCTGATGCTGAAATTACTTTTGCCCTTTGGTTTCTTAATGAATCCAAGCAAGTCAACTACAACTATCTTTTAATCTTACTCATTAACAATGATTAATCCGAATTTGAAAATTATTTGCGTGACTTACATGCTATGGGAAAGCATTTAGAAGCTCACCTCTAACTATAGCCACTACTAGTATTTTCCATAATCATAGCAAAAAATGATCCCCCTAATGAAACATGTACAAGTCCATGCTATCTTGGATACACACATTATGTGTTTCAAAAAGACACCAAGAAGGTATAACATCATACCTCCTTGGTGAAATTTAAAACCCCAGATATGATCAGTTTCCTTACCTGATACATTTATGGAAGATGAAGGCTCGACTACCCCACTGTTGGGCCGGACGCAGTATCTCCGCGGAGCTGTGGTCTTGACTTTGAAACATACCCGCTTGTCTGTTGGGTTGTTCAACTTCAAATTTGATGTTACTACTTCAGTGAAAGGTCCTGAAATGGGAAGAAAAAGTTCATGAAAATTATAAACCTTCAAAACTGACTTGTCATTTGACTGTTTGAACTTTAATTCCTAAAAGTTGTCCAAATGCCTTCAAATTCAAGTTTCAGCTGATGCCTCACAGTCTAATTTAAACTTTTGTTACAATTCTGTTTCTGTATAGCCAGTATAACAGCCCCTCGGCGCAACACACCAGCTTCTACCTATGAAAGTGTTACCTTAACCAGAAGATTTCGGATATGCAAAAATGATGTTTCAACAAATGTTATTCCCCCATGAGCACACATCTAACAAAATTGAAGTGGTCCCAAGTACACACTGGAGATAATTTCTTCAATTCCCATACTTAAGTTACAACACCAGAATTAATTGTTTTCTGCACCATCTGGTTCCTTCTGGCAAACCCAGCATATTACTACACCTCTGAGGGACAAGATTTATGTCACAATAGTAATTCACAGCAGTAACTCTTGGCTGTGTAACAATCCATTTCTCGATACGGTTGGGCCACTCCTTTTTTTTTTGTATGAATAAAAAAATCAACACAACATGACAAATTGTCCTATTATATACATGTATTTGAACGGGTCAAGTGAAGGGTACATATATTTGTACAAAGACACATTGTTTGGACCAATGTATGTCAGCCACCTCATTATAGAAAACCTGTTGTAGAAGGGCACAACTACAAATTACAGGGTAGCTGACATTTTTGGGTACCCAATTGCAAGCTCAAAGTAGCTTGTAACATAAACCAGATAGCCCAGTGATCAACTTGGACAAAACCGACTTAGTTATAAAGTTATTCTACAAATTACAAAGCAACAATGACAAAGTAGATTATTGCTAGGGATTGAGGGAGGTGCTTGAATATGTGAACAAACAATTGGTAAGTTAGAATGACACTGAGTAACCTACACATAATGGCCCTGGGCAAAATGTCAAAAAACCTTGTCTGCTGAACTACATCATGTATAAACATCACCATGTTTGTTGCAGCGCAACTACAAAAAAGGCAAGGGGTTTTCTGACTCAACTGTTTTTGCAACCAGCAGCACGTAGACTGGATCAATGTGTGTTATTATTACACTTGTATACATTACCGGTTCCAAAATATTACAAAAATCAGTTCTAAATTCAGTTGTTTAGTTAATACTGTTACTAGATAATCATGCCTCCTCACTTTCCTTATTCCCTGTCATAACAAAACAATGTAATTCTGTCTCCTAAATAAATAGTAATGTGCTCTGACCATATGCACGTCCCATAAAAATAATTTCAGGGCATGTAGTTCCCATCAGTCATATGTGAACGGCTAACTGATTACATCAAACCCTCATTAGCATGTAGCAGGCAGGCAGCTTCTCTCGTCAATATCACTCACCCTCATTACTTATTTAGTGAGCAGAACGTACACCCGCGTCATGCCATAGGCCGTCTAGTCTTTTTGTTGCTAAACGAATCATACTATTCATAGTACTCGTAAAGGTAAAAATCATATTGGGACAGATGTTATCGTCCTGTGTTTAGGTCCTTTGGGACACGTATCTGATATTGTAGGACAAAATAACACAGGGAAGCTGTATGGTAAGAGAAAGGGGGGAGGGGCGCAATGACCATTCCTGACAATAGGAATATTCATGTACAAGATAAAAATTTTGGGTAGGCTTGGTTCCAATGCTGATTTGATTTCCATGGAAATTTAATGGCTTCCCGTTGAGGCAGCAACAGGAATATCAATTGTGACAATAGGGGCGCTCAATGTTAAGTACCTCAAATCCTTCTTTAACTGTAGTACGCTTTTGGTACATGAAGTATAGGTTCAACCGTTGTCTCCACACTTCTTACTGGTCTATTCATAAATTTGGCAAATCTCCACCAGCAAAAGACCTCAGTAAACAACATCATGTGATTCCTCTTATGGCATTATCAGTATCAATATTGCATTAGCCAGTTCAAACCTTTAACAGAGCCAGCCAAACCAACCAGAGATATATTATCAGGCATGATCCTTATCTAAATCCTGGCCTTTTAGTAGTCTTACACGTTCCTAAACCTTTGCCAGGCTACTGACAGTGGTGGTTAAATTTTTGGGCAGTAAAATGCGTACGTGTAGACGTGTCTGTCCTGGAATTAGCGACCGTGCTATATCTTGTCTAAAGGTTAGTCCAGCACACTGACCTAGATGACCTTTGGCCTTAACAAGCTATGTTGTGGTGTACGATTTCGTCTTTAACACACTTAGGGAATCAAAAGTGGTAGAAGACTGACATTACATAATGTAATTATTGGCACAAGTAGGTCTTCTTTCAAACTGGAAATCTCTCATTTTATCTCAAAGAGTCATATGGGGGTTATAATCAACAAAATTTAGGACTAAATCAAGAATTACAAAATTGAAAATTAAGCTGGGAAATTTTCACATGGAAAGCTTCTTGAAGAAGCTTCCTTTTGTGATGTCTTAATTTCTTAAACAAAAGTGCTATTGTTTAGTAATTGGTTCAACTGAACTGTGATAGATACCGTCAGTAATAC
>NW_017804231.1:1160529-1274853 GCF_001625305.1 Branchiostoma belcheri
AACCTTCTAGATTATATAAGAAGAGCTTACCTTTGAATTTTAGCTCCCCGGAAGGTTCTAGGATTAACACTTGCTCCAGCTTCGACATGGCGAGGCTTTATTTTGTCCTAAAACCACTGTTTTTCGGTCAAAACGGGGTCAAAGGGTCCGTCTGCAGCTAAAAATGGCGAGTAAAACGCGCGCATGCTCGGCATGTGAAAGCGAGGCTCGATTGTGACGTACTTCCGGTCACATTTTTATGTATCATTTTTCAGCAAAATAAACACAAACAAAGAAAAGTACAACTGTGAAAATAATCTTCCATATCACTGCTTTTTATTCTTGATAGATATTCTGTACACGTTGTCGTAATGTAACCAGTGAACCACAAACAAATTCATCTTTTGTTGACATGACGTCATGTTCTATAAATAGCACTGACTTCCAGTTGGAGAGCAAGTCAACTTCCGGGTACAAGAAGGGGAAAACCAGACGAGGAACTCGCTTTTTCCTCTGACCGTCATCTTGTCATTTTTGAAGAACTTCTCTGTACTAAAGCTGCTTGTGGACGTTTTCTCGTGTACATCAGAAATTAGCAGAGAACAGGCCTGTGCTGCATGCTGATCCCGCAAACCACGAGTTTCAGAACTACCGAAACTTACTTCCTTGTGCCCCCCTCCCATCTTTATTGGAGGACAGCTAGGATAGTTGTTGTCAGAAACCAGTGTGTGCCTTCATGTAGATAGTTTAGGAACATGCAAGAGATGCAAGACTGAACCAGACCATCATTCCTGTGCCGTGTCTTCTAAGTCCTGTACTGACAAATCCTACTGACAAAACCAAGGAGTCCTTCCGTACTGTCCCCAGTATGACTTATGATTGGCATTGGTTACCAAGGTGATTCTTAACTCAACCAGGTGTGAAAGTCGGTGAAAAATTCCCCAGCAGAAGCTGTGTGAACTTGGACTTCGTCTCGACAACAGAAATCCCCGCATCTGGATTTGCCAGTGACTTCAAGTTCAAGGATGGATCCAGCTGAAGGTGATAAAACTTGTGTGGAGATGCATTTTTATTATTAACCATGGCTGTTACAATATTCTTTGTGATATATATAAGGCAAAACAGCCATAATGTCAGTATATTGAGATGCTTTATATTTTTTGAGAACACAGTAATTGGTTGAGATTGAAATTTCTTATTTTCACTGATTTGGAACAAAATGCCAAGACAAAGGACAGACGTGATCCAGCTTTACAAAATCACACACGGGTATGATAAAGTAAGAGTTGGAAACAGCTGCAGCATTTGTAGAGGGACCATGTTTGAACCCAGTCTTTCAACCACCACACGGGGCCACTCCTTCAAGTATCAAGTACAAAAATCACATGGGACGAGGAAGTGTTTCTTCTCTTCAAGAGTCACAAGGGTGTGGAACTCTCTTTCCCAGGAAGCAGTGTCTAGCAAATCAGTCAATGAGTTCAAGAACCATATTGCACACGAGTGGAAGAATCACCAGGATATGTACAACTACACCTTTACGTACTGAACACATGAGAAGAATTGCTACCGCCGAAACTACCCGAAGTGCGGTCTCATTACCCATACAGGGTACCTATTGACCGGCTACAGGTGAGAAATACAGGTGAGAAATTAATACCAAGTAACTTGTTAAATTCCCCTTGAAGTCCTTCTTAACATGGATAATTTTTTTCTGTTGCAGATCCTAGTAAAGGTGGAGCAGCAGCTCCTCCTGTTATTCACTATCATGTCTACAACATCAGTCAGGTGGAAAATGTACAGATTGGTACAGACAATGTTATTAACAAGATTGGATATGAGGACGATATTGTGGATGGTGAGACTACAGCTGTTTATGGTATTTCCTGTCTATTGTCTGTTTATTTCAAGTTTTATTTAAGCATGTTGTATTTATAATAATGATATACATGTACATGTACGTTGTTTGGTAGATCACAAACTGTACATGTATTTTTCTACATTCCTTTGTATTCTCTACATCAATTGACCTTTGTTCTAGAGGCAAGGTAGCTTCAGAATATTTAAAAACATGTAACATAATGTAAATTGTAGCAGAAAAAGTTGATAGATCTTCAAAGAGAGCTACAATTGCATAGCTGTAATCATTTTATAAATGTACAATGGGCCTTTCGTAGGACAAAATGTAAGAAGGATTATAGTGTATAAACAACAGAAGTAGCACAATATTGAATAAAACTTGTACAGTTGCTTACTTCTTTTTTTTTCTATAGCACCACCTTCTTTGGAAATGCCAACAGTTAGCTCCAACGTACAACCTGGTCTTCCTCCTGATGTCCACCCACAACTACAGTTAGCAGGCAGAACCTGTCCTGTAACAGGAGCTATGGGGAACACCAACCCACCACCCATTACACCAAACATCACACCCAGTGAACCCCAACACAGCCCTTCTAATGGTGCTACACCAAACACTAGTACTACAGACAATGGGAGTTCCAATAAACCCCAAGCAAGCCCTCCTAAGCTGGACCCCAGCCTTCATATAGGAAAAATGCCATTCACGGTTCGCCTCAGGTTAACCAGCATGCTGAGTGTGAAAAAGCCTGATGGTAAGTTCTGCATGTGCACATGTACTTATTAATGTCCTCTACTGGAATAGAAACTATCATGATACTCATTGTATTGTGATGATTAGAATTAGTATTACATGTTAATATCATTGATAATGATGAATGTTTTTTCAAATGCATCCATTACCACCTGAAATGGCCAGTCACTAGTGCTAGGTGGATGACCTGTTACCAACTAAAATCACGTCATCAGCTTCTCACAATTGCCTCCTATCAGCAATAGGCAGTACTGCATGAACTAGTAGTATTAATAGCCAGTAGTAATGTTTTGCTTTTTACAAACTTTAGAATTCTAAAGCAGATTTGTATTGCAACCTCAATAGAATTGCTAAATCAAATAGATCTATATTTCATAGGAAAATCAGCTCTGTAAGATACTTTACTGCTTTTTAAGCTATCTAATTAACATAATTTCAATTTGACATATCCTTCTGACTGTCTTTAGGTAAAGACTGGAGGCTACTCGTGGAGAAGTTGGGATTCGAGCCACACTATGTTTCCTTGTGGGACCAGCGAAAGGAAAACCCAGCTGAAACACTGCTACAGTCCTGGGCAGTAAAGCTAGATGCAACTGTAGGCAGATTACATGCCCTGCTGCTGGAGTGTGACATGGGAGATATCGCAGAAATACTCTGAGATTCTCTCCATAAAATGGATGGCTCCAAGAGGAGCAATGGTGGATGGACCACATTTGATTTTGAACTGAAAACACTGAACTCTCCAAGTGTCAATTCTGTATTGGGCATTGTTATGAGCCATGACACTCGTAGGGTTAATCTTCAACATTCCTGACATTTGCTGCTGAAGCAGTGTGTGGATTAGGATACTTCTTTCCACACCGATTAAGCACAAGAATACTAGTAGCTTTAAACAATGTTTACAGTTAATTGTTTAAAGGCTAGGTCGAACAAGTCGTTTGGTGTAATTGATATAATATAGCCAGCTGCTGCTGTGCAGCATGCCTGTGAAGCTGGTGTGTTACACCGAGGGGCGGTTATACCGGCTATATAGGATACAGATGACTATTTTTGTTTCAGTGTAAATGGTAAAGATTGAACAGTAGAAATGCTCATTTTTAATTTTCATCCAGGTATCCTCAAATGAGCTATGGTTTTACTAGTGTGCATGTATGAATCTGTTTTTTAATTGTTCGAACATGTAATTCCAAGCCATGGAAAGATATTATAAAGAGAGTTAATATGTACAATAAAAGAACACATTATACTTTTATTGTTTCTCAAGGGGTACCTGGTCACTGCACATTGACGCAAAATCATAACTGCCTACCGTGCCTTAGCAACAACTTATAATAGTCCAGGTACAGAAGTGCTGTCACTATTTTGGTTTAACAGATCTACTTTGATTTGCATATGAGGCTATTCATATTAGCTTGTTGGTGTGTAGGATTGATTTTCTTCACTTTCATGCACAAAATCAGCCAAACCAGTTACATGTTTAACTAATTTGTGTGGCCTCAACAGAAGCAAATGAGCTCAAGGAAGAAGTCACTGCACTTCATACATGAGTATTTGACTTGTGATTAGACATTTATTAGCCACATTCAGAAGGAAATGACTAATTTGCAGTTGCCAATCAAAAATGTACATTATACAGTGGTCACAGCTGGCTACAGCAACGAAACTTAATGCCGTTACTGCTTTGATCAAAAGTTGCTACCTGGTTTGCATGCAACTGTCAATCACGATACAATTTGTAGACATCATGATTTGGTAGTACATACAGTTCATTGTAGTATTATTTGCCTTGCAGTCTTGTAGCTATACACCTACTAATAGTATACACTGTAAAATCATGCACCGCATTCACATGTTATGAGAAGTCAAGTGTATGCAGCAAAGTGTCAGTTTTCTAATATAGAAGATATCCATTAAGCAAGTACAAAATCTAGCTACGATGAGAGAATGACCATAGCATATGGCATATTTTTAAAGGTAAGGTTGTACAATCGTACCCAATTGCAACTCAACCATTGCAACATTTTCCCCCAAAGCCATAGAAAAATACAACAAAGCTTTGCAAGGATGAAAAATACATGTTCATACTCAGACAGATCATGGATTTTTTTATACAGACACAAATGACTGTGTTTCATGGATTATTAAGGGAATATACATGGTACGGTTGTGTAACACTTATTTTACAATTTTCAATAAGTTACTACAAAAGGTGGCAGAATGGTAGCCTAACTTTGCAGATTAATCTAGCCAGTTTTGTCAGAAAAACAGGAAACTCTGGTATGAGTTAAATGGAAATGGTAAAAGTAAAAAAAAGTATCATTTTACAAATTTAACGTCGGAAAATGAGGTTTAAAAAAAATTGATTTTGAATGAACAAAACAATTTGTCTTACAGGATATACATGATTTCCAGCAATTTTACAAATAAATATGAAGACAGCTCCATCAATGGCTCATATGGCGTAAATTCAAACTTACCGTAAGTCATGATTATTTTGATACACAGTGAATCTTTGTGGCAAACATCATAAATTGTTACCATTGCTATATTACTACCAAAAGGTCTTACCTTGTGGAAAAAGTCTGGGGCATTTTACAACTCCTGTTCATCTTTACATGCAGACCCTCCTATCTCTACACACTCATACCTCATTCCTTATCTACATGCTGGGTACATTTCAATATCAACAATGTCTTACCAACCAACACTGTACATGGTACGGTACTGTACTTCGTATATACATAGTTCTAAATGCATATTAGATATTACACTTTTGTAACTCCTTTTTCCTTAGTTGACAAGAGGTACAGTCAGATAGATGTTTTTGATATAATGACATTTCTTGTGTTTTCTTATTGCCTATTTGTCACTGGTTTTGCTCAATAAATATCTAACATTTCTTCTAAGCAGAGCTTTTGATTTCGAGAATGAATTCCCCATCCATGTACTACAGTAGTCCAGTGATATTTATCACAAGACAAGTCCTAGGTAGTAGCAATTAGAAATGGATGGACAGGGAATTCTCTTTTTGTCTGTAGGAAATGTTATTTTTTTCATGTCTGTATTACAGGACATCAACATAACATAAAATACAGTAGAAACTGACAACAACTATGCAAGTCATTATGCAGTGTACATTGTATGACTCTAATCTAGCTATAATGGTAGTACAATGTAACATCACATGTAACGTTACACACACACACACATTATAACATTGTTTGCTACCTTGTTAAAGCAGCTTTTTTGTTTTGTAACAGTGGATTCCTACAATGTATGACATACAAAAGGGATATATGAAAAAAATGGCAAGCCCTGGGCATCATACATGTAAATAGAATTATATCGTGTATTCACACTAGTCACTTGGTAAGGACAGTTTGGGATCTTTTAGCATTAAGATTTTTCAACATAAACCAAATGAGATGCAACACATTTTGCAAGATTTTGGACTGATTACACAAGATATAAAGAACATAAAAAGGTGACAGGGATATTTGCCACTTTCCAAGCCATTCCAAATATAGCCAATGCCACTTCCACCTTTCTCCCCAGTGGCATAATGATAAATAAAAGTCCTATTGATTTTATACTGCAGAGAAACAATTTGGCTTGTACTTTGTAGCACTAAAAGATTGATAACAATATGATATCATCTCCATTTTCTTAATTTTAAAGTTTCCAACCTGACAGAGCCCCACATTCATTATACACTGTCCTGTACATAACACTATCCTTATTATCTCATATATCTCTACAAGTTCACTCCTCAGCTGTACATTCAAGTAAAAACACGAAGAGCTGCTATTATTAACATTATTCTACAGTTACATTACACAATCATGAATGTGATTTCTCTGTCAATTTGTTGCCTTTCATACATAAGTTCTTCCCTTTTTGAGCATCTGAGCAAAAGACAGATTAGTTTTGCTTATTTCCAATGAACACAAATGATCAGCAATTACATGAAGGATACATGCAGAAGACTAATGACAGAAACAACAAAATATGAATTTGGTTTAGTATTTTGGTATACACGGCAGTATTTTCATTGCTATTTTTTGTCTTACACAGCATTAGTAGCTCTTGGTTCATTTCTCAAAGGAAACCTGCTGCTGCGACGCGTCAAACTTCACGGACGACCGATGTTGGTTGTTGCGGTCGAACTTGGCTCGAGGAGGGGCGGACTTGTCTCGCCGGATGCTCTGGTGTCGGGTCAGAGGTCGCCTGGCGTGGTACGCTAACGTGGTTTTGCTGGCGCGGATGATGTCACACACGAAGGCTTTACAGTCCACACAGATGTCCATCATGGGAGCCTTGTCCAGGAAGGGCTGGCGCAGGATCTTGGGAGCGATGCTGGGAGAGGCGTTGGGAGTACTTGGTGCAGATCCGGTGCTGTGGAGAGGAACACAACATCAACTCAAGTCTCATCAGCCACACATGCATTCATCTAACCCTCGAATGATGGGGAACACCAGAGGATAAACCGGATAGTGAGTGAGTGTGAGTGAGCCTGACTGTTGTGTAACTGATTGTTGTACCTTTGAGAAGCAAACAGCACCTGATCATTGAATAAAGAGACTCTTTTAACAGATCCAAAAGGTTTATTTAGTCAACGTTTTGGTGACTGTCTGTTACATTGTACCTTCCTTGGTTGTGTAAAAAGAGTCTCTTTATTCAGTAACCAAGTTGATGAAACTATTCACAGGTATGAAGTATCCTTTGTCACTGTTTTTCAAAAATATATTTCTCACAAAATAATAATGAATGCTTCCAAACTGGCTGCTGTGTTCCCCATGACGTCATTGCCAGACAATCAATTTATAATTTAATTACCTGTCTGCAGAAATCCAGCAAAAAAAGCCAGAAGCACGATTTCCTTAAAATGTTCTGAATCTTGTTCAATAAACAATAGGGTGTATATTTGGAAAGCTTTTAAAACCTTTTAAAACATCACGATCACCATTACTTTAACCCAAACTGTTTTCACCTTTTCATACCCACATTGTACAACTACATGAAGTCGCTTTGCAAAAGTACCATTTTGCACCATTCTACATGTAAACAGTACTGCTGTTGCTGCTTTTACTTGCCCAGCAGTTTCCAATAATAAGAGCACTGTACTTTTTCAAACACCACTTTGGCATTTCTTCGGAAATAAAATTCTTCATAGCAAACACAAGGGCTTATATGCATACAGTTGATAGCCACCAAATAAAAGGGGCTATTACTACCAGTCCTGCATTTTCACCACTTTGCTAGGATTGAACCACCATGATAGTTTGCAACACCGTGCCCCCTTGCAGTGTTTGTACTACTTTGTACCTTTCCATAAGGCTGTCTTCTACTTGTAACGTTACACGTACATGTACCTCCCCAGGAGTGTTGTTGTTTCTGTATCAGGGAGAATCAACTGAATCATTTAACTTACATTTTGATATTTCAAAATGTAAATTTTTACCAATCACCGGTTAATTCTTGAAACAAGGAGAAGTTAAATTCCACTGTCAAATTGATTAGGAAAGATTGTTTTGTGCGTTAATCATTGGATTAGTTTGATCCACTTCTTCATCACCACCCTGTTCTTTATCCCGTCACATGTAATCCACCCTGAAATTTGAGCATACCTTTCCAGGCTGTTCTCCGCTACACTGTGTAGGTGTACATGTGGTACATGTTGTGTGTCCTCAGTGTTGTTGCTGTGTGTATAAGGAGAGTTTGCCTGGTGTTATTTCTAAATTGTACAACTAGGATTTTCGATGTAGAGACGAGTGCCTAGACATGGCCTAGAACGCTATCTATTTCTGATAGATGTATCATACTAACAATTACAGGTTTGACTTACTGATGAATTTGTCTTTTAGTTCTTTTAACCTTCTCCCTGCTGCCTAACTCCATTAACAAATTTGGTGCCACCTACATGTAAGCAGGCTTACGGTTAAGAATCACATGACAACCACAACACTTCAAAATACATTACAACAACTTCAAAACACATTTACTAACCACCACTACAACAACTACTAACAGTAACTACATGTACCACTACCACGTACACTGTTGTTGTGTAAGTCACCCTGTCTGTCTAACTGTACCTTTCCACACTGCTCTTCTCAACATCACTTCCCACGCTGCCGTCACTGTGTTAAGAAGATTTCGTGTTATTTTCTGACCGAAGCTCGTATTCAAGAGAATAGTAACTGTAGTTTTCATTGAATTGTTGACATGGACCTACAACTTTTTCTGTGTGAATTTTATACAACACATCCACAACTCAGTCCTAAGAATGTCCCTAACTTGCTGTCACAGTTGCAAACTACCAGTAATCTGGGTACCATTTGCTCCAATAGACTGTGGATAGCGACTATCAGAGCTGACGGTTACCCAGGTTAGTTGTAGAAAAAAACACCATATGGCGGATGTGAGGGCTGCTGCCTTACCTGGTGAGGGTGTCCTCCTTGAGCTGGTCCACAGCGTTGGAGGGGCTTGAGTGGGGGGAGGTGGTGGGGCTCAGGGTGTACACTGGGGTCCGCAAGAAGTGCTCCGTGGGGATTCTCATCTGGAAAACGGGTTAATATGATTATGTCTGAGCAGAGGTTGAGTTCTTGCCAAGTTTTCCTGTCTCATGAAAAAGCTGTTACAAACTTTGCAGATGTCACTTATGTTCGTCTAGTAGAAAACTACTAGCATATTAGAAATGAAATCATCTTCTGAAGTTTTCAAAGACGCCTGCTGCAAAAAAACTCACCTTTCTACAGCAATGAGAGCAGACACACCTTTGAACAAACAGGGAAAGAGAAAACAATTAGCCTTCAAAAATGGAAAACAATAAACTGTAATACCACATACATGTACCTGAAGATTCCAAATAACAGATATTTCAACCACTTAACATGATTGTAAAAATTGACCCGGGTTTTCTTTCATTTCCAACTTTGTGGGGAAACCTTCCATGTGATGTAGTGAATTACAGTTTGTACAGTAATTCTTATAACCAACAAACTCTACCCACCTTTTACAGAACTTGCAGGTATATGACCAATTGAATATGGAAAATCTCTTAGATCTACAGGAGAAACAGATCTGGAACACAAAGGAAAATACAGTAAACATCTTTCTCTGATGACTTCAAGGCATGTTGGGTACTGCATACACTGTACCTACATTACTCTAATTGTCAGGAATAATTGAGTATCTTTGGATGTAGCAACCCAGTTGCCCAATGTAATTTTCCATAGGTCAGATTGGTCTGCTCATTGCATTTTTTTAAAATAATTTTATTGAGGAGTTAAAAAAAAGGAAGTAAAGTTACTGTAGGACTTAAACACAACTTAAAGTTTACATCTTTGACACTGCCGAAACAGTGATTTGAAAACAAGCTACTCTTTTACCCACTTTCAAATTTTAGACTTGCTTTCAAGACCACACTGTCAATGTTGACGATGGAAAATCTACACAATCTAAATGAAAGATTTTCTGTCCCCAAATCAGAAAACAGCGCCCCCTACCTTTCCCTTCTTGAGCAGCAGGTAGATCTCCCTCCTGCCCTGCAGGTTCTCCAGCTCTGCTGACACCAGCACCTCTCTGATGTGCATCACCTCCTCAATGGTCAGGGACAGACACTGCACCGGGTTCTTCCACGCCTCCTGTAGATACATCCATCATCAACACTCTACATTTAACCTGTACCATAGATAGATATGTTTTCATACTTTCAAATTTCCTGTAATGAAGTATTTTTACTCTACAACTGAACAGCAATAGAATACATTGGAGCAAGGATATTACCGTATAATTTATTGTAGCATTGTTATACATGTACATCTTCAGGTGGCGACTACCTAATATTGTGTGTTTGTGTACATAGACAGGAAGTGGTCTTCTCTTCGGAGCTTGCAAAGAATAGAAATTCCACTTCCTGTCGGCGTGCACATGCGACCCCCTACCCCCTCTCCATTTTTGTGGAACTGGCATCAACACCGGTAAATGAGCTACATTGTAAGGCACATCTGCCACTACAAATGTATATGACTCATTACTGTTCATTAGGCATGCCCCATGCTCTCTTCCCTGCATGACATTCTGTGCCCTTTCCAACATGTCTAGGTGATAAAAATGCTGCCTTTTCAGCCAAATGTCAAAAGTACTCAGCAATACCCAGCTGTCTTTTGGATCATGGAGCAGTAAACCACTACCAGTTTATCTGTATAGCAGTAAATCTATATGAAAGTATAGTACCTACCTCCGTGGAATACTTTTATCTATTTTACTGATTAACAGTCACATTTTTCATTTTCATTACTGCTAAGATGCAGTAATACATCAGTAAGTTTTAACTTACCACCAGAAATGTCACTTTTTCTGTTAACATGCACAATATTCAACATCCATTTCTTTGATTTGCAAAAGAGGTACCATACCTGAGAAATCTACAATGTACAACGTCATGTATGATTCAATCAGTTGTACGAAACCGTATGTACAGCTTGATAAGGATACCAATAACTTATCTGTTATAGATTTGCGACAGTTTTAGCAGTGCAATAGTGCAGAGTAGTATTAATATCATAAATCACAGACAAGAACAGACGTGATCACATGACAAGCTGCCATGAAGACAGTGCTATTGCAGATGTGGGGAAAAGTGGCCTGCAGCATAGAAAGCCAGCCAGCAGAGATACTGATACATATTTATTCCCTCTTCCTTCTTGAATGCTCAATCTACCTTAAACACCCAGTTCGTAAGTGGTATCACCCAAAAGGTGCCAATTTTCTCCTTGGAGGGGACATGCCCACTTCCAAAACAGGGGTGCTAAGATGAGAGAGAGCAGCTCAAAAGGAAGGCTGCCTCAGACACAATAGACCAATCACACAATTCTGCCAATGCCAGCAAATGCAAAACAAATAGGCAGAATTGCAAAAACTTGTCATTCAAGCAACCAGTCTGGTATTGGTCAATTTGTATTGATAGAGAGTGAGGATTGGTCTATTATGCAGCAAATACAGTAGTAGCATCAAGTTAAGATTGCTGGGAAGTTATAGCAAGCCAAAGCTTGAGGGTTGAACACAGTCAGAGGCAAGGAAGCTGCGTTAGGAAGTGTTCATTTTCCAGCTACCTTTCCCATGTTAAAACATAGGGGGTTAGTCATATGTTAGAACATCTCCTGATGTTTCCACACTACCGGTACAATGGTTTGTGCTGCCACCAAGTTTACCTTGTCCTTCAACTGAAAATAAACACTCCCCTGAAGTAGAGGACAGTTGCCAGTGGACTTTTCCATATCAAACTTTAAAGTAATCTAGTAAGTAAACCTAAAATGGCAAATGCTGAAGAGTCATGCAGTAGTTGCCCGGTATTTTTTGCTGAGGATTCGTTTTAAAAAGATGAACTTACACTACAACAGTGACTGAATAGTCTCAAAATCGATATGTCACACATACTGGCATATGGTCTACAATAACGTTTCATTATCTTTAATAAATACGTAACCCAAAGTAACCCAAATAAAGTAACCCATATGAAGAGAAAAACCTTTATCAGCAATATTTCATCTACTTTTCTTCATTCATCAAGTCTTTGGATCATTCATTCTAAGGCTGGAAAACTGTACACCAAATAATTATTATAGTGCCCTGTCCTGCAACCTTTCAGTGATATTCTTTCAAAATGTCTGACCTAAAAAAAATGAAAATGTTTGATATGGAAAGTCCGCTGAGCTGGTCCTCTGCGGTGGCAGCGAAGACAACAAACCGGTTCCTACATGTTTTGCCTCCTCAGGGTCTATGTACCCGTAGTACGGCCCACCACCACCAGTACCGTGTCCACTACCCATCATGCCACTAAACCTCACCCTGTGGCTCTGCGTTGCGATCTCCTGCGTGGGCGTCTCCGACCCGAGGCTGTTCCGCCGCGGCCTGTGCTGCGGGCTCGGCGGCGACATCAGGTCAGTCACTGTGGAAAACGGAGAGAGCAAGCCCATAGAACCAAGCTGCTCGACAACATGGAACTCTACAATGGATGGGGGAAAACACAAAATGGGAAGAGCAACATAAGTCCAACTGAATGTGGGGAAACACAACAAACATGAACATTACAGAAACGTGAATATCTTACCGTCGTCAACCGTCTGGCCCGGTAGAACTGGATCGTTAAACCACAAAAAAAACCATTAACAAACAAACAACAAGAACAAAAAACAGGAAATTCATATGTAAGAAAATAAATCAGCACTGATTAAACTGATCTACATTCGAAGATAATAGAATCAGAAAATAAACATAAATTGAGCCATGCAGATAAAACTAAGGCAAACAGATTAATCTTTTTCAGGCAATCAAATCAAGCAATCAAATCAAACAATAAGATTACAGAAGGCATCAGCCATGCACAATCAGTACTCTAATACGATGCGGCCCAACAGTTCATTCGTAAATGCCATGGCTCATTGAACAATGACCTCATTGTTGTGTGTACACCAAACCCTACATATTATATAGTCAATGGTTAATGCACCCAATTTGCACGACTGTATTAGTCATTGTCACTCTATTAGTACGATCAGGAGATAATGAGAAAGCGACGTTAGGGCTTTCTAGGCCACCTACACACAGGGCTGCCATAATGCTTCAGCCTGACAAATATGGCCAGGTCCAAATGAGCGGTTATGACTCGAACAAAATTGGATGTGATCCAAGAAAATTGCAGCGAAAGTGTCGTTGTAAATTGGATAAGCTATGGCAGACCTGCCGACGGTCGTTAGGGCTTGGGTAGTAGGAACTCAACTACAGAAGCTTGCACAGGGAAAGCAACATATCGTACAGATAGCTACGGAATCGGAAAAGGAAAACAATTCTTGAAACGCAAAAATCTTAAGAGACACGTGAAGATAAAAACATGGAGAGCAAGGCATGAACTAAATGGGAAAAGCAAATTTACGAAGAAATCAAATCAGGGAAAAGATGCAGAGCAAAGAAAAAAAACCTTCGTCGTCAGAAGGTAGATCAGGGTAGGTGGAAGGGGTAGTGGCCTGCATTTGTGCGCGGATAGTACCCAAGCCCTTAACGGCCACTAACAGCTTGGAAAGCCCTCGGCGTGCACCTGGGAAGAGGTAGGCGCAGATCTGCTCGAGTGTTTGGAACCCTGCATCAAGTAGAGACACCACCCAGTCAGAGAAGGAGGCCCGTAACCAATCCCACACGCCTGCCGTGCGCGTGAACCGCACAACCGTGTCTACGGGCACGGGGAGATCGGGGTCGGGGTCAAAGTCGAAATCGGGCTCTAACAGGATAAATAAGTGAGAAAATAAACATAAGGTACACCGTAATACACTGCCACCTAAGCAGAAAATAAGCTGGATGATGCAAAAGCAATGATTTCCTTATTTCCCAATCACTATGTAAATCTTGATAAATGTTAAAAATTGCCCATTAAACCATCACCAACCCCAGCATATACTGTTTTTGTTTTGTTTAGTTGATTAATTGCCAATGTTGTGTTTCACTTGGGATTACTGAAACAAAAGTACACAATCAACAAAACAACACAATGGAATGAAAGTAGTGAAAAATGGTATCAGGGATAGAATGTAACATTTAACTACTCCAGTGCTCCTATCAGTTCTACGGCTAATCAATACATGTAATAATAAGGTTCTTAGCTGGACACAATATTTCCCTCCTTCTGTTCAGTTACACACCGGCCCAAGGCTTGAACTCCTGTAGGAATGTCTTAATGGCAAGTTTGTAAGCAGATGGACAAGTGTGACATACATGCTTTTGTAGTGTGTCTTGTGCATGCAGAGAAGTTCACAACTTCCAATGAGTGTACGTGAGACAGATACAGACTGAGAATGATAAATGACAGATAGACAGGACAAATTGTTTCTCAGAATTTCATCTCACCTTTTCTTCTTTTTGGGTTGACATCATCATACCCAGAGAAATCTTCATTTTCCTTTTCAGAGTCTGTCTCTTCCTGTAAAGGCAATGCGAGGGTATACATGTATGGTTTAGAAGCATTCAATGACCAATATTTTTCATCTTCAGGAAAAAGTACCCACTTGCATCAATAGAAAAAATACAAATTATACTGTATACATTTTGTAGTTGGCACAAACCTACATACATATAGCTATGCCCATGCAAGCAAGCATTGATGATATGCCTTTGAATTGAGTAGAGGAACAACTAGCAAACTTATTAGTGAAGAAGACCAACTGGAAACTGCTATTCTATTGACATTGTGGGATCTCATTCGACTAACCTCTGAATCCCAGTTGAATTTGAAATCTGGGGCTTTCAAGATTTTCTTCTTCGGTGTGGGCGACCCGTCATTTTCGTCCCCTTCCTCTGCCTCCTCCTCTTGTTCTAAAGCAGTTTTGACCCGCACAATGTCAACTGGGATGGGAAAAAAGACAATCATGTTATTGCTTAAACAGCAACAGCTGTCCTTCTTATAATAGTCTGTGATTAGAATTACCTGGTACTAATGAAAAAAGCTTCTTTGTCACAGATCGAAAACAACAGCACACAACTTGCATGCCCTGGTACTTAAGGTACAAAAGATTATCAGGCTTACCAGATGGAGGTGACGGTGGTTTGGTAAACAAAAGCAGGTGAAGAGAATGTGGAAGGGTGTACAAAAAACAAAGGATATTATATGAAAAACGAAATCAACAAATAAACATCCCCCCCCCCAAAAAAAACATCTTGAGTACATACTTCTAAATGCTTATACAGATGAAATGACCTACAGTATTTATGGCCAGAGTTCAGGAATAGAGGGATAAAGAAGTATCTAAGAATCTAGCATTAGCTCTGCTGTTATGATATTTCAAAAACAAACCAGGTCCTGTATGAAAAGCCAATTCATGCTGAATGCTCCTTGGAAGATGGTGTAAAGTCCTTACAAACCAACCCGTTCCAAGCTGCCTTTCTTGTACATGTTCCCTTAGCCACCAAAACTGCTATCCTGTACCTTTTGTACCCTTTTAACACCGTCAGCAACTCATAACCTCTCCCATGACCTGCCACCATACATGGCCGGAACATCAAGGTGAAAAACTCACCATCCGAAAAGAAAACCTGAATCTCAGGAAATGGAAGCTTTATTCCTGGTCAAGGAGAACAAACAAAGATTGTTTTTTGACTTCACTTGTGAGCTCAGCCTGTTCATGATCTTAATTCTTCTCCAAAATTCTACCCGGCAAATAGGCCCAACCTTTACTTCACAGTCAAAGCCAAAACTTTAAAAAAAACAGTGTATTATTCAACATCAGCTCTATGAGATACCTGACATGATTATCTATCACATGAAACATAGAATACCTTGGTAAATTTTGTTTCAACAATAATTAATCATGTACCCTTTCATCTGAGAATTTAAGTCTACCAGATCAAAGAACAGAAATCTAATACATGTCAAGTACTGGGTATCTACAAAAATGTAAATCTTTAGGCTATAGAAGATTAGCATGATTTAGAACTTAGCCTGTAACCCTATTCGTATACTGACTTGTCTGACTCTTGACCAGTTGATTCCTTCTGCTGACAGGCTTGAGTTTGGGCAGTTCCTTTATCTCGTCCATGATGCGTTCGTGAAGCGTCTTCTCCTCCGGCGGCGCTGGCTTCAGCTGGCGGTTCTTAGCCTGGGGAAACAACACGACCAGGAACAGCCTCAGAACCTCGCACTAACAGTCAAGGGAGAACGTTTTGCAGTTTGAACTCTGCTCTGTTTGAAGTCTGACTCTGTAATTTGATGTTATGTACATTAGGGGCTTACCAGAAGTGACTGTATATAATGCTGGACTACTTAAAACAAGTCATGTGCAGTGTCTGTATGTTAGCATCCATTTCTTTCAACTGCCTACACACAATATCTACAGCATTTGTGTACTCTTTAGAATATGAAACTGTACAATGATCTATAAACTTGAGAATCCATAGAAACTGCAAGTACGTGTTTTGAATCAACCCTGTATGTCACTTGAAGGTTTGTCCATACACAGTTGGCTGTTACCACTTTGGGAGCCACAGTTTGCTCTTGTTGTGTGCATGTTAAGTTGAATGAGCTATCCTATTAGCAAGGCAAATTGAGGACCACAGCTTCAATAAACAAATTAGCAGGATTGGTGTATTCTAACATCTTAAGTAATTCCTACATAACTTAACAATTAAAGTTAACAATTACTTTAAATTTTAAGTAATACATGTACTATGTAACTCCTACATCCTACATGTAGTTTCTTTTGACAATCTTTTCTACATTTATTGTGTTGTTTTTGGCATGTCTGCCTGTGTGTTTCTGATGTAAGTGAAGGGGCGAAGTCTGCCATCTCTGCTTACCTTGTTTCTTGGGTTTAAAGCTGTTGTATACCTACGAATGTCTTTATATAGGCTTTTACATGTCACTAATGGCCTTCACACAAAAACACAAACCATTCTTGTTTGTTTTAAACACTCAACCACAAGATTTTACACAGGATTTAGAAGTCTTGACTAATCATTGTTAATTTTCATTGCCACCTAACGTGAACATACTTGGAGAAAACAAAAGGGACCCTTTAAACCAGACACCCCTTTGGCACTTGACAAAGAACTTTGCTCTGTCAAACTGACAAAATTTAGAGCAGAGAGAGCCCTGAAAGTGATGTGATGTGACGTAACCAAGTATGGAATGTAATAAAATAGGTATAGTTCTAACAATGACACTGAACAGTGACTGCGTAGCCTGGGCATCATCCAAATTTTGGCTCTGCAACGCTAAAAAAAAATCAGCATTTTTTTCGAGCGTTGCAGAGACAAAATCTGGATGGTACCCAGGCTAAAGAGACTATGGTTTACAAAAAATATGCCACCTTAACATCATACCAGAATATCCAGAATGAGTACTAATATGTGGAATGATGGGCCTTCAACTAAATAGAACTGGTAAAACTTTTGATCCAACACAAAAGGGGAAAATCTCACTTAGAGGCTAGAGCTTTCAACCGGTCACTCTGGTCTTCCTCAGTAGACAAACCCAGTGAGATGTCAACACTGGGTCAGAGGAATCTGGTACAAGATGCCGGCCCCTTTGACCCAGTGTTGACGTCACACTTCAGAGAAGCCATGTGACAAGTCTCAATAAGTCTATTGCAGAAGACCTGAGTGGCTGCTCGAAAGCTCTTGGTGAGAAATTTCTTTTTGTGTTGGAACAAAGTTTTTACCTTAAACATGTAATTACCAACACAGATGAACTTTCATGATCATAGTAAATAGGACACTTAGTAACATGTACATGTAATAAGACAATGACATTGTGTAGTGCTAGGAAATATTTCTTCGAAGAGGGAAACATTGTCAGTGTTTAACTGTCATGTCTGGCAGTGTGTTTGTCAGGAAAATTTTGTTTTTTCTTCAAGACGGTTGTAAGATCACAAACGAGAGACAGACAGAAGATGTTATGACAAAGACGAGTTCTGAAGGTGTTGTACCTCAAGGTATCTCCAGACGTGTGCCTGAGCGTGCCAGAGAGACAACAGAAAGACAGAAGTAAGATTTTCAGAGTATTCAAAGATTTGTAAAATGAGAACTTTTGCAGGTGGTGAGCCAAGCCAAGCCAGCATGTTTTAAACTGGCAAGCAGTGGACTGAAGGAAAATCACTGCGAAATAAAAAAAAGATAATGGCTCAGAGTTTGGAGTGATATTTCAGTAAGCAGGTTTTGAAAGCTTGTAGGTTGAACTTGGTGTGGTGCTTGTACTTGATTTTGTAATGCAAAAAGTTCAATTATATTAGCATCAGCAATGCAAAATGTATTAGTAACTAAATTAAGGAGTTAGGATTTGGCTGTAACACTAGCTAAGTATAGAGCTGCATTAGCATTTGCTTGGGCCATATAGGAGAATATACAATGTAGAAGCACAGCTAGCTAGCTTTTGTTTAGTATGTTCATGTAAGTGCTATGTGTTATGTATATGTTAGGTTCAGCTTGATGTGTGTATGTTAGCTTCATTTGTTGTGATACACACATTGAGTTTAGCTGGCATGTTTGGAATATATTAGTAATGATATTGCACTTCTAGGTAAAATATTGTATGTTGCATTTAGCAGTAGGCATGGAGTCCTTGCTTGGACACGAAAAACTTTGCATAACTATGTAACAGTTAACAATAATAATATTATTAAGTTAAATAGAAGGGAGTCATGACTAGTATTATCTATACGCTCAACTATAATATGACTCATGTGACTGTACCTAATATATATAAACTGTGTAATGTACAACGTATGATTGTATACTATTGATTCAGAAGCATGTACATTGTATACTAAAGTAGATACATGTATATTGCTAAAAAATATGGTATATGCCATACATGGTATTCCAGAAATTAGTCTAGATCCTTAAATGCATAAATTGGACAAATCAAATCTACTGCTTACACTTACAGTGTTACATGTATATAAAGAAAATATCTTAAGCATTCTTCTTTTAACATCACACTGGCACAGTCATTCCATTACATTAGGTTCAATGTTGTCATCTACAAAGTAGTAGTTGTAAGAGATCATTAGTCTACGGTCAAACAAGCAAGTTCAATACATACTGCTGAAAGCGGCGGGCGCGATCGGATAAATTCTAGGATGACATCGTGAGCATTCTTCTGGAGTTTTTCCATGACCTGGGGCGGCTCACCATCAACCTGGGGGTCATAGGTCAGAGGTCAAGTGGCAACATGCAACGGTCACAGTTCACAGACACCTCGATCTCTCTTTCCAATTCACTTCTCATTCCAACAACAAACCATCCATGCCAAATACAACCCAACATTCCCATATCTTTTGCACACACAAAGTCCACATACTCCGCACATCACACAAACTACTAGGACGAAAGGTTAAATAAACCCCCAGGTTGTCGTGCAACAACAAGCGCACTGCCGCAGTAACTATGCCATTCTGTAAGTCTGTGAGGACAGATATGAGACAAGATGCTGTGACAAGATTAGTCAAGACTGCAGCGCAGCGTTTGCCATGCCAGCCGGACAGACATGTTAGCTGCAGGATTGCTCGCTTGCTGGTTACTTTGACTGACACGAAGTTCAAGCATTCCTCCCACCTGCTCTCTACATCACTCACCCATTGATTCATCTCCTCTGGCTGGAAAACAATATGAAATAAAAGAAGTCTGACTAAAGGTTGACTGAGAATCAACAGAAAGTCCTTGCACACCGTACAGCACCTTGTTACCAGTGCGAGTTGCACTTCTTGACACGCCCAAATTCAAAGGGATGGAACATGTTTGGAACAAGGAGTTTTGAGAATACTAGAAGTAGACATGCATTTACCTGATAATCAGCCTCAAAACTCAAGTGAGTTGCATACAATTTGTACAATTAGTAACCCAGCAATATCAAGTGCCCAGTATAGCTGACATAGGGAGGAAGAATTTTACCACAATAAAAGCTATAGATGTCTGTAGCTAATGCATCAGGTAATCAGTACGCAAATTACATGCTGGATGAAAGGCAGAGTCCAAAGCATGTAAGGACAGACCAGGAAGGTAAAAAATAAATTTTTCCTGGACCAACATTTTCACACACTTCTTGATTCATCCTTCAGAAGCTGAAGCACATCCACAATGCTACATTCCTACAAGGCCTAAACAAGTAGTACTATAAAGATTGAATCCGCCCGTGAGGTGTTGCAAAAAAGAGACTGCTGGTTACCATGACTTTTCTGAGGACGTATCTTCTGGACCTGATGTCGTCCATGAGAATCTCGTACGGCGTGAGTTCCCACTCCATGGGGCCCGTGTTGTGTTCCACCACCACCTTCTTCAGGTGCACGCCCGAGCGCAAGTCTTTCATCACCTGCATCCACAACCGTGCCTGGGGAAAACAATTTGCTCATTGGTTTGAAAGTATTATCTACAATGCAGAAGATCACACATAGCATTATGTTTCTTGTGCATACTAAGTAAAAATAAGTATAACTATAAGTATCATAATCAGAGCAAGAAAGCAAACAAACAGTCATGACATAACTGTTAAGCTTTGCATATCTATGATTATACGTTTGTATATGATATGCAACTTTTGATGGAAACATGAGACATTTCTCACCCATTCTTCCTTTGCTAGCTGAAGTTGATCCAGGTCTTCATCATCCACATCCCCTATCTCATCTGCCATTTCTCGCAGGGCCTGGGCATGTAGAAAATCAGATGTGATTGCAAACATTAGGATAGAGTCTTATCTTAAAAGTTATTATTATGAAAGTTTTTATCATGAAAGTTTCATTATGAAGCAAGTTTAACCTGTAATTTCTGTCACAAGAAATTGAACTAACCCTAAGTTTCAACTGTACAACTCTGTCAAGGAAGAAGCAATCTATTGCTTTTGTAACATGACGTTATGCGGAAAATACGAGCATGGAGTTATAGCTCTGAGTGACCTCTGACCTCTTTTCCCATGGATATCTTGGCGAGGAAGGAGGTGAGTTCCTGACACTCGGCCACGAGCGCCCGGCACACGGCCTGGTAGTGTCCCGCCGCCTCCGACGGGTTTTGTAGGTGGGACGCACATAACTGCAACATAACAACACAAATTATCACCATGTGACATTC
Organism: Branchiostoma belcheri; assembly: GCF_001625305.1. NCBI lineage: Eukaryota > Metazoa > Chordata > Leptocardii > Amphioxiformes > Branchiostomatidae > Branchiostoma > Branchiostoma belcheri. The sequence goes on from NW_017804231.1 coordinate 1,181,726, forward strand.
GGTAGTGGTTCATTGTACTTTTTCTGTGAAAACATTAATGTATAACTGTTATTTTGCATCTGTATAGCTGGTATAACCACCTTTTTAGCAAAACATATCGGCATACATACTGTGACACACTGGCATAACACAAATGCTCCTGCAGGATGCACATAAGGCCATATCTTTTTTTTTTTACATGTATATGGATGACATCCTACGGTGACCTCAAAACTGATGCGACCGTACAAAAGCTAAGGAAGGAAAATTAGCTTACAGTATTGTCAAGACTACGTGGCCTAGTAAGCCCTATAAATTAAAGAACTTGTCACTTCCTTTTAAGTTATACATAATGTGGGTACAAGGTAAAGTACAGGTATTTGTAGGATCTCAACATCTCACAATAAAGAATACTTAAGTCATGTGGGATTACTGTTAGCACCAGTATTATACTTGAAGTTGATAACTACAAGAGGCTTTGTGACTTTTGAACATTATTGGTCATCCTACAAAGGAACCCCTACCTATTTTCAGAAGAGTGCACTAAATTCTGTAATTGTCCTCTAAAAGAGACCGACTTCTTTAGCATTTTATGATGACCACCAGAAAAAGACTACCATCCTACTCGGACTATACAAAATAGCCTTTAGAATACTGGTTAATGTAGACTGGGATTGGAACGACTGATCTTGTGACACAAAAGCAGGATGGCTAACTTAAGAAGCTCTACACAAACATGCTGCGTAAGTATAAGCCTTCAGGCAGTTGAATCAAAGCCAGCCTTTCAGTTGTATATATATTAAAGCTCAGACCTTGTAATCTGTATCAGTCTCCAGATGCAAATATCCAAGCTTTCTCTTGGTAACAAAAAGTGTTCTACTGATTATTGGGTGTGTCACACAAAGAATTTTCTGAGAAACTTGCTTCATAATGACAATTAAGACTTGTATCAGTCTGCACAGTATACTAAAACTACCCGGTACGTCAATACTGGCGGTTTAAGGGGACCCATGGGGCTTATGTCATGTATACTGAACGTAGATCTCCAAACTGTATAATCAAAGAACTGACTGCGGATTTCACTGTGATTTCTGCGTCTTTATATAGCACAAAAACAACCTGTGTATCATAGGATTTTCGTATTCTACCAGGCATATCACTATGAGTATAACAATTAATAAAGATCCTCCATTGATCTGTAGCATATTATAACAAATACATTGTGCCTAAAAAATAATATTTATATTCATCTCTCCCAATATCTCTGCTATGAATAATCTACAATCATACAGGAATGGGGAGGAAGGAATACCCTTTCTGAGGTACCATCTATATTGCTACCAAAATGTCTCTTGGCAAATACACAGCACATTATACAGTTCCCTCGGTGGAGCTGTTCGTTTTGATTTGGACTAACAGATTCAGTATGTTGCACTGGAGGTTTCTGGCAAGATTTCAACTCTGTCAAAATTAGAATTAGAGTTAAGACTAAAGACAGTATGCAGTAATAACCAATAGGCATCCTCATATCACACGGCAAAGCTGATGAACCATGCAATATTCGGAGCCATGAAAACAAAAACAATTTGCCATGTAACTGCAGTTGTATCACCATCGATCTGATTACATTACAGGCATTATTAATAGAGACAGCGTGGATGGAGTCACCGTAATCCAATTAGCGCTGATACAGTAATATAACCCAAGTTCTAACATTAATTGAGACGGTAATTTGTATGTTTTCCCTTACCTGAAGGGCAATCAAGGTGATACAGATGGAAATACAGCTCAGGACCAGGAGGATATAGAAGACAGAGATGGCCACAGACAAGAAAACCACAAAAACAAACAATATACTGACAACAGGTGGGCTGGGTACACTCATCTATCCGGCCTCATCCGAGCAGCCAAATCTCATTACAGGGGAGGGAAGCGTAACGGGGGCGGGCGGCAGAGCGACGCAGTCAGACGGGCAGCGGCCATGACGGAGCATTTTCATCGCATTATGGTAATCGTCTGCCTCGCATCCCTGCTGCAGCGCGGCCTCCCCGTTTAGTTCCAGTCCATGGAGCTGATTGGTCGGCTCCCTCGATATGACGAACGGCAGGCCAGGCATAATGTGCTAGGACTAGGAGGGAGGTCTGCTCTAGCTGGAGGGGTTTTACTGAAGGTGTGTTACTGCAGGTATACAACAGAAAAGTCTGCATCTGTGCTGTTATCATGAACAATCTGAGCCATGATCTGCTTGGAGGGAGGTCTGCTCTCCCACAGTCTGCATCTGTGCTCTTATCATTAATAATCCGGGATGGAAACAATAGAATTTGAACTGCACACTTCAACCAAAATATACGTGTAAAATAGAAAGTTTACATATCAATGGTTTATTTGGTCAAAAGACAGTGTCCCAACAGTGTAACCCATCAGATTAAAATCATATCTTAGTACAACATAAACTGTAATAATTTTAGCCATTAAAAGAGTGTTTGGCCAATGTTAAACAAACCTTTGAGTAAAACCTCGATAGATTTAGTTAGCAAGATACTAATGAGGTGTGGGGCTTATGGCAGCAGTGCAAGTGTTAATTTGTAATTTGGAATGACATCAACATTTATCATATACAACATTCCACAGAAATGTCTGTACTAGTGCTTACTTCTGTAATAGTAACAATAATTTGTAAAATAAAGAGCAGTAAGTTTATTGTATATTTATCACGATTTGCTGAGAAAGTTTCTTGGCTACACTAAATATCCTGTAAAGACCTCACGTACAAAACATTGGTGCAATTACATGCCCACTGCTCACAAGTCAGGTCTAAACCGGTTTGGTCCAACCCATACAGGCTTTATGACAGTCAGTATTGCCAAACCTCAACCCGGGTGACCTTTAGCAATCTGCACTACTGATTGTAGGCTAGGAAATGGCCTCTTTTATCTCCTACTGGTGTTTAGCATTCAGGTCAGGTCTCTTACCAGTGTTTGCTATTCTGGTCAGGAGTGTCTGTCTGACTAAGACACACGTATCCCTGCTGTGAGAGGAATCCTGATTTGTGGAAGTCTGTGTTACACCGACAGAAGAGTGGGAGGGGCACAAAAATACTTCTTATCTGTAAAGGGCATAAATACTCAACTAACGGCTCCTTGGAGACTGCAACAACCTACCAAGATTGCCAATCTTACCGGAAATAGAATGGACTAGCAAAGCTCACAGTCGTCTGCAACTAGCAGCTGACCAAGAAGAAGAAAATAAGCCAAACATACTTTTTTTATTGTTAAATGAGTGCCAATACAAGAGCACTGTTTGATTTGGGACTGCGTTTACACATAGAGTGGGATTCCAGTCATGACATGGCTGTTTGGCACAGGAAATTAAGTCTGACAGATCTTGGAGCTGTGCCATTGCCAGTTGTGTCTGAGTCTCCGCACAGGATGTGAGGGAATACATGACGTCAACAGCCAGAGATAGAAGTACTAGTAGATATCCCTGATATCATGAGACTGCCAGCCAATTCACGCTATCTCCAGACATTGTCGCAGCTTTTGGGATCAATTACCTTTGAAGGGAATACTCAAAATGATTCCCCTTTCCTTAGTTTTGCCAAGTCATTCCAAGAAGGTTCAATATCAAAATTTCAGAGTAATATGGTGCTTCACTGTAGACTATAGCAATATTGCTCTTTTTGGTATTTTTCAGTACAATTTAGCCTATATGAGATGTGTGGTTGATTGCTCTGTAGCCATCTGGTACTGTCGATGATTACTGTTAGAAGAAACTACTTCAGAAGCCAATCGAAAGTTAGAAGGAGCTGTGAGATCCTGCCATCCATCAGTGTAACAACAACAGTGCTATCAGCACCATGCACATGTGCCGCCAGCGTGATAACACCTTACACAATGTAATCATGCCTGTCCTTACTGAAGCACTGGGAAGACGCCTTAATCTCTTTCAAGGCTAAAGTTCTCAACAACTCATACAAACCCCATGATACCTATGGGACATGCCATTACAGAAGGAGGGGCAGTGCTGAAGTCATGACCATACATCATGATGTACCTACATGTATGTTTAAAAAAATAAGTGAGCCACCCCTGAATGTGGAATGGATTCTTCTGCTAGATTGTTCATCTGCAGTTTGATTATGTAGGCATTGTACTGTCTCTTATCTTTGTGTCTCAGGTGTTGTCTCTTCCTCTTATCTTTCTGTTATCCCAGAAGTACCAGTCTTTGAGTACTAGCTGAAAATTGAAACCTTGTTTATCCAATTATATCAGGACTTGTAGAATCCTTCAGAATTTTTTGTGATAATTGATTTGGAAAAACATCTTTACAAGACAAGGTGTCTGATGTTCAAATGGCAAAAACATTTCAAGATTCTCTCACAACATACTCAATATGTTAAACATTCAGTCAGAGGAATCATGCATGCCAAAATAGCTACTGCAGAACTAGTCATTGATATTTTCTGCAAAACCAAAGAAAAGCAGCCAGAAATGACTCCACAGTCCACACTGATGTGAACAGAGATGGTGGTTTATGGAGCTGATCTAAAGCATTTCTGTGCAGCCCAGGGGAAATTGAAGCCCTACTACGCCAACTGTGCAATACCTGAGGTATGACATAGGGTGCACTGGTAATGATTAGGTTGAACACTGGTCATGAATACAAATGGACGTTTGCAAACATTACTTTTCTCCACCATGGTCCTGACAAGGTAAAGGCCACTACAGGTTTATGATTCAAAAATTCACAACATGTTTCCATCTCTTTGAAGGGGCATTATGTACCACTTTCTTTTTTTGCCTTGAATTTACATTTCTTCTACCCTACAAAAAAATTTGCTGCAAATTTGAGGCACCACATGTACTAGTACCTTAGTGTCAAGAATTAATGTATAATTAAATTCCGGGATTTCCAGGACATGTTTTCTCCCTAACTGTAACCTCAACTTTACGAGATGCATAACTAATGCGGGAGCTAATTGATGGTAAACCCTGTATAATCCAATTGTACACAGCAGGCTGTAGTAATGAGATTATCTCATCAGATGATTGGGGTTCATGGAGAAATTTTTCTCCATCTGCCACTATTATTAAGGGGTCAGAATATCAGCTAGAATTATGCAAAATACATATGAACAAGGGAATCAGAGATTTCAGTCTTCACCCCTTTGTCAATAATACAGACACACTATTATTAACACACACACATTGAAAAACGCAACCACATATACCCACATACAAACACACACACACATCACACGCATGTACAAACACAGCACACACACATACATGTATGCACACATGCACACACACACACACACACACACACACACACACACACAACGACACACACACACACAGGCAGACACATATACACACGTACGCACACAGGCAGACATACAAAAACAGTACTTCATCCTCACAAAATTTAAAACTTATTTCATAATATTATACCATGTTAGAAAATAATCATAAAAGGCAGGCACAATTAATTTCTCATCGTAAATCAAACCAGCCCACTCTGGATGGGTTTAAGAGATTACTTTCTCTGATTTAATCTGAATACAAGATTAGGCAAGCAGGGATTTGTAAGATGTCATGTTGATTGTCCATCTGTCCCTGTCTAATGACAGTCTGGCAGGGTGACAGTATGGCCTGGTTCCAGCTTATACATCTGCATAGACTGTCACTGACATGTGTTGGTCAAGTGATCAGCAGTCCTACTTTTTGATTTTATGGTCAGGGGCTGGCCCACAAAGGTAGCTGGCAGAATTTTTCACCCAAACATGCAATAAAATTTCACATATGTTGGAATATTCTATTTTTGGATTTAACCTCTTTATTTTTTTTCTGATTCGTAAAAAAAATAATTTCAGGTTCTGAATCAACTCTAATGGCCCCAATGGTGGAAAGAAAGTAATATTCTTCTTAGTTGTTACAGTTCTTTAACCTATCAAATTGTATTACTAGAGGTTTCATTAAAAGTTCAACATTCATTGATTATAAACCAACCTAGTATGTTGCTATCATAGGATGCCTAGGCCTGTTTTTTACCACCGTTGTGTCATATTTCTTTTTTAAAAAGTCCAAGATCCAACAATTTAGATTGCTGAGGCCTTTTCCTGTAATCAATACAGATTCAAGGGTATGCTGTTCAAAGAACATATACACTAGCTTTTATGTGGTACTCTACATGCCATTATACAGTGTGGATAACTCAACAGTGATATGTTCCTACACTTAAAGTGCTAAGCAGGCAGACAGACCGTCTGCAGGGCTCTGCAGGTAACTGATTGGTCGACTCTGCGAAATCTCTGACGGCTCTTTGACTAATCGCCTGTAAAAGATCCGAGATGCGGCACCAGTCAAACATTCGGGAAGCCTCATTTATCTTCTTGCAGCGTAGCTAAACTGTTAAATCTACTTGACTGTCAAGGAACTTTGATTACTATACTGGATGTTACGATAAAACCGAGCACCTAAAAGTCTGACTTATATTTTTTTGTTCTTTGTACAAATCCAGATAAAAACACAAAGATTTCATAGAAATTGTACAAGAGAATGACTCTCTCTTAGAAATAATATGTATCTTTCCTAAGAGTATCAAAAAGATCAAATTTTGGTTGGTAATCCAAACCAATCCAATTTGTGCAAAACCCCATCCTCTAGTTTTGATAAAATGTCTGCAATCCTCTGATTATGCAAATACTTGGCCTGGAATTATATACTAGTACCCAGATAATTTCTCTAGAGATATGTCCACATAATATATAATCAAGAAATCAGATGATATGCCAGTTTTGCATACATCAAATACAAGGAGACAGCTAATCAAGCCAGACACAAAATCTAAATATCCACAAAAAAACATGTTTGCCTCTAAAAACTAAAATCAACTCTTATCATTCCACAGCTTCCCTTTCCTCAATCTTATGACACTTGAGATTTTAAACATTCGACCATAAAATGAAACACCTCAGCAGGACAGAGCACCGGGCTTACAGGAAAACTTTCCAATCTAACATCTTGAGTGCTACATCATCCAGGGATTGGCCTGACACCACCGCTGCCGTTCCCAGACAAATTACACCCAGCCCTCTCCAGCGGGGAATGAGCTGGCCACTTTCCAACTTCCTCTGTCTGATCAGAGGCCTCATGGGTGAGGAGAAGGTGCCATTGGCGGTGGGTTGGGAGGGAAGTGTCTTATTAACTGCAAAACCATCTGGGAATTCTTCCATGCCAATTATACTGGTGTAGTTATTAGGATTGATGTATTTTTTTCTTTTGGAGATGCAGCATTTGTAAAATGTGTGTCATTACTATAAAAACCTGTAACAAAAACATGTCATTAGAATGATATGTACACAATATGCCAAGTATTCGACAAGTAACTAATAGCTTAACAATACTATGGTGAAAGTTGCAGCTTTTATATACTTATATCAGACACTAAATGAAGGCAAACATTTGTTTAGAAGTAAAAAAAACTGTAGTCCTGTCTATGGTGCTGAAATGATGGTTGTGCCTTCCAATGGTTGCATTTATAAAATCATATAAACGTAATCATACAAAAGAAAAAGGCACTGAAGTGAAAGAAGTGTATGAAAACATATATCCAGACACATAATCAGTTATGGTGAATTAAGATTTCTAGTGTTATTTTTGGTGAATTAAGATTTCTAGTATAATTCATTAGACTACAACAAAACTCAAATCATAGCCGTTCAACAAAAATGACTTTCACAAATATTTCACAAGTATGATTACAGCACTGACCTTAACAACTTGTTGTAACGTTTTGACCGTGTCTTCTGACGTGATTTCCTCGTCGGAATCTTCTATCCCCTCGTCGTGGTTCTGACTGTCGTCGTTGTCGTTGCTGGTCATTCTGTCTATCAAGTCCTCCAGAGGGTGGCTCAGTTCCCGCTCCTCCGACTCACTCAGACCATAGTCTAATGCTCTGTACACTACAAGTCCTAGAGAATATACAAGCTGGGGAGAAAAGGAGATGTTAAATTAGTATCAATGCTTCATCATTTAAACTTGGAACATGGAATATGGAATAGTCAACACTACTAAATGATAGGCTCCAAGAGACTAAAAATTTGGGCTGCAAAAAAGGACAATTTAGCCAAATAGGGAGAATAATTTGCCAGACCTGGGGGAGTTTGGCCACAATTTGACCCCTTGGGCAATCACTGACCCTACTTTTGGTGAAGTTTGAAATCCATAACTTCTTAGGAAGACCTGGGCTAACTAGATGAGATTTTTCAGTCAAATCTTGGTAATTCCATACCATCAGAAGACATGTGAATCCTGTAAGGTGTGTAATAATCCATTGCAAAACATGTATCAGGAAATCTGTGAGCATGTTGAAAAAGGGTGACAACTGAGTCTTTTGAGGAAAAAAGACAACCCTCCTTCAACATTTTCCATCAAACAATTGAACAATTTGTAAGGAAATGTCAAAGCTGGGTATATGTAGACAGGCAGGCACCATCCTTAACATGATATTTGTACTTATTGCCTGTAAATCCTATGGGTATCATGGACATTTACAGAAACAAAGGTCTCTTCTTTCAAATATTCTTGGATTTCAATTTTATTTAGCTTAAAATTAACCTCCATTTACCTTACCATATTACGCTTGCAAATTGCACAATAGATCAAATGAAAATGCTTGTTTCCACAATACAACTTACAAATATATATATCATATTATACCCTGACAGCAAAACACAACGTATTCAGCAGTCTAAACTGGGCAGCCATCCAATTTGTTACAACCTCAGAAGTACATGTATTAGTGTACCAGTGCATAACAGCTTCACCAGAGATTTGTTACAATTGATATTATATCAGTGTTCCAGCCAGCCTCCGCTTTTTCATTCGACAGAAGTTGTGTTTGCCAAAAATTTTCCCAATCCATCATCTTTGACGGACAAAAATAGGCATGGAAAGATATAGAGAGATGTCATCAAACAAAACTTTGTCTACCAGGACCCCCTTAGGATTATCGCACTGCAATCGTGAAATTGGCACATGACATAATGTTACGTCAAACAAGTAAGGTGGCGGAAAAAAATTTCAGATTGGCTATGTATAGCTAGAACACTGTCTTACAGGCTTTCAGAAATATGAACATACCAGTATCTATTCTATCGTACCCGTAAAAAAAACAAGACCACCAGATGACCACCCTCAAGACCACCAGCCTGCTTTCTCACACCCTCAGCCTACCACTAATTTGATTAATCAGAGAGCTGGGCCCTCTAACGAGCCTTTCCTAACGATGTAAAAGTAGCGGCATCATTTATGGACGGTAATGACAGTAAACTCCACATCCCCGCTTTTACCGTCCCTGTTAATAGTGTTATAAATGGCGTCAGCGATTTATCCTGGCGCTGTAAAATGTGGGTCACTCTTATCGGTTACAGAGACTCCACAGTCACCAGTACTGATGACATCTTATTAGGAGAACATGAAGATTAAGCACTTTTACTTAAGGAAATGGTAACGTCTTGAAAGAACGAATAATCTGAGTCATTTGTTTGGAAGACATCCTTTCTTCAAAGGAAGATATATAGTGGAAAATTTATATGTGATCTTTTGTGAAGGTTTGAGAATGGAAGGAAATACATATTTTACACATTACAAAAATGTAGGTACTCCAGTCTTGTATGTTTTGTAATTGTTTTAAGATTAGAATATTAGTACTCAATACTGTATTTATTGTAGCTGTGTTTTCCTATATATGTACAAAGCTTAGCTAAGCTAGTCAAATATTATGATACATATTATTATGATACAGATGTATCTGACAGCAACAGTAAATTTCTAAACTTCACAGTACAATATATGCAACATTTCATGATGGTCTTGCTTTGGCAGTTTTCTCAGTGATTTCTCCACTGTGGAATCATGATCATGTTGTCACATGATGTATGCATTTCCACAATATTTCTACAATGTACTGTACAAAGGAATTGTTCCAACTACAAAAGTTTAACTTAACTCCTTTCAAATCCTACTTGACTTCACAGTAACAGAGGTATATAGAAATGCTCCAGGCATAATACAGGTGTTCCCTACGTATTTTCCTATCTCTATGTTAGCACTAGCAGTGTGTAACTCTACAGGAATGCTGTCTCACCAGTCTCCAGCTTACCTACATACCATAAACAATGGCTGGAACAGCTGGGACAGGATAGACATGATTATGGGATTACATACAATAACATCTGGGACGCTAGGTCTGAGATTTCTTGGCATTGAATAGAGATCAGTGTCTGCCTCTACATACTAGTATGCAGCATATATGGGATTGGTATGATTATAGGGCTCTCCAGGTTGACCTACAAAAGTTGGTCAGGGTCATCCAAGAAAACAGGTGTCGGGAAAACAAGTTTTAAAACTGCATTCACAAGTATAGCAGATTGCAGCACTGTTTTATCTTTTATTTATGAAATGACTTTCAACTGTTGGCTGTTTTCTGTTTAGTTTGCTTTTGTCTGTTTAACTTTCTTGTGCATGCAAAATCATATTTTGTTGCTAACTTTCTGGGGTATTTCCTGTCATCTACCACATTTGTTTATCCCTCATTGATCAGCATTCTTAAAGCCTGAGTCACCTTTAGTCCTAATGTTGAGTATAAATAAAGAGGCAGGTACATCAATATAGTAGGTGACACAGGCCAGTTCACATCTAGGGCAGTCGGGCAATCGGAGACGCATTAAACATGATAAGAAGGTATGTATAGATCGGTCCTAATAACTCTCAAAATCAATACACATCAAATTTTCTCAACTATACCATTGGCACTTCCAGATCTTTCCTTGAAACGCCTTTGTAGAAGAATTTAGGAGGAGAGAAAAAAACTACCTACAGAATCTTAAAATTATTTCACGAATGTATCATTCATAATTATTCTTTGTAAAAAGTGTGATTATTAAAACATCTCCAACATCATTAATTCATAGTCTGGAATATTGTATAAGCCCAACAGTCATGAAAAGCCATTCAACCGTAATGTCGACTTCTCCTGTTCAAAGTTTCTGACAAAAACAATCTTGCCGGTCCAAGGACAGTCACAAGGGGGACTAAATTACCTATACCTGGTTGATGTACTTGGCCTCTTAATCTTTAAAATTTTGAAAGCCACACGATGCAAGCTTTTTTATAATGAATCCCTATAAAGTTATAGTTAGGAGGCCTCAGACAGGCTATTAGAAAACCCGGGATCATAGATTCTAACATAATCATAATCTGACCAGGGATCTTTAAAATTCTAAATGCCACACAGTTTATTGTGGAACCATAATGCACATTTTTGACGATGAATCCCCATAAAGTTATGGTTGAGAGGCCTCAGACGGGCTATTAGAAAATTTTGGTGGCTCTAAGCCATTAAGATCTGTGATATGACCCAGACGCCTGCCTCAAGGGAATAATATTAGTAATAATCAGATTGGAATCTAAATTGGCAGACCTCAGATGATCATGAACCACCAAAAACCATAACAGTGCAGTTCTGGAAAGTGTCACAGGTATATGTAAGGGGACAATAATTACTACATGTATGTTTCCAAATTTGTTAAGTCTTCATGTTGATCCCTTGAAAAAAAAATCCCACATAGCATTCAGGACAGGAATCAACCCTAACACCCAATGAACTCCTGAAATTAAGGTAAAAAATTATGTTGTCAGCAGATCTGATTTAAATGAAGGCATGGAAAATATATTGTCCTTTATGAAAAATCAAACAAAAAGAACAACAATCATTCCTGTCTACCCTCGTCAGGAAACTAACAAAGGGGTCACACATAGGTCAGATCCTGGTGACCTAATTTATAAGGACTCAGTACTGGTAGATGAAACAAATAAACATGTCAGTTAACAAATCATGTAATAAAACAAAAGGAAAGCAATAACTTTTTATTTGGAGGGAGTAAACAAAACGTTACATTCATATGTAAAACAGATGTCCCTATAAAAACACACGAGAACTGTAAAATTAATGTTACTGCCAAATATACAATTGTACTAGACAGATTTCATTCAGCAGTGGTATATGTGGTGTGACACATAAAAAAGCAATGAATATAAATTCATGTCTGGCTGAAATAGCCATATATAGACCATATACTACCTTGTCAAAGTTGTAAACAGTAATGTGTGAATAAATAACAGCAAAGGACTATTTATATTCAATGTGGACACCAGTCATAGCTAGTTTTCAAATGGGGAACTCCAAATATGTTGGTTTTTATGAATAGCCAGATGGCAGATACTGGTATATATACTGTAACGGACCACAAACGGCCTAATTCAATCTCTGAAGTTATGAGATATTACAGTACATGCATTAAGTAGTTTTAATATCATGTCACAGCAACAATAAAAACAGCCATTTCCAGTGAAATATATCACCTGACCACATAAAAAATAGACTAATAGATTATAATGTATGAACTTCAAAAATGTTCACAACAAACTATACACAGGACATTCATGGAGTCCATATAGAATAAAACCAAGTGACCTCACACAGAGGTCAAAGCACGCGGCTGCCACTTTTAATAGACCTCCATTGGCAGCAGATGTCTTCATACATCAGCTCATGTAGACAAATGGACATGTAAAAGGAAGGCGACAAACCCTCAGACTGGGCGTTATTACATCTATAATGCATGGGCAGGGCTGGGTGATGCCAGACAATAGAGATGTGAGCTTTTCAATGTCTCTGTCCAATAATTATGTACCCCTGGGGTCAAACAAATTTGATTACCAAATTTTACAGGTCGTAATTTAGCATTCAGGCCATTTCCGTGCAGGACTATTGGTGTAGTCTATGTGAATTATACATACAGTAAAAGGTTGACTTCAAAAGAGACAAAGCTTAACATTATATAAACATAATACACAGTAGTACTATGATAGTACTAAATCATAAAAAACAATTACCGGTAGTAAAGAATAAAGTGTTGTTTTTGACTGCAGTCCTGGTAGAAAACAGAAATACCTGCACAGCTCCAATTTTACCTGCACTAAGGTGCAATATTATGCACCCAGTATTTCAAGCCCCCCAGGCCTCTGTAATGGAATAAGGTAGACAACTCATGTTGAATTTATTTTATTTACTACATTTTAATTGTAGTCTTCCTCTAAGAGGTATAATCATTATACAGAGATTAAGCTGCATTAGCCATACCGCCAGATCAATATTACTCACAGTCAGGCCAGAGCATATTGACCTTGAGTACTCCTATCCTTAGAGTCAAACCATGTATCCATTACCTTGAGATGCTCCGACTTACCAAGGTCAAGAGCGGCTGTTCCAATGAATACTAAACATAAGTATTTTACTTTTAGTTTAGCAAGCCTGAATTTTTTTTTGTCATCTCAATTTCGGCTGACAAAATTAACATCATGTCGAGGCACGACAATCCTAGTGGGATTCCCCAGAAAATTTTTAAATTTTGAAATGCTAATTCTCACATTTCCATGTATGAGTAGTTGAAGATTAACGAACATCTTTACAACTGTTTTCCAACTTACTGCATGATGCCTTATGAGCGCCAAGAATTTTGTGTAATTTGTTATGCATTTCCCCCATGCAGACCCGTGAAATAATGCATGATGCAACCAATTGCAAATAGCTTACTCGTGGAACGAGTCCAAAATGTGACAACGTACCCCCATATTCAACTTGATGTGATATTTGACGTAATTGAATTCCTTTCATGCTATGACCATACTTGTGCACACATGTAACGTCACCATGACAAAATCTCTCAATGTCAAGTTAACATGTCTGCCACCTGACCGTTGACCCATTGTGACATATGCAGGAAGGTTACCCTATACCCAGACCGTGTCCTATGTATAGCACATCTGTTCTTATATTTATGCCAGCCACACACAGACACTGAGCCACTGGGACCCGCTCATTGCCCCTCTGGATGGAAAGAGCAGATCAAGCGCTAAGGTTGTTAGGGATGGATCTAGACCAAGAGTCGCCTATAGACTATAGAGACATGCATATCAACAATAACTGGCAGTGCATGGAATTTTGACATCAATGTAAATTGTACAAAATAATTCACATACTTAACATGCAATAGATTTAGACATGCCTTCAACTATGTCAGCTACAATATAATAGTAGCATTACTTTCCTCTGGGCTACAGATTATGAGTCAAACTGTCATTTGATATTCAAGCAAATGTCGAGAAAATTGCAATAGATTGCAACTACTATACGTCTTTTTGCTAAAATCCTGGCTTATGTAATCATGAAAGTTTGTAAGTGTTTGAAAAGATGCCATGAATTCAGCAGGCATCTTTCCAAATACAGTGACTGGCCATTTTTGCGCAATAGAAACGTGCAATGCATACAGTACATCACATGTGTACTGATACATACATACATATATCCTGATACATACTGTAACAGTACAATAAAATAACCTTGACAAAACTCCAATTACAAGCCAACATGAAGAGGTTTTCTCTAAGCCTCTTGACATTACCACTGACATACAGTACTGTACTCTGCTAGATTAATTTATTCTGATTGCCCAAGTCCAATAACTGACAGTGTTGTGTCTGTTGGAAAGAGATAACGCAGCAGATTTCACTGGCAGAGCTACGAGGAAAATTGCATTACCTCCCATATATTCTACCTGTTCGTATTGAAAATAATGGTTTTATAAGTATGGCATCTACATCTGCACTGTAATAAATTCTAGTATCTATATGAAATGAATTTATTTTGCTGGCAGTGTGAGGAGGAAAATTATTATACTAGTTCCTTTGGAAGATGGTGTTTTAGACTTTTAACCTAAGTTAAATTTAGCTAAAAAGTCATGACACAGAAATCACTGTTGCATTCCAGAGTACCTAGCTTTGTTTTGTCAATTTTTCAGTGACTTATAGGTGATTTTCGAAGGTCACGTTTTCACACACAAAACTTTAAAAATTGTCATCATTTAACTTCATCCGATTTTTTCCTAACTTTACATATAGTGATCCAAGATGAATTCTGACTCATACGGTATAAAAAGGCCTGAGACATATCTTATACATACAAGTTATCGGCAAGTCAACTATTATGTTTAACAACAGTTAGTGTATATTTATCGTAAATTACTGTCA
The DNA here is from genome assembly GCF_001625305.1 of Branchiostoma belcheri. Classification (NCBI taxonomy): domain Eukaryota; kingdom Metazoa; phylum Chordata; class Leptocardii; order Amphioxiformes; family Branchiostomatidae; genus Branchiostoma; species Branchiostoma belcheri. Next base: position 1,196,860 of record NW_017804231.1, read on the forward strand.
ACATTTAGTAACTGTTTGCCAAACATGCATATATGTCAGGTTGACTTATGTTCAAACTGGTATTAGTCTTCCAGATAGTGAATTGTGTTGGAGAGTTATAAATTACAGTAGCTACGTATTCATTACTACTGTACAAAAATGTAGATCAGCACAAAGAAAAAGGAGATAATGATTTCAAAATAGAGCCTAAAATTTAGTCAATTTTCCTTTATTGCATTGTATGACTTTCTGTCCTAACTAGATACAAAGCTTCAAAATTATGCCTTGAAATAGTGGCAGGTCAAACCCAAGAAAAAAGGGTCAGCAGACAAGTAGTATTATAATACTAAGTAGTATGGGGTGGGTCTGTGTCCTGTCATACAGGTCATTAACCTTCCTGTGTGAGGGTAAGGCCACTACTAGTAAGGGTGATGTCATCTTACCTCATCTTGGGTTGAACCTTTTGAACTTCCTCAGGGATGGGTGGGGCTGTGTAGTTTACACTAGAGAAGACATCTTACATGTACAGCCCCAGGCCTCGAAATTATGCGCCTAATTATATAACTATGCACCTTAGTGCAGGTAAAATTGGAGCTGTGCAGATATTTCTGATGTCTACCTGTACCAAACCTGCACTGTACCAGGTTTATATATACATGAAGGTATAATGTGGATGTTTATTTGCTGTAAATGAGTGACCACTTTTGAAGTGTGAAAGAAATGATGGCAATGGTTTCTGAACAGTTTTTAGAATGATCCATATTTTATATTTGCTGCTTTTTTGTTCCTCTTGATCTTATCTATATTATTAATCTAATCTAACTTATCTAATATAATCTAACTTATCTAATATAATTTAACAGATGAGATATACATGTACAACAAAGTAAAGCACTTAGAATAGCCTTAGGGGCCAGCTAGCTAGAAAAACTAGCAAGGTCAGTACAGATACTGCACAGTAGCAGGTACTAAGGTAAACAAAAGGCCAGCCAGATACCAGATACATCTGAGGCAATCATCATCTCCAGTAAATTATAAGTTTACTGAACAGATTTTAACTGAGAGTGGAATAAACCACTAATCTAAAACTGGAGTAAACCACTTCTCCAACATCTTAAATCATAACTCTGGCTTATTTACTAGACCTATCCTTGTTTTGACAATTAATACAGTATTCCTATTAGAATCCTAACATCCAAGTACTATTCGAACCTTTATTTTTGTCTCCTATATGATATGAGTCCTATATGAGTCCGTTACCAGCAGGTCCTGTCGGACAGGGAACCACTTACCTGTGGGGTGGCACAGGGAACTTTGCTAGGACCCCTGATCTTCTTGGCCATGATTAATGACGCTGGAACACCAAACAGTGAATATTGGAAGTATGTCGACGACCTCAACTTGGGCGAAAACCGACCGATATGCTCACCTTCATCCCTACAAAATGACTTGAACAACCTAGACGAATGGTCGGATAGAAACCACATGCTTCTAAACCCCAAAAAGTGTAAAGTACTGCAAATATGTTTCATGAAAACTCCTCCACCTGACCCAGTCCTAACGCTAGGAGGCCAGACGCTTAGTGTGGTGAAGCAAGCACGACTACTTGGAATTCAGATTCAGTCGGATCTTGGATGGGACTCTCAAGTTGACAGTATGGTGTCCAAGGGAAGCAAACGCCTATTTTTCCTCTGTAGACTGCGGCGGGCTGGTCTCCCACCAGACGACCTCTGTGCTATCTACTGCGGATACGTTCGGCCACTCCTTGAATACGCGGTACCCGTCTGGAACGCTGCCCTTAACATCAGGCAAGTCAACCGGCTTGAACGGGTTCAAAAACGGGCCTGTAGGATTATGCTAGGCCGTCACTACACTACATACATGGACGCCCTGCAGACCCTGAACCTACAAACTTTGTCTGATCGTAGACACGACCTATGCCTTAACTTTGCAACCAAAATCAGACAATCGTCACGTTTCCGCTCCTGGCTGCCATCGACTAAAGGACAACTACACGGTAGATCGCTGCGGAACTCTCTCCATTACTGCCAGGTCAAGGGCACTAAGCGCTACACAACCAGCGCGATCCCTGCACTAGCAAAACTACTGGTGGGACTACAAACTTCTTAACTGCATTTTTAATCGGGCTGGACCCTAACCTCAGTACTGTTGATTGTTTATTGTGTCAATTCGAATTCTTACCGCCAATTGTACATATCCTTAGCGCTCGTACCAGACTAATCTTTTAAACTTCAATGACTTTCAGCCATTTTAATGTAGAACGACAGTAGTGATTTTATATTCGTGAGAAATTATATTGTTTTAATTATATTGCTATAATAATATGACGACGACGGTTTTTATAAATTTTGTATATCACAAGTGTAAGTTGCCCTTTTATATCTACTAGTATTGTATAATCCTATAAGTTGTAAATATCAGCACAATTCAGTTTTTACTGCAAGTCTGATATGTCCCTTGCTCTTTTCAATAAACCAATCACTACATATTACAGTATATTACATGTATATCATTAATCAAGGTGAGATTAATGGTATAATTGCCATGTACAGACCACATAACAGCCATCTGGACTCTGTACCAAACATCATTAAAATTCCACACTGCCCTATATCATCACTTTTAATCCCTTGTCAGTGACATATGTAAGACATCAACCTTTCAAGCAGCCCATATTACATTGACTAAGATAATGAGAATCTAGTTTTTACATGTAGTTTGTGAGATTTCTTTAAGCTATCAAAATACATTATCTACTAGGTATTGTCTTGAAAAATATTTGATACAGTTAGATAATGTTGGTGAAATTCTGAGAACACAGTTTGGGGGAATGTCTATGTTAAAAGTTTTATTTTCGAATCAAGATTTTATTTTTCAAATAAATAAAATAAATTCCAAGAAAACCTTAACCTTAGACCAAAGTACATTTTCCTACAAATTAAGTCATAGAGAAGTCAAGTTCCTCCTTTTAATCCAATTACGCGACACAAAAATATTCTAATCTTTTAAGAATAAGTTAATTCCCACCCACCCTTCCAGATCTCCCCATAACCTAGTTACCACACAATTTCATTTCCCTGTAAAATTGATTTGGCCAGACCCAAATGCAACCACAGGGTACCCCATAGGGGCTGGAGGGGCTGATTTTAATCTTGGCACTGAATGGAAAATTCTGAATAACATCAAGGGCAAACAATATTGTGTCCTGCTCAGAGATTGATTAATGTAATATCAATCAGCAATAAAATTATGATACTAGTACCTATAGAATGTCAAAGTAAATGATTAATATCAAATCAGATATAATATTGAAGTGCAATACATGTAGTGTATACGTACTATAGCGTAACCATATCCTTACAAGAAATGCCAAATCTGTAAATTTGGAATTTAACAACTTTATCTGATTCAGTATGACTTTTACTAGTTCTAAATGTGGATAAAACTGTCTTCTAGACACACTCAAAACCCCCTCGCCCATCCTTCTTGGCCCATTGCTTACTGTAACACTACAACAGCTGCTTTCCCTAACTGCTCAGTTACACCCAATTTGGAATGTGATTTATCATGTTTTGATTACTCAAAGCCAGGAACAATGATATTCTCCAGTTAGCATGTCGTCAATATGGCCTTGGTGACAATGCCCCCCTCCCTTCCCCAAGACAACAGCCTAAAACGAGGGTGTTTAGCCCTGGGGCATCCATTGGGGAAACAGGTGGTGCCAGCATTTCCCTATCAAAGTCAACCATCTTGAGAATCCACCAATCATAATCTCCGGCCCTCCCACCCACTGTTAGTGTTACCCATAACACAAGCGCCAGGACATAGTTAGTTAGTCCATCTAAAAGTTAATTAAAATGGAAGGGAAAATCAGTACTGAAAGCATTCAGAGCTTCCTCTCTACAACCTTCAAGCAGATGTTGGGGTGGGAAATGTTTTCTGATTGCGATGGGGCTTCTCTAAGCCTGGGACCAATGTCATCCGATTTGTAATTTCCTTTCCAAGTGCAAGTGCAAGGAGGCCCATTATAAAATGGATAGCACCCAGGCTAGGCATTTCTGACAGTCAGAAAATATTACTCTTCTCTCAATTTTTATTTCCAAACCATTTTGAATTCTGGTAGACATTCAGATGCCTTTTCAAAAATTACACATTTTACAGGAATATCTTTACAACAGAAGGTGAACTGATGAACTCAAACAAATATTAGATATAGAAATATGTCACAGATACATGTAGCTTTCAGAATCAAAATACAGCATATGCACACAATAATCTATCAGTTATATACCCCCAACTACATGCACTCTCTCTCTCTCTACCCTTTAGTGGCCTCTTGGTTGGCATTAAAAATGTAGTTCCTCCCAGCAATGATCATTCCTGTATCCTTAACAGTACTGCTGGCAGTGGTCATACTGCACATTGACTTACACTAGGAAATGAATACTTAGTCATCTTCCTCAGGGCAAATGTACCAAATGTTTCCCTAGACCCCCCACATACAATACTGCAACAGGAAAATCAGGGCCCCATCCAAGTTTCTATATATGATACACATCCTGCAGTTTAAGAGCACAAATTTATCAAGATATTGCTATGATTGAATATAATATGACAGTTGATACCAGCCGTCACCCAAAGGGTTACAATAACACCTAGAAGATATAATCATACACAACAAGTAACATCTATTACCCTTACATACATGTACATGTACATGCATCTTGTCTTTCTCCACTTTAATTCTCCGATTCATCAACATTACATTTATGTTAGGGGTGTGTAATAAAATCATAAATGTCATAGCCACACCTATTTGATAAATGGTAAAGAATGAATAGATGAATGAATGGATGGATGAATGGATGAATGGATGGATGGATGGATGCATGGATGGATGCATGGATGGATGCATGAATGGATGGATGAGAATGAAGGAATGAATGAATACATAAATATACCAGGTATGAAGAAAGGAGTAATTATGAATGGTATAAACAAAACATCATTTTACATTGTAGGCATATTTTCCTTTTTTTTGTTCCTTTCAACCAAGCAGTCATACATACTCCCAAGTTCCATCTTGTGTTTAGAGACCTGTTCTCTCTGGCCAGAGGGCAGGACTCTGGGGTGTTAGACTGTTACAGTTAGCTCAACTGACATTCCACAAGGCAACCTTTCCCAGGAAACTTCAGTATGGTCTGAATCTTCCAGCTGGAGGTTCTGGGAAGTTTTTGTTCCAGTCACTGACAGGCAGCTCAACCCTTCTAACCTGCCCTCCCAGGCTGAGTATGATGTACTGTTGCACTGTAACTAAGGCCATATGCGGATGGGATATTTGCCCTGATATGTTCAAATGGAATACACCAAATACACATCTACATTCTTCTCAACATACCGGCCTGGTTTATACTATCAAAACAATGAATTTTGGACTTTTAATCAAACCACGGCATTGTTAGATGGAAAAACTGTAACAAAGACTTTCTTCAATTGTTGGCACCAAAATATGAGCATTTTGCATTTGATTCAGAACCTGAAACCTTTTTTTGGCAAATCAGAAATAAATCCGAAAACCAACTGATTGAATTGCTACGGCCTTGTGAATAGATTCCATCAGAAAATCCCCTTTGCAGGCCTTATAAAACTCTCCCAACTGTGATCAATGCCAGCAACACTGAAAATCTCTAAATCTCATTATGGTCCATCTGCAATTGGAGAGGGAATATTGAATCTTCTTCCTAGATAGGATTTCATCTGGGACAAATGAACTTTGTAAAACAAATCTATCATTCAATATCTAGAAGAACCTTATGACGTCTGTCAATGTAAATGATATATTCACAAAACCACATGATTGCAATTTATATCTAGTTTACTCGACAAGACTTGTTCCAAAAGGAGAGCCTGTACCAGGCTTCGGGAAGTGGCTGGAAAGAGTAGAAATTTACCAAATAGACAGATGATGTGCCAGGGGAAAAGTCTGGAGCGGCAAATTTAGTACAGAACAACTCACCAGGCATACATATGTATAATCTGGCTATTTGGACAATTTACACTCTTTCCAGTCGCTTCCCGAAGCCTGGTAGAGGCTACCAAAAGGACATCAGCAGGATGATATTAATTTCCAAGCAGATGTAGTGTCTAGCTCAGTGTCTTTTTGATGAGGCTTTTCATATACTACGGTATTTCTCTTGAGCATTCCGTTTTCTCTTTTCAAAGTGATGCCTAAACACACTGTGCCAGACCCCACATCTGCTTGGAGATTAGAAGGTTGAAAGTTGGTTCTGCAAGCAGATGTTGGGAAGTTTAAAGATAAGATACTGTATTTACAACAAACTGGACAACCAAATCAGACCTTCTAGGAATGTAGTAATTTTTTCCTCTGTGTTTTTACATGACAACTAAAGCCGTCCCGAGTCGCCCGTATGACTCTAAGCACGTGGGGGGAATGAAAAAAGTCCTCACGACCACAACCAAGTAACGGCTGTGTGTCGCTGAACTATGCAGGACCGTATAACGTCATCTGTTTGCATACTGTGTGCTCATAATCTATAATTAGAGATACGAAATGTTTGTGTTGACAGTGTGTGAGGCAACAGCAATACATAAGCCTGTTATGTCTTCTGTCAACAAATAATAAACTGGGTGGTTTACATGTATAAACCCTGATACACACAGACAGAAGATAGCGGGTAAACATGGTATACTGGTAGCAAAAAGGAAATAGGACAGTTTGCAGAGTACAGTTTGCATAGTATATAGTGTACATCTGTATTGTCATCCCACTGTGAAAATGGCTGGCACACATGTTAGCAGTTGTGGATGACCTTACCAGCCCATCAAGTAACATTAGAAACAGCCACCATCTGGAGGATGATTACTGTCTTTAGTCTGAGTATTCTGTAGTTAGACCTTTGAAGTTTAAGCCATTTCATAGTTGTTGAACATCAAGGATTTTTGTATTCCTCCAAATCACTACAATTTAAAATTTAAAACAGAAAAATCTAAATGTATCATGGCTGAGCACACCCAACTCCCCAAAAAAGTCAGTCCTAATATGTTACAAAAATCAAACTTTGGATCATTTTCTAACAAAATTGGACTACTGGTTAGTGAAACTTGCTAGCAATTCCTTGTGGGGAATTCTGGCTATACAAATACATGCATGAACACGTTCAAGTCAGAAACTGACACAGTTGACCAGGCAGTGCTTATATAGGGTACCAGCTTCCAGTACATAACAGAGATCTACCATCTGTGCTTGAACTTGAACTAGTCTAAACACAGTCATGCAGGATCAAGTCATTCTGATCCAACATTCAAGACGGGAAAGTAGCCATCATATGACCAGCACAAGGACAGAGGTTTAAATAACTTATGACTCTTCGATCAATAACAGGTCAATTAAGTTGCACTCCAGACGTTTCCTATGAATGTAATATATTGTTATCACTCGCTGACATCACAGATACACCATATTTTTGCAAAGGCTGCACGTTTGAATGTTTTTCTCAGCAAATATGTGACATGGCTGCATAATAAGACATGTTACAGGTTTAGATTCCAAAACACAACTGTAGCATATCGCATTGATTTTTAATTTTAGTAAACAAAGGCCACAAAGGAAAATATAACCTTCCATAAATTGATATGATAGAGTTACCTTTGTTTTTTTTATATCCCTGCAATTTCAATGCATTCTAAATAATACTTAATCCTGGAAATAGATCTTTATACTGAATGCTTCGAAATAACAGTAATTTGGCAAACAGATATTATATTTTAAAAAAAATAACTGCACAGTTGCAAATACCCTGTTAAAATATATTTGAATCATTAATTTTTTTCAGTACAAACATAACCGTTACTGTTCTCTCAACACAGCTGAATTCACCTTTCATTATTAATTATCATCTTGATCAATGAACATAACTCTAATAGAACTGTGTATAAAGTATGGAGTATGGAGGTGGCGGTAGTCTTTGAAGAGAAGCTACATACAACATCAACTAAAATGTGCAGACGTATCATTTGATGAATAATTCAATATCATGTATAACCTTTGTCACGATATTTCATTTCAGTGGAGATATCAGTGTTATATGAGGAAATTATCTTCTTATTTCGAAAGTTGGTATCAAGATTCAGCAAAACGTAATAACACATGATCTTAAAAGTCATAGACTCTGGTTTAATTTCCGTTTTTGTAAGGTACCATACCCGTTCAATTTTCCCAATAACATTTGGGAAAGACAATACACAGGTATAGATGTTATCAATGTACATGTAATATAATGTTACATGTACTAATTAACACTAATGGGTGATAAATAGCCTCAAAACACAGGCTTTAGATGGTGGCTATCAAGCAGTGTTCGAAATACCTGTCTGCAGTCTGCAATCTGCAGATAGATTTCCAAGATTGCAGAAGAAAAATTTATACAATCTGCAATTTTGCAGAAGGAAAAATGGGCTCCAGATTCAATAGTTTTCAATTTAGCAAACTAGAACTCTCTGGCCACAAGGACAGACAACACTTAAGCTCCTGTTTTGAAGCAACAGGAGCTTCTTCACTAATTTGCATCATCCTTGTCTTGACTTGTCTATCTTTTGTTTCCCTTTAGACTTCAAAAAATTTGTCTTCACTAATTTGCATATGTGCTTATAAACCTGCAATTCTCTTAGTGTCACTGATGAAAGGTAGTAGTCTGACCATTTCAGGTAGCACCAAAATCATATCGAGTTGCTACAGATTTACAAAGCTATATATGATGTAAAAAAGACATTAATGGTTTGAGAAGGTCGTAGTATGGAGGCTTGTGTATTTGCAGAAAGTATTTTCAAATTGCAGAACAAAATTTTGACTCTTCTGCAATATTGCAGAGCACTGAAAAAAAGTATTTCGACCACTGCTATCAAGTCAAGAGGGTTAATCTTTGTAGCCTGGGTCACGTATCCTTCAACTTTTACCCCCACCCATAAAAATTTGATGAAAAAATGAAATACACTGGAAAATAAATTTGAGGAAAGTTTTAACTTTGATGTCTTGAGGACACTTCCGAGACACTTGAGCATTTGAAGCACAAGTCTTTGGTTATCTTCCTCCTACCCTTATCATGTGTGGTGTAAGTAGGTGTTTGCTTTCTCTAGTGGCTACTGTGTTGAAGGACAGGGAAACCCGATATCCGGCTCAAAGTACCCAACACTTACCACATCCACTAGCATGGTACTGCCACTATTATATACTGTCTATAGGACATGACAGCAACCCTGTTCTGTCATGCCCACTGAGTCTATGTAACTACTGTACAAATTGTACTTTGTTTACCTACAGTTTAATGCATGTGGGCTCTTGAATACTTTGCCTTAACATACCGCACCCTCCCAAAATGCGGATTTCCCCTAACTCCTGTCAAAATAAGCAAACAGGATAGACACTCTGTGTAGGCTGCTTGTGTAAACTGTAATTTCCTAGTGACTAACAGTAACAGTTTATTCTATGTACACTTACCCAAATCCACACTGAGGCATATACATCAAGTTATAAACTATCAATTGTAACTCGATATAGTCTACCATTGTGTTTCTAATTTCTAGCCTTACAAATTTATATGCAGGACGTAAGGCATTTACATGATTCCGCAAGAAAGCAATTTCTTTCTGTTGAATCTTCTTCCGTAATTCTTTGTTACAAGTTGTTTGCTTCTTTATACAATTAAATGTCAAGGCGGCTTTTGACCTTTCCAAAGTGTATACAAATTTGAGTCAGAAATCACCAAAAGCCTCATCTAATTTCCTTTTATCAACAGTGACAAACACTGTTAACCTTTGTAATCACAAAGACCAAGAGTTCCATTTCCGGAAGCCTCAGTAACAGAAAGGAAAAAAGACACCCGGATACTTTTGATGTCATTTTATAATGCGCATATGTTTTCCACGGAAGTGATCAAAGTAAGCCAAATTACAGAATTCAATAACAGTAATCTGGTCTAAATTGCAAGAAATTGACCAAATTACCCCAGATCTACATAAATTAGTAGGAAAGTGGGCTGTACACAATCAGCTATTATTGTTATAGCGGGTCATTTAAGCTACGATTTACACAAAATGGGGTAAGTGTACGTTTTTTCCCTTTCTGCAATTTTCACTACTGTAATAGTGTACCAGTAGAAAGTGTCTTTTTTGCCACGTATACTGAGTGAAGTTAGATTGGCCTAAGGTAAAATATTTCTGTATTCCCTTGACCTATTTTATCAACAGTCATTTAACCCTCAGTAACTCCCTGCTATTTAAAATATTTCATCTGGTGGTCTGGGTTTGATAACGTCAACAAGAAACAACATCATAGAGATCACATCCTTTGAATTCTATAATAACGATATTTTTTAAGGTTATGATTTTTATTCATTGTACACCAACTAATCATATCATACAATGTATTCTTAGATGTGATTGTGACAATAAATTGATATAAAAGTTCAGGAAAAATCTTAACAGTCGACTAAAAATATGAATCTGTGTCTGCTATTTCACGGACCAAATAAATTATTGCACGATTCATGACAAATATTCCTTGCAAAATTCGAAAGTTGGAACCATTCCAGTTATAATCGCCTACCAACATTTAAATCGCATTGAAATATGAAGCAAATTTACCATTTCTGTGGGTTGGTCAACAAGGTAGGCTGTCTTTAAAACCAGCAACTTCCTAAAATGTTGTACCGTACACACAGTTTGCATTACAGATTTCACTTAATGTGACGACAAATAAAACGTTAATTTCTAAACAAAAGAACAACACAACAAAAACCTACCTGTGATTCAAACCGCACCGGACCTGCAACAACAATAAAACACACATAAATAAATATTTTGGCAAAAACCCGAGTCAGTATTCAAAGAAAGTCTTCATATAATCATTCTAAAGACTGCAAGGAAATTTTAGATTTCTTTATGTATCTATAATTTCCAGCGCATTGCGTATTACGTACCAGAAGTGTCTGTGCGGACCGCTCCCACCGACCCATCCTTCCGTAGCGCGACTCCCTCCCCCCCGGTAAACTGGAAGCACTCTTTCCTACATCTTCTCCAGTCGTCCTGTAACGATTTGGCACACTGGTAACACATCGCCCAAGCTTGTTCCTCGTTAATCGGCGCCCCAAAAGCCCTGAGAATCTCCTCCAAAGTGAATACATCCTTCTCCGTACGACCGACTTCGCCTGCAACCGGACTGGTCGCCATCTTGTTCAAATCTGACTCGTCACGTGACGACCATTAAATTTAGCCGCCAGGCGGCTGTTTTTGTTTACAAACCCGTCAGCCAATCACAGCCCGGGGTTTCTGAACAAGTGGGTAAACATTGCGTCATGACGCGAGGGGAACGCCCACATGGCGCGAAAAGGATGGGTTCCGAGTAAGTGAAAGTGATTGCGTAACTTGTGAGTCATAGTATGAAGAGGGAAAATGACACGGTTGTGTTAGTTTGTTTCTCTAGATCTAACGGGCTCCTTTTTGCGATCCATACAAATGTAGTGGTCTCTGGAGTTTAATTGCCGACTAAAGCCTGGTGTTAAAGTCGGACCACTGGGATATGATTTAGGCCAATTTCTATTTATTTGGCCTCAAGAGTAGCCGGCCTGGCAGTGACTATTAATGACTTCGACCTTTGCCTCCCTGCTGCAGTCACAAGCTATATCATTGCTGCTATGTGTGTGTTCTGACTAAATGCAAGCACAACAGGAATACAAAAGATTTGTGTCATCGCGTTGCATGCAGTCATCTTCCGGACCTGCCCTTTTGAAACATGACTCCTCATATGAATGTCGAAAGTTGCGGTGTAATGTAAGCAACTTATCTCTACACGCATTACAGTGATTACAGTATTAGTCAAAGAAAAGCCATTCAATACCGTCTTCATTCGCTTATATAAGAAGACTAATACAACGTAAATGGATCTGCCGAGGGGCGGGCCCAAAGTCGGCACTTTTTCTAAATCATATCAAGAAAAGTAACACGTGAGTTTCGTTGATTGACTTTCAAATTGTACGTGCGTGTTAACGTAGTGATTGATCGGATATTAAGGTCAAAGGTAAGCCGGCTCATACGCGACGTAATATCGGTATCGGGTAATACTCGTATCAGTACCAGCTTCGGGAAGCGACTGAAACGAGTAGAAATCGGCTACAAACTGAACTGTCTAGGGGACCAACTCCCCCGGCATGTTATCTCTTTATCAGGCCAATATCTACTCGTTCCAGCCGCCTCCCGAAGCTTGGTACGTAGAGGCTAAGGTGTACCCTAAATTCGCCACTTAATACTAGTACAAATAGGACAGAAAGCGTCCGCTGTATTGTAGTTGATCAGTGATGTTCGACCAGACATGAACATAGTATGATTTATGAGAAGTGAAATGTAAGAGACAAACTATGGATGTCAATGTATTGAAAGAAATCCTTTCTGTGTTACCAACCGTCCGTTCATTTCCTTTCAATTTCCTCCGCTTGCATGTCTGTCGGTCACAGACACGCAAATTTACGGATACATTATTTCATGCCATTTCTTTTCAATCAAAACAGGAAATCACAGATTTCAAACCTCCGGGAAGCGTGGGAAGCAGTATCCAGAGTTTCTTGTGAATTTACTTGCTCAGCCTAAAGGCCCCACCGGGACAGAAACCTTGGCTTGAGCTAAGCCGGAGGTGCACGAACAAGTGTAATCTTTTAAGATGATTGGATTATGACAAGTTATATAATAAAAAAGCGGTCTGATTAAGAAAAACATAAAATATAAATGTTAACAAAAGGATATGCAGGTCGCATTTATGAATGCAACATATACTGTACAGTACATTTAAATGGTCGACGGGTGGCACTGCTGGTGACATTCGCTAGGTGGCACTTCTGCATATAAGCTGTCCTTGGTGCTGAACGGCATATCAGCAACACCGGCAAAATCTCTGTGTAGCATTTGATTTGATTTGATTTATTAGGCTGAATAGGACATATGTATACATTACATGTCCTTATTCTGGAACGTGTGAACTACTGTTGACCCGCTTTGTCCTGTCAAGTACTACCACATTTTTTTTTTGATTTCTAAAAAATAAAACGCTTAGGTTCTGAATCAAGTCCAAAATGCTTTTTTAATTTTTAAATTGTAAACCGGCCTGTTATGTTGGCATCATAGCTTTTTAGATTACGCCTAAGTCTGTTATTATTTTTTTCACCCCATCACTTCAAAATTTTTTTCTGCAAAAATCCAAGAACCAACAAATCAAATTGGTGTGACCTGAAGTACTTTGCTGCATAGGTTGAAAGAAGCAGCGCTTGCTCAGTACTGTTCCTAGTTCATCACGCTTTGAACACACAAACTTGAGTCTGTATAGCATTTCATATTTATTCAGTAAAATTCTTGACCTCCTTCTTCAACATTCTTTGAATAATACATCCTGACAGAATCCACCATAATAAACTCCAGAGCTGCAACATTTGTTTTCAACTCATTTCTTCACCATTCAGGACAATTTCCCTTCATACTATTATACTACATGTACTTCTTGGTTCATACATAGGCTGCTTAAAAGATGTACATATTTACAAGCACCTAACTAATGTACTAATGTGACATGTACATTGAATCTAACTAATAAAAGGAAGAAGATACAGATGTGCCTACAGTGTCTTAGCTTTGAACTTAAAGTTTTCTTCTCTTTCCCAAGACAAACTCAGCTCACTCTATTGTATAATGTAACTTTATAGTGGGATCTATACATCTAGACCTGTGCTTGGACAGTATAATCCTGCTTTTCAACACTTCTTTTGCCAAGCAGAAAGTTTTACTGAGCAAAAGCTATTTTGTTTTATCAGCCATCCCAAGAGTCAGCCATCTTGCTTTTCACTTTTCTTAAAAACAGATGCAAAACAGTGAAAACACAGAAGTAACTTAAAATAGCCTCAAATGGCTAAAATGTTTGATAAACTACTTGAAATGGTGACCACTTGGGTACATCAGTAGTAAAAACACGTCATTTCAAACTGAGAAATCTTGGTATACAGTAGATGAAGCATAATAAAATGCCAACATTGCCCACTGTTACAAGAAGCGACGTATATTTGCTTTTGCAAAATCAGAACTAAACACATACTCATCACTGATCCATTGACATATGCACTTATTTCACATGTACACCTAAATTCATGGTCAACAAATGTACGACAGTATGCAGTAGTGGTCCCAACACAAGACACCAACAGTAATGCCAGTAACATTCGAAAAGCCAGTGTATTCTTTAAATCCATTTGTTTGAGTATGAATACATGTACATGTATGTTAGTGTGATATTTTTTTTAATGAAGAATTTCTCTCCTGTAACACAACAAATATCTTCATATGAATATTAGTTGGCACATGTTTATGAATTTGTTAGTATCATTGACTATATGTCCCAATAATGTTAATGATATTTCCAGCATCAGCATCATAGATGCCACAACTTTTATACTGTCATAAGCTATGGTATTAGGCATTTTGTAATGTGCATTTTAAGAAAAGTAAAGGGTTTCTTGATTTCAAGAGAGTGACAACAAACTCTATCCATACAACATTCAAATTACACAGAAAAGCAGGAATATGAAAACAGTAAGACACTATTTTGGCCTGCTTTCAAGTTATAACATTATACCATACAACATTCACACAAGAAAAGCAGGAACGGCAAAGGACACTGTTTTGGTTTGCTCTCAAGTTTGCAGGTAAAACAATTCTCGAGTGTCATGAAAGTTCATCTTTGTTGGTAGTTACATGTTTGAAGTTAAACCTCTTGTTCCAACAAAAAGAGTTTTCTCACCTAGAGCTTTTGACCAGTCACTCTGGTCTTCTTAAATAGATACTTTGACCAAGTGTTGATGTCACACTTGAGAGAAGACACATGACAAGTCTCACTGGGTCAGAAGACCAGAATGACTGGTCGAAAGCTCTGGGTGAGAACAACTCTTGCAGTCAGAACAAAAGTTTTAACTTTTAACAAATTCTCTAGTGTAAAGTTTCATGTATTGTCTTTGAATCTACACTGAAACACAGGCTTGCCAGCATTGCACAGGTCCTCTCCTTATTATCGGAATTTTGTTGCCACTAAAATAATAAACATGATAATAACTATGACAGCCAGTACCAAGATCAGCAGCATTTTTCTGTTCTTTTTCTGGTATTTCTCTGCCTGAAATGGAGTTGAAAAAAAAAGACAGTTAAATAACAGTGCAAAAATCACTTCTCAAAAGATTTATTCAAAATCATCAAAGATACAGAAGCAAAGCATAGATATTTACAAGTATCACAAGTTGGTTTTACCCACCTTTTGTAATTGCTGTAGGCCAGAGTCTACTTTAGTAGCTGTCTGCTCAATGTTGTAGTCTATTCTGTCTAAAACTGTACCCTGTAAGATGTGGAAATAATGGTAAAATGTAAATGGCAATATTACAGAGGCAAATGGCAATATTAGAGCTATCTACCATGCAAAATTTGACACTAGCATGTTCAGATCATGAGATATCAAGACTAGAAGTTCCACTGCAGTACCATAACAAATTGCTAGGGTGGCCCAAAATCAAATCATTTCAAGGTCTCATTTAATGATCTAAAAATTAAAGAAAAACTGACCTGTTCCACAACTATCTGTGCCAGATCTCTGAAGATCTCGTTGAGATCTGAGATGGATTGCACGATCTTGTTGATCTCCCGTTCTCTCTCCTCCACAACCTCCGAGTTCTCGTCAACCATCTGCATCTGTGCCGGCGTGAACCCCTGGGACAGAGAGGAGGAATGTGAGGCAGTGTGCTCTGGGACAGAGAGTTTACGACAATGCTTCACAGGGTTGTTTATACTAATGAATTATAGACAAAGAAAATGGCAATGCTTCATAATCAGGCTAGACGATATCTAGGAAATGAGATACACAAGGAAATTGTTACTCTAGTAGTACTATTAGTTCTAACATTTATTCTCACCTTATCATAGTAGTCATCCTTTACAAGTGAGCAAAGAGAGAGAAAAATGGACATTTTATTGCTATCACTGCAATGGAGCTTCCTAACTACTTGAATGATGGATAAATATTGTGCACAGCATAAAACAAATCTCCACAGTAACTCACCCTATCATACAGTTCATCCACAGCAACCTCCTCCTCTGTCATTAGTGAGCTGCCTGACGTGATCCCTGGCTCAAAAAACTGTCTGGAGCGCTCCTCCCTGTTCTTCAATCCTGGACAAACACACAGACATGGCTCAATCAAGCAATATTCCATGAAGCATGTTGGCACCTGCAAGGAACCCGGGTTTTTCACGGTTTTTGTTGGCTGTTTGGTCAACGTCGTATCAGAATTTTGTCTGTTGCTGACGATATCTTTTCTGACACAACAGTTGAAACCTATGGTCGGACACCTATCAATGTTCAGCAAATGACCAGATTCCAGGCTACAAACTTGAATTCGTACAGATTCTTGTATTAACCCTGAGTGTACTAACTTCTGAGATATGCAGACTGTCCCTTCCTGAACTGTATGGACAGGTCCTGCAGGTTACTGGCGTGAGATGACATGATGTTCTTGGTCACCCTCTGCTCCTGGGTCGACGCATAACGACTCTTGTTCCCGATGTTCTGGATGGCCCGTTGACATCTGTGAAACATCTAGAACCATAGAAAATAACACTTAGTGTTAGAATGCATCTGATTAGGATACGACATACTTGACATTGAGCATGGCTCAAAATGAATTTTTGGAAGTACACATGTAGGTGCATTAGTGCACACAATCTGTTACTGTTAGGTAGGGAGAAGGCTTTGTGTGAGTGAAGGCCCCATAGCCTACCTGTGTGATTTCCTGAGTGATAATCTCGATGGCGTGTTCCTCCTCCATGGAGTCATCCAGTGTGGGTCTGTTCATCTGTTTGTCATGCAGAACTGACAGCTCCTTCACTGGGGGAGGGGGGCAGAACATTCTGTAAATTCACTTAGATTCACAGGGGCTTAACTTTGGATGGAAAAGCTCTTTTTTCAGTGTTGAAGCAAATCTTAAGTACAGGTAGTAATACAATAGAAATGCATAGTATTTCTGGTGTCATAATTTTGCAGTAGAAACACAACTACATACATTTGTAGATTTACAGTAGTATTTTTCTTTGGTACACAATACCAGTAACTTCACACAAATGGAAGAGCCACAAAACACACGGAAAAAAGTAATAAAGGTTTTTTCAAATTTCTTCTCACTTTTTTGCCTTATCTTGGTAATCTCATAGCTGACATCTTCAACACCATCAACCCTGAAAAATAACAAAGGAAATATTTTCATAACAATAACACAATGGCAATGATTTCTGAACAATTTTAGTATGATCCATACTTCCTAGAGCCTGAGTGGTGCAGGTAAACCTTTTCTGGTGTAAGTAACTTACAATTTTCAATGTTACCTGCACCGGTACAGCACTGTACACAAAGGATTTCGAGCCCCAAGTAGTACATACTGAAGATGTAAAGCTTTTTACCAGTCTGGAGGGAAGGAGCTCTTGTGAACACCAATGGCAGCATCAGGGTCGGTGGAGATACCAGACACAAGGGCCATCCTGTCATCAGGAACCTGGGGAGGTAGGGGGCACGGACAAGAATACAATGCAGTGTATACTATCTAGTATTGTACAAGGGAGTCATTGTAAGCTGCATATTATGTGATCAGTCTATGTGTTATATGATCTGTCGACAACTAGACGTGTTTCATATGCAAACTATTTTGGATAAAATACATTTACACAATAATAATAATAATAATAAATGGAGAAAACAAAAAACACACATACACTTGCACACAACGGCACACATTTCAAGTAGTGCAGAAACGTTTTGCTTAGTACCTTTTTGTTGAAAATTTTTCTTCACTCAATTCAATTTTTTCTATAGCTAATAGACTGGACCTACTTATTCATATATAATAGGGTCAAAAGGATTACCAGAATCGTCCACGGCTAATAATAGGGATATGCGAAATACTATATCACCTGAATAAAACATGGTGCCGGTCACTTTAACATGGGACAGACTGGTAGGATATAAGTGGGGCAAATCAACTCGATCTGGAATTTTGGTAGGGAAGTTTTGGCAGTGTAAGTCTGCAGTTTGTAAAAGCCATAAAATAGACTGAGAAAAAACTTTATGATAATTTGGGAGGGGGTTGCATATAATAATTTTTTCAGAAACTAATGCATAATGTCAATTTGCTTGTCAAAGAATGAATACTACCAATACCTAGGTTCATTAGTTATGTGCCCATTTTAACTATAATAAGGCACATATTTTCTCTTATTTGGCGCCTATTGTTAGTAAAAACTGATGAATGAGGTCAAACCTTTGATGAAAAGGTGATCTTAGCGCGCGTTTCCATGCTAATTTTTACGTTGCACCTTAGAATTTACACCCCAGTCACCCAAACAACTGCATGCAAATGCAATGCAACTTTCTAACACCACTCTTGTGACCTAACAAACACCTGCCCCTATCGGTGCGACCTTTTCGTCCAAACACCAGTTTTGTGTAGACTCACTCACCGAAACATCATCTGCGGAACGGGTACTCACTTGCTCGGCGAACATGTGCCTGTTTTGCGCCGCATTATTCCTCATCAGGATAAAAATCTCCGTCAAACTCCGAGTCGCCATGGTGGTCTAGAGTCTTGGCCAGCAACCGACGAAAATTTTGTAACGATCAGATTCAAAATAGCTTGTAAAATGACGTTTTATTGCGAAAATCGCTAAATTTTTATTCCCTTGGCCGCCATGTTGGATCTGACACGTATCCCAACAGCCACCAGTAAATCACGTGACTTACCATCTCGTCCCCAGGAACTCGGGTCGCATCTCCAAGCAGATGTACATGTAGGATTCGGCCTGTTTTTGCTTGACTTTGTACTTTGTGCGTCTTTTTATATAGGTGTGCTTTTTTGCGGGGAAGGCGACGACATAGAAATGTGAACCACCACAAAACATGCATTAAACATCTGCTTGGAAATTACTCCACTCACTTGGGGGCTCACCATCCAAGATTTTTCGACGTATCCTCTTGAAATGTTGAATTGCAGTTGTCCATGTGACAGTATCCTCTTCAAACACTAACACATAAGCTTGTTATACACAACTTCACTCAATACATTATGATGCATTAGATTGACACAGTAGTATAAAACGTGAATCGGACATGACTTCTTTTTGTTTGATATGAGAGTTCACACAGGTGTTCACAGGTGGAACTTTCATTACCTTCGCCAAGAATTGGAGAAGGTTATGTTTTCCTGGCCGTGTGTGTGTGTCTGTCAACAGCATAACTCGAGAAAGCTTAGATGGATTATCTTGATATTTGGTAGATGGGTAGGTCTTGATGAGAGCTCGAACTGATTAGATTTTGGCCCCCCTGGCGGCTTGTCATGGTACTGCAGCTGAACTTCCGGTTTTGATATCTCATGATCCAGACATGCTAGGGTGACGAAATTTGGATGGCAGGTAGCTCTTGTGCTGGGGAAGAAGTGACGTGAGTTTGGGCCCCCTAGTTGCTTGCTCTAGAACTGCAGGGGGGTTTAAAGGACAAATGTTTAAAAGAGGATAACTCAAGAACCTATTGATGGATCATCATGATTTTTGGTATGTAGGTAGCTTGAGTAATGCTTGACATAATGATATTACAATTATGCAAATATGGATGTAATTTGCATAATTAATGAGGAAATTCTATTAATCAACTGCATTCCATGATAGGAAGTTCAAGCTTGCGACATATGTTATTAACAACGAGAGAAACACAGGCAGATATCGATTATGCAAATGAAGACTTAATTTGCATAATTAATGAGAAAATGTTATAATTGCATAGTGGTAACTGCCTGGAATTTTATACTTGGGGTGTTTGAAGTTTAGTGAAGGTAAACATAATTTAACATAACTTATTCAAATAAGGACCTCATTTGCATAATATATGAGGAAATGCTATAATGGCATTCTTTGTTAAAATAAGACTGTTGGTGGAGATCATGATCAACAGATATAATTCATGCAATTGCGGATCCTATTTGCATAATCAGGGGGATTAATACATTGTATATAAGTTCTCATTCATAAAAGCTAACATCATTTGGCGAAGGTATGAGATCGTGGAACTCTAGTTATACATGTAATTGTTGAAATGGCTACAAAATGTCAGTCATTCCAGGGCAGAAGGTATTTATTTCCCCATAAAATTCCACAACACAACTTTATTTTCTGGACAATCTTTACAAGTTATACAAAATACTGGATGCTCAGGGCAAGCTTTGGGTTCAATTTTCTTCTTGGGGTTTTAAACCATGAGGCCACACTAATTCAATTTGTTGCTTCTCAGATTTTTTTAGAAAAATATGAAATGACAAGGCAAAAAAAGGCCTAGGCATCCTATGACAGCCCCAAATACTGGCTTGTAAGGCAAACTATGAATTTCCAATTTTATTCAAATCACTGCATTGATAGATGGAAATTGTTTAAGAGCCTGAAATGTTTTTCTTTTTCAAATCTGTAAAAAAATGATGCAGGTGAATCTGAGAACCAATTGATAAAATTGGTGTGGCCTGGTCTGCATGTGTGGTTGGGGGTAGCAGTCCTAAGAGAGGGGATTCCAACTATAAGTCAACATTCCTGAGTTAAAGTCCTACCACATTTTTTCAAAAGGGCAGAGGTATACCGTATAACATAATACTGAGTTATATGTGTGACATAGGGATGGTCCCTGGCACATTTGACCAATTGCTGACGTCACATATCCGTAAAGTCTCGCGTGAATGATGTCACGTGTCCGTAACCGTAACTCTTGTGAGTTTACATTTGGAAGTGATTGGTCATTAATTATCCTGATGAAGGTGACAGTGGTCGTTGACTCAAATTTGATCATTGTGTACCCTTTGTGTTGGTTGGCATTAGCATTGTACAATAGGGATGGTCTCTTTAATTAATACTTGTAAATGTTTATAACAACCAGTCTGCTGCAGCAGTTATTACATTGTAATAATATAACCGTGATACTGGTTAGTTACAAGTAGTTGTAATGTTAGTGATGTCTAGCTACCGGCATTCATTAGTGAATAACCTTGTCATGTTTTCTTGGTTGTCTTAATTTTGTCATTTATCTATGTTATATTATAACTACATTTTTGTAGTGCTAGAAATTTATCATTATGGAAGAAATAAAAGGGTTGTTGTAGTGCAAACGTTCATAGTTTGCTGTCATTCTTTGTCCGTTTTGTTGGTAGAGTCGGTGCGTCAGAATCAGAACTTGACCCTGAGGTGTTGTCTGTCTCTCTGTCCGCAGTCAAGCCACGGGGCCTGCAGGAAGACAGAGAGACAGTCACACACTGCAGGGTCAAACTGTCATTGCAACATTACATATAAAAGCTACATATTTGGAATTTCATATCATAAGGTCATGCTGATTTGTGTTATCATTTGTATACCTGTTGGTTTTTAATGATTCTTGAGATAGACACTTGGGTAAATGTATTTTCAATTCAGTAGTTTCTATTTCAGTGGTAAGATTACAAAAAGGCATACTGCGTATTGTGAAGATTTAGCGTTTTGAAAAATATGAATCTGATGTAACAATGTGCTGAAATAGTTTTGACAAGAAGCAGAAGCTTGGTACAGAGGATGGGAGGTTGCATATAAGTAGGGACTGTGGCAATCTGCCAACTTATCCATTAGGATGCATTTTGTCTAATGGCTATTAAGCATAGTGGGTGTAGCTAGTCTTAGGCTTTGGATCTTCACTGAGGATTAGCATTTAGCCAATGTTTAGACTAAGTGAGCAAAATAATAGTTGTTGACTTCCTACAGAATTGTGTAGGCATGATATTTAAAAAGGCATAATATGATAATATGCAAAATTACTTCTTAACCTCCCCCCTTGCTCCCTATCACGGCAATGTATACAAATTGAATACAAAAAGGCCACCTTTGTAGTAAGCAGGTTAAAATTACTATCAATGATTGAAACAGATGCTCGTTTTTGAGAGACAATCAAATAAGAGAAAGTTTACGCTTTGCATAGACATAACATTTCCCTAAGATGTTCACATGTTTACATCTAATTTGAACTCTAATCTACCAGAAACACTCAAGTACTGCAATGTTGTGACTACTTCTCCAAATGATCTGTTGCTGTTGACAGTGTTGTTGTGTATAATATTTTTGGGAGTCAAATCACACAAAGTACAAAAGCTTGTTGTGTTCTCAACAATCAATCATTGTGTCATCACAAGAAACTGAGTGACAAACAGTTCCACTCTAACTTGACTTTTGGCTTGTGCTGTCTTGCTGGATGGCAGTTGTTGTAAGTCCACTTCTTGGTTGTCGAGGTGTTTGAGGCCAAAACACTCTAATTAATTGTTCCTTGAATTGGGTCACTGTTCCAGGTAAAGCCCTTGGCACACATTCAGAACCTTCCCCCCGAAACCAGCCAACCAAGGTTGACTTAAGTTTCCAAGCAGCCTGACCAGATTTAGGCCACGTTTTCTTTCTATACGAATCGAATTGAGTTTGAGTTAAATTTCAGTCAAATTTGAATACCAACCACAACCCTGCCTAATCCTGAACACCCCAGCCAACCATGGCTGAAATTTCCGTCTACACCAAATATTCCGCTGGCGCAGCCGAACAGTAACCGACCTGGCCTAACACCAGCCATCCCAACCTTGCTTCTGATGTACTCCTTACCATGTTTGGGGGGCATTCAGCTAGTGTTTGGGAGGCTTAATTCATGAATGTGTGACTGGGGCATAAGAAAGATCCCAGTAATGAATAGCATACCTACAGTGACATTGTAAAGATAACATGTACAGAAGTACTGTACAAAACCACCAGTATCAGTGAATTGCAGACTTTGGAACCTACAATTTCTGCAACCTTTTTTATAATGATGTCAAGGTTTTCATAATTCTATTGTCAAAGAAAAAAAAAGAGAAAGTGTCATAACACCTGTGAGTAGAGATAAAACAACAAAAAAATCCAACCATTCAAAAAGAGTCCAGAAGTTGAATGTACAACAAGAGATGAAACATAATTTGTATTAATATTCAGACAAAACCGTACAAAGTCAAAACATGAGCAAGACGTCACATGTTTGTGCCATTGAAACAGGGTTACACAGGATATTGAAGAATTCATTCGACATGTCCCACTGTAGTTTTTAACTTGCTGGTATACATCATTAGAAGATTTGCATTATCATTTCTGAAATTTCTTGAAGGAATAGCCCAGTTTGCTGATTGGTCAGATCATGTTTCAGATCATCAATTTGACCAATCAGCATCCTAGAAAGGATTTCAGGGACAAGTCCAGCGTGTTGATTGGTCAGACCATGTTTCCTGTGCATGCATAATCTGACCAATCAGCATCATCTAAAGAAAGGCAGGGACTAGTCCAGTGTGTTGATTGGTCAGATCATGTTTCCCGGGTATGCATAATCAGACCAATCAGCATCCTGACTAGGAGGACAGACACAAGCTAACATACATACATGGCTTTGAAGTTGGATATCTGATCTGGGTACAGTTACAAAACAACAATGTCCACGCAATCTTACAATGTAGTCACCTTAGTCCACACAACTAAACACCTGTTTAACATAGGGGGTTCTAAGAGAACAAAAGAGACAATTTCAAAACAATGTGCAATTTTGTGAAATAGATTTGCAGGATTTAACACAAATCAAGCCATAGTCAAATATTGAATATCTGACGGGCCATTGTCGCCAAGTATGCTTAGCTTTCTGATCCACAAATTTACATACAAGTTTGCCATTCGATGTTTGAGTTTTTTTTAGCTAACTGTGGCCAACTCTAGTTCTGGAACATTTATCAGAATGAAATCCAACGTCCCACCATGTGAAGAAAAATTATCTTGAGTGTTTTAATAATAAGATACAATGAATGGATCCTTTACAGAGACTATAATGTAGCATGTGAGGTTACAGTACTGGTAAGGCAAGAAGGTGCAACTTGAGAGATGAAAAAAAGTTGAACTTGTTGTTTCCACTACATTTTCAAACAAATTCTCAGATATTTTCTGCAGTAACTGTTCTGGAAACTTTCAGTTGTCTCCAGAAAAAAAAAACAATTCTTTGTCCTGAAAAAAAGTTTTTGAATTTCCAGGGTAAGAGGAATACAATGTACTAAGTACTTATCAAAGAAGGAACATAAGCACTATAGTACAAAGTTTACAACTTGACACCTTAAAACTGGCATACCAAGATAACCATATACATAACAGAACACCATGTTTTACAAAAATACCGTACAAAAACATTTTCATGGAGAGCTAACACCATGCAGAAATTATACAATAATGCCAAATGTACAATATACAAATAAAAGAGAGGGGGGCATTTTTCGACCTCTACTAGTGGGTAGAAAAAACTTATTCCTAGTCCTAACTCTAGTACATGTACCACGAACATACAGTGATGTACACTTAGAACTGAAAGGTTTTGAAATTTCAGGCCGCAACAATGTATACCTTCTTATCTGTCCTTGTTTTAACATGATTGTGTGTCCTTGTTGCCATTACCAAAAAAAAAACATGACTGGACAGTAAAAAGAACATACAATGTACAATGTACATTTTGTACTTGTGACAATGGCCCATCTAGCGAGGGTTTTCCAGAAGTGTATACTAGCAAAAAGCAACTGGATATGATTTTGGAAACAGTCATCCACTACCTTTCGCCGGTCACACTGGTGAGATCTCAAGAGTGATACTACCTGAAACGTCTGACAGTTTCCAAAATCATGTCCAGGTGCTTGTAACTTTTTTGGCATATCTTATTACCTGGATGTCCAACCTTCATGGAGGAATCAAGGCATGACACAGATAAACTAATACTTGTCAGCCCTGTTTGACCTCGGAAAAAAAACTGCCTCTTTTGGGCATCTTGAATAACAGTTTACCTAAAATAAGTAGGTAGTCCAATTTCTGTAGGGTATGTAGTAGGAGCACACGGTCGTAGCACTATAACTGTATTCTGGCCACTTTTCCTTACACTTCTCAAAAAGCCTAGCTATTCTGAAATAGTCTCTTAGATTTCCCACTCCACCTCAAGCCTCTTGCCAATTATCATACCCTAATAGGGCGATTTCTGCAACTTTTTTCCCAGTAAGAGTGGTATGTCTGGAAGAGACGACTCCTGTCCTGCCATGGCATGTTATCTATTAAGTAATTAATTGAATACTGCATGTATGTTATGTTATGTATTTATGTGTGTTTGTGTCTATTGTAAGAGGAAAAATTAATCATCATACAAAATTCAGGGCTTAAAATACTTTTTTCTGCATACCGTTACCTGCACTGGTAACATTGAAAATTACCTGCACCAGACCAATTTTACTTGCACCACTCTTTAGGGATTTTGAAAGTATGGATCATCCTAAAACTGTTCAGATATCATTGCGATAATTTCTTTTACCCTTCAGAAGTGGTAATAGTCAATGCAGCAATTAAAATCCACATGCACCTTCATGTACAGTATATGTAAACTCAGTACATGGACCAGTGCAGGTTAGGTGCAAGTAGACATCAGAAATACCTGCACAGCTCCAATTTTACCTGCACCAAGGTGCACACGCACCCAGTATTTCGAGCCCTGAAAATAATACACCATGAGAAGATGGAGATACATGGTTTTGGGAAAGAACTGATGTACCTTCTACCATCTGTTACTACTGAACAAAACATTACATGTAACAGTTAAGTGTTAAAGTGTTGATCATGGCAAAGGTACAATAATGTACTGAAAAGTGTCTGTTTTTCCTCTACAGTTAAATTTTTTTCCCTTCCCAGACTCCCCTTGCAAATCAAAAAGAAAAGTCACAGAAAACACACTTTTGTGGCTTTGTTAGGTAAACAAGAATGGCAGAACATCAAAACCAACATGAGAGGGTTATTCCATTTGCCACATGAACAGAGGGGTGCACCCTCATCTTTTAACTAGACGCTTCCACTTTCATTTCTTTACAAAGTTCTGCCTCAACTCTTTCTTTTTTACTTATTTACTCGCAGACTTTTCCTTTTCAGTTTTCCATTCCATGTCCTTCCTTCTCACATCACCCCTCCATGTCTACAATTATGGTTTAACCCAAATGCACAAGTGTACTACAGTAAACTGTCTTGGGCCAGTGGAAGCTGTGATAGGGGTCTTGGGTATAACAGACTTGTGGCCAATATGCTAAGACTGAGGTAAATAATCTTGGTCTTCCCCTAATCTCATCCTCAAAGTAGCCAATGAGAAGTTGGGACAAATTCAAACGATTTACTCTCTGATTGGTTTTGGAAAGAGCCAATCACATGTGATATAAGACGGGACCAATCACATTGCATAATTTCCTGCACAGGGGCTGACCTGTATTTCAGGATTCCTGTGTGGCTTTTTCACAGTCATACATCTTTCTTCTGAATTCCACACATAAAGGTTGAAGGCACTTTATTTTCTGATGAGTCCAGGCTTCCTGAAAACCCCTTGTTGTAATCTCCATGCATAGGATACTCAACACCCCTATGTCAGACTCCATTCACTACAGAATGTATTAACTGAAGGTGTTAAAACTTGACAATGTGGTGTCAGATAACTTCCACCACTTTCTCTAGTACCTCAACCATGTGATGTTTTGTGTTTACATCTGCACACATTTTCCTTCCGAAGTTCTCTGAACTAACAGTCCTACTACCATTACCCTACGAAACTGCCTGAATCAGCAACTGTTAAACCCCCTTCATATCCTCTCCCTTGCCGTTTGCTATGTACAACACTTCAAGCAGGTCCCTTGTAACTGTAACAAGAAACTAGACACCCCTTATATTGTCAGCATGAAATAGTCCACGTCACAGTTGATACATGTACTTTGCACATAAAGGAAAATAAGAAGTAGCATAGGACATTGCAGAGAAACAGAGAGATAGCCTCCCCCCAAAAGGAATTTGGACAATGCTTTCCCTTTGTAAAATTTGTGCCAACATTTCCAAATGGGTAAAAGGTGAATAGAGATGGACTATTCCACGTGAGACAAGGGGTGTACAGGTTCTCTTGTCTGCCCTTACATACTAGTGTACCATCTGTGCAACAAGTACAGCCCTCCTGCTAAGGCCACCCCTATAGATGCCTGAATAAGAATAGGCTTCCAGAATAACCACCTTTCCCTGTCCGCCTCCGTCTTGCGTTGTTTTCTCTTCATCTCAGCCAGCTTCTCCGACGTACTGCTTATCCTCTCGTCTCGCCTTCTTTTCCTCAACTCTGCTTCTCTGGGGGCGAAAGGGAAATGTATCTCGATGATGCTTGGCTTATTGGAAAGCTCATATACTGTAAATCACTTTATATTCATGGTACTTTTATATCCACAGTTTTTGCGGTCACTTCTGTACTGCGAATTGATCATTACCTGCTAACATATTTGCTTTCTTTCTTTCTTCTGCTAACATTTAGTTCTGCGAACATTTCCATTTTTCTCAAATCGTGAAATTTTGCTACCCCAATATAAAGTGATTTACAGTAATTATTCCAATGGTGATGACAAGAAGGACTGTTGCTATGTGGTGATGTGATGCTGTTTCCAGCATTTTGAGGGACAAATTTTGCTTTCAGTCTAAACTTAGTTTAATGGCATCTCTTTCAAGACCTTTGCACACCGATATTTGTCCGTAAAACATGACAGATTGGGCACATAATTGTCCATCATAAGCAGCAAGAATTCCGTCAAATGATGGAAAGACTGGCGCCAGCTAGAGCATTGGTTTACACATGCACTGATTCTGCAATTGGCAGTTTTCCCAAAATTCTTGTTTTCGTTACAGACATGGGTAGATGTCAACTTTGACATAAAATCCAGAGGAAGTTCCAGGAAGGTTGCAGCACTTCCCAGAAACCAGCCACCAGGGGAAGCTAAGTCATGTTACGTGACTTGATATCTAATAACTGTTAGTACGTACATACGCACCACAGTAGTTTGCTGTGGATACATCAAGTCCGCACTTGCTGCCAAAATGCTGGGGTCTAGGAAATGTTGTGTATCCGGTTACCCGACCGACCCTAGCAAAAACCCTGACACAAGGCTTTTTTGGGTTGGCCGCCACGACAGACAAAAATTTACTGAGACGTTCTTTAGCGCATTTTCAGAAGCAAGTTTTTGTTCAATAAATCGGGTGAAATATTTGGCTACCATCATTCATTTTAAAGATCAATTCTGAAACAATGGGATGACTTTGCTTCTTTCTTCTTCATTTGAGTGGTTTACACAAGGGTAATAGATAGAAATATAAGGGCAATAAACAAAAACACAAGGGAAAGAAACAGGAGTTTGAAAAAGTTTGTGTTGCCAGAGACACAGATGTGAGTTCTCACCTCTGTCTCTCCCTGAGCCGTTCTGTGTCTGTGGGATCTTCTGGCTCGTACTCAAACTCCAGCGGCTGGGCGCGCTGTCTGGAGCTGCGGCGGGACGGGTCCCGCGGGGGCAGCGGCGGCGGCTTGTCTCTCGTGTTCTCCCCGTCATCATCGTCCTTCGTCACAAGGTGGTTGTGTCCATCTTGTAAATCTGCGCTCTGAGAGAAAACAAGCAAAGATACAGTGAGACTGGATACTGAGTATGTCCATGATGATTTGATTACTAGTACATGGATGACATCCAATAATGATGCGAGCATGCGAATAAAAAAAGTCTGGCGGAAATTCACGCGCGCGCGGATATCATCCATATCATAAAATCAACATGGCCTAAGTGTTCCTGCCAGACTAGTGCCTGGGTATCTTTGGACATCCTTTTGTTGTGGTTGATTCCAGGGCCAGGGTCCGATACAAGTACAGTATACATTGTACTTTTATCAAATGAATGAAGACCTTTATTGTACATTTGTGTTCTACAGAACTAAGTACAGGTCGCATGAGTACAGAACATGAACATAAACATATACATTACAAATATATGAACATATAAGAGTGTAAATAAATGTCTAATTTCTATTCTTTTCGGCTTCATCTCGCTTGGTAGTGATTGTATGGACATATGCGGCTGTGAGATTACTTAGAGTAGGTTTATCAAAAGTTAAAAGGAATACAAATTTCTCTTTACTAGACAAATAACTAAAGTGGGGAAATATACTTAATACATGGCTAAAAAATATGAGTCTATCTCTACTATACAAGGGGCAATCTATGGTGAAATGTATTTCATCTTCTATTCGGCCTAAACTGCAGAATTGACAGGTTCTTTGTTCTAGAGGAGTGCGGTTATGTCTTCCTGATTCGATTCGTAATTTATGACAACTGATTCTTAGTTTTGTAATGGAGGACCTGTGACGTATGTTCGCTAAGTTGAGATATTTTTCTTCGTTATAGGAAAGCTTTAATAATCTGTTTATCAGAACACATTAAAACTCCTAACAATGGTCTTCTCTGATTTCGATAAAATTTAGTCAAAGGTGAATTTCAGCCTCCAGACAGGCTGTTCACAGTAATAGTTAAACAATTTCTGTCCTGTGTAGAAGTTAATGCACTTGATCCGATAGGCAAATTTAGTTACCTCTTGATAGTTGACAATCCTTATCAGAATACGTAAAGTACATACTCTGAGTACATTACCAGACCAATGTTCTAACACACAGATTGTAGTATAAGGCCTTGGAACGTTGTATTTCTGGTTTCACTAAATCAGTCCTGAAAAAAACTATGGTTGGTGGGTTGGGATTTTCTTTTCCTTTTCAGTTTCTTCTTGAGATTTTGGCTAAAATGATCCAACAAATCAAGTGCAAAAAAACGTCCACCTGTTTGCTTGTGGACAAACATTTCACCCAATTTACTATAGAAAAAAATTGCTTCTGAAATTGCATTTAATGACGTTTCAGAAATTCAGGGGTTTGAAATTCAGATGTCAGATCAAAAATGTACACCACCAATTGATTAAAAAAGGTTAGGGTTGGTGGGTTTTTGCTAGGGTTGGTCGGCAAAACTGGAAACACAACATTTTTTCCTAGGCCCTTAATCCTAGGTCAGTATGCTAAAGCACAAAGACCTCAGTTTCAGCATTATTAAAAACATGGTATAGACCAGAGCACTGGCCTGGTAATATGCTGATAGACCCACAGCACAGACATTATATATTGAATAAAACATTAAGTATGTCTACAGGGAGAGTGGGGGATTTGATCACAGCATGGGGGAGGGACACAGACACGCACTGTATTATGTTTGCTTCGTCAAGTGAACTGAAAAACAGACGAAACGCACGAAACTGTCATACAGTAGTCTTTTCTCATGAACTGTGGCAAAGTAAAGATTTCAATCAAGCATCTCCTAAATGTGTCCTTAAGTCAAAATGGGCTGTGTACCTAACAAATGTCAAAAATGTCAGGGCTCAGATACGGGTACAGGGGTTCTTTAGAGGTACAGGGGTTTAGGTACATTGTACTATAAGGTACAGTACAGGGGCTTAGGCATAGGCGCCCTGGGGTTCAGATACAGGTACAGGGGTTTAGGTACTGAGGTGCTGGAGTTTAGGTACAGGTACAGGAATTTAGGTACAGAGGTTTAGGTGCTGAGGTGCAGGTGTTTAGGTATAGGTACAGGTGAGGTTTAGATGTTTAGGTACTGAGGTACATGGGTTTAGATACTAAGGTACAGGGGGTTAAGGTACAGGTACATGTCTAGAAAGGGAAGCTTTAAGACAAATGTGCAATTTGACAATTTTCCAACTTTGATTTCCATGATGTGGTAATCAAAAGACAGAAAGAAAGTTTACAACTGGGACGTGTGGAGGCCGTGGTGTACTTGGCAAACATCCCAGCACGTTCACCTACAGGGGATTGCTAGCCTGACTAAATTGCTCTCCAAGCGGCCTGCCTGTCAACTCACTGACCCCATATACCCCCAGACAGACAGAGATTGTGTAATACAGACTCGGGGCTTTTCTTAGAATCCTAGCTTCCCCTATAATGCAGAACTTGGGTCAAACATGGCAAAGCCTGTTCCTAGAAAAATGGATTATTATCTGCTATCTTGGAGTAGCCTGGAATCCATCCGTGAATGCTGTGTCTCCGCTCCGTTCCTCCGCTCTGCCTTGGAGGTAACTAAACAAAGGATCCTATAAATGAGCTGCGCTGTACTTCCGCCCTGCAGAATGGAGTTCTGAGAAATTTCAGTTACTACTGGCAGACTTCCGATGAAACCAAATATTGTTGGAGTAAATCATCTGACTGGAAGGAGAAATGAGGGGAAACCCGGTAACACTTGTGGTGGGAGGGAGTGTGTGGTGGGGAGATTCATTTAATGTTATCAACAAAAAAGTTAATTGTCTCTAGAAAAGTGCCTGGGGCTCACTTATTGAAATGATAATTTTAAACATTTCATTCATTCTTCAATGTGAAGTCAGGAAGAGTTTGCCTTTTTGTCATGTATATTATGTTTATCTCATATCCATGGTAACCAGGCAACTCTGTTTCCAGTCTAATTTAGATATTTTCAATCATATCAAATTTCATTTCCAATTTTTCTCCAACTGTCAACAAAGCTTCGGTGCATATCAATTTGTGCATTCTGTGGCCATTGCAGCCATTCTGCAATGGTGCCATGAAAATTCACTTCTGTACCGCAAACTTATCATTGCCGCCATCGTAAACATATAGTTCCGTGAACACCATTTTTCTCAGACCGTGAACTTTTGCTACCGTAAGCAAAAGTTTGTGTGTAATTTACAGACACTAGTGGCTGGCATAAACAAATACAAGAACTTCTCAAAGTGTTCAAATTTTAAGTATCAAGAAAACCTCTGCAGTTCCCATGCAGGTAACAGAGAACTGCTGGTATTTAGCTTGAGTTGAACTGTTGGCCATTCTGGAATCAGGAACTGACTGATTTACGACAAGTGAATCCACAGGTCACTTGGCTTGGCAAGAAGTTTGGGAGCCATTTGGCTTACATCCGAGTGCATGGAAAGGTAAAGTAAAGTAGCAATCCTCTATTGAGGCATAAAAAAACACAAATATTTCAAGATTGACAGTATGTTATGACAGTAGTGAAGGGACCATAATGTAGAGGAAAGCAAGCTCTTTCAAATGATATGTGAGAGAGTGTATTTGCAATTTCAATAGAGGTAACAGTGTATGTTTCCAACATTGCACCTGCCGCCATTGTGAACTCACTGTTCTGTGAACACCTCCATTTTTCTCAGACCGTGAAATTTTGCTACTGTGAACATAAAGTGAACTACAGTTTCAAGACAGTTTCCAACATTTCCACTGAAACTTTCAAAATTAATTTCTACATTCAATGTGTTTTGTCAAAGTTTTGGCTTTCTGAAACCACAATTATAGATCAGTGTCACAGCCCAAGTGTAATTTTGTTACAGTTCACAGCAGTGAATTACAGTACATGAGGGTGTGCCGTACCTCCTCCCCGAGTGTGTTGATGACGTCGTCCTGTGCGGTGGCCATGCCCAGGATGGTGCGCGCCCCCTCGATCACGGCGAGGTACGAGAAGCGTAGCTGGTCGGGCGTCTGGATCAGACCCATCCGGTACTGTCTCATGTCCAGCAGCAGCCGACGGATGTTCAGACTGTTCAGGTCCCGCGTCTTGTCCAGCTGTGAACCGGCATGTAGAATCAATCAGTGGTAGAAATCCTTTTGTTCAACATTTTGCGGAGAGGATGCACAACTCGGCACTACCCTTACTAGGCAATTACGATTCATTAGTCGAGTCGCGTGTCCCAAGGTCACATAATTGAAGTCCTGCAGAAGTTCGACAGACGTACGACTGAAAATTTAAGGTGAGGAACGGTCTACTGTTGAACAAAAGTACTAATATATAACTTCATTATGGACATTCAACCATCCCCTACTCACCAGTACTAAACAGGTGTCCACTAAGCAGAAGACCCCTGACCTGCCGATCCCTGCGCTACAGTGCACCACTGGGGGTCCCACGTCCGCCTCCAGCGACCCAGAATCCCGCACCTCCAACAGGAAGTGCAGAAAGGCTGCCGGGGATTCTGGGACACCAAAGTCGGGCCACCTCGTGTAGTGAAAGTGAAATACTTTTCTGCTCTCGTTGGTCTGGTGGGAACAGAAGAATAATGTGATCATCTCTGGAAGGTCACAAAAGACGACGTCACATAAGGCCTAGGAAAATTATTGTATTTCTACTTTCAGTCCTGAAAAAACTAGGGTCAGTAGGTAGGCTGAAGGAAAAAATTGCTTGATCAAAATACAGGCTAGGGTCGTCAGATTTTGGCTAGGATCAGTCAGGAAACTGGAAACACAACATTTTGTCTTCGAGACCTAAATAATATAAAGAACCTTGCGTGACAACAGACCCCTCTATGGTTAGCTGATTTAGATGTCACAAATTTACAGCATCTTAAAGTCCACATTACTTTTTTTTTACTACTGACCTTTTAATTTCTGTACTGACCTTTAACCTCTGCAGCAGGTAGGTCCTGATGGTGAAGTAAGGTCTGACGTCCTCCTCCAGTAGTGTGACCTTGTACCCCGTCTCCTCCAGTTCAAGTTCATCCGAATGACCGTTGACCTCACCTTGAGGCCAGTACTGAGCACATTTGATCTGGAAGAAGTCCACAAGATATAGATGCTTCGACGACGGATCACCTCTCTATATATATGTATACAAGCCGTCGACTGTCTTAACGACAATTTTTGTCAGTTCCAATTTTTCCCCATAGTCGTTTAAGGAGTTGCCTTAGCAGACCACTTGTCCAACGCAACAGCAACTGGCACTGTTAGGACGGTACATGGCCCAATCTCTGCCTATGACGACTGTTTTAGTTCCAAGTGTGTGGCAGAAAACATTTTTTAATGATAAGGGACAAATACAACCCCTCACACCATTTTTAAGTATTTTTCTCCAATTCAAGTTCCATTTGTCAACATCATCCATTCCTAAGATGTATTTCAAAAAACACACAGCCCGAGAACTAAACAACGGCACTCACTGTTCCCTTCTCAATGACCCTGTTGAGCATGACGACAGCTTTTGTGCGCTGCTCCCAAACCATTTCCCAGAAGTGACCTATAGTGGACGGAAGTGGTCCCTGGACACAAACAAACGGCATGGAATAAACACATGGAGTGGGTACTGGTGTGTTTTTGTAATATTTGCTCCTAGATGATGTATTTTGATACAAGTTCAAGGTTCAAAATACCCACCTGAATAAGCAAGTGAGTAGGGCTTGAAAGACTGGGTGCATATGCACCTTTGTGCAGGTAAAATTGGAGCCGTGCAGGTATTTCTGATGTCTACCTACACCTAACCTGCACTGGTCCGTGTACTGGTTTTATACATACAAGCACAGATACATACACACATATATACATACAATAATCATAGGTACATGTACATGAGCATTCAAACATTCAAAATTCTCGGTACAAGTTAAGGATAGAGAACGTGGTATGCATTAACACAGTGCATCTCAGACACAGCAAGTCTACCGTGACAGTAGCACGATTTTTCCTGGAAAGACCGACTACAAGACATTCTACAAGTGTCAAGAAGGGCAACTCCAGACAATAGTATTTTGTACTTAGTGATGCATACCTAAACCCAATTTTAGGTTCAGGTCCGGATTCAAGTCCAGAGGTTTAGGTTCAGGTCCGGACTTGTAAGTCCACACCTAAACCCATGACATATACAAAATTGCATGTTGGCAACCTTGCAATGTTGTCTGGGTGAAACTTTGGCCACATAACATGGAGGCCGGTACTTGACGATGCCCGATGGCAATGTTTTCTTCGTTTTGTAGCAAAGATTTTACAATCTACGGAAGGTTTTAGGTGGTTTGGAAGGAAAAGGGGTATGTGAAATTATGGTCTTTTATGGTAATAAGTCCAGACTCGGTTCTTGACTTTTAGTTTTTTTTTACTTGAACCTAAACATTCTTTCAAGTCCGGATCCAAGTCCAGTGAACCGGTATGCATCACTATTTGTACTGGTACAACTGGTAGTGTCCTCTACCACTGTGCTGTACAAACTACCAGTCCACTGTTAATGTTATTAAGTTAAACAGTTTTCTTTGATCTTTGATAACTAGTTTACACTCTGTCGAGGGTTAATTGGTTACCAAAAGGTAACTAGAATGCTGTCACCTTTGTAAGTTTGTATGGTGATGAAAACCTAGTTTGCAAGTCCAGGTAGTAGAGTGGGCAACTTATGGACTCAGGTGTGCTTTATGTAGGCATCCAATGTAATTTCAGGGTGGCAAAACTGGAAAAATCTGGTTTTCAAGCTCTAAAAACTGCATTGGGCACCTTTAAGAATGTAGGTGTATCTTGAGAATTAATCTAGGCTTTGAGTGTGTCCCAAGGATTAAAAGTGTCTTGAGAAGGATTCAGATGTGTCTTGAGTATTCAGGTATGTCTTACCTGTGCGAGAATGTACTGTCTATTTGCCTCTGCTGCCTGGAAATAAGAACAACACGACCATGGGTTAAGCACTAACTGTGTCCAAACAAGCCCAACTACCCAGCCACTGTGGTTCACACATTCAGGACCTTCCCCCCACCTCGCCCCGAACACTAGCCAACCACCTTTGGCTGACATTTGGGGTGACCAGATTTAGGCCATGTCTAGTACATGTAGCTTTATATACAAATCAAAACAAATTTGATTTAAATTTGAGTCAAATTTGACCCCAAAAACTGCTGACTTACTCCTGAATGGTTGGCTGGTGTTCTGCTGACTTACAGCGGATGGCCAAACCTCTCGACCAACCCCCAAATGTTTTAAACATTTTGAAACGTTTTGCTGGTGCAGCCGAATAGTACTCTGCCGACCTGGCCGAACACCAGCTGACCCAGCCGACTTTGTTCTGACCTACTCCCAACCATGGTTACAGGGTGTTCAGCTAGTGTTCGGGAGGCCAAACTTGTGAATGTGTGGCAAGGGCTTTAACAAGCATGTAAGTTCAATCTGACAGCTACTGCCTGCTAAAACCATTATGTCCATGCTACGTATGCACGGCATACATCCCACCACAGAAATAGAACACATATTATTAAAAAGCAATGTAGAAGTGACTGCAACTGTGATTAGCCTATATTCCTCTCTGCACGACAGTTTCAGTCAAAAATACATGTATTTCAGGGGAAAGGCCATAGTTTATGTAATGTAACCTTCTTCGATCACAAAAATTATAGTCATTTTATACACAATTAATTTTTAGTCACACTGCAAGACAAACATTTGGAACAATTTAGCAAAACATATTTCAGCATTAGAAAATGTCATAAATCTATCTACACTTATTTTAAATTTTGGGTGGCCTTCCCCATATCAAAGTACATTTTGACCATTTCACCAAGCATCATGTGAGCAGATATGTGGCCTCGATAAGTGTTCTCCCAGAAATAATTGACCACTTTTCTTAGAACTGTTGAGCTAACAGTGCACAATTCTGAGAAATCTGCCTATGGTGAAGTGGAATTCTTGGATTTTAGTAACAGCACTGACGGGAACTGAATATCACTTCAGCTGGCTCTATAAAGATTCACTAGCTCAGTTTATAATAAAATAGACGCAATAAACTGTACAGAAAAGTGTTTCTGTTTTGTCTTACCACGACGAGACTTGCATTGATGTAATCGTTATCACCATCTTGGAGTTGTACCCTGCTGTGATCGTCTGAAATCACACCATGAAATATACAAAATAACAAAGATTTTGTACAAAATATACAACCTTCTTTTCCATGTATTGGATTTATAGTAACATGTAAGAGTATGTGGATTTTTATTTCCTGCATTCAATATTACCACCTATGATTGATGAAGTACAAATGTATAAAAGAAATAATGGCAATGGTTTGAACATTTTTTTAGCATGATCCATACTTCTCAAAGTCTGTTTGGTGCAGGTAAAATTTTTCTGGTGCAGGTAATTTTCAAAGTCATCTGCACCAGTGAAGGTATGCAGAAAAAAGTATTTGGAGCCCTGTAGACCAAAATCGTCAAAGTGAACATGGCAGCCAATTTTGAACTGACACTAAACAAACTAAACTATACATCTCACACAATAGCAGGTATTATAATGTTTCCTTAATTTACTTCTCAAAAGAACATCTTCGACAAGCTGCAGATTCAGATTCTGAACGAGCTGCCGTGTTCACTGTGACACTATGCCTGGTCAGAATTCAATTTGCTTACGTGCTTCAGTCACAACTAACAGGCTTAAACTACAAGTAGGTTACATATTACTGAGTAAGGATGTCACATGTATTTTGCTCTGCAAAATTTGGTGCTAAATGCATTTCCAACATCAAATTCCTCCTGGCAATACGGAAACAAAGAAACAACAGCAGTCTTTCCATGGTTTCCTGAGTTAGGTACGTTAACTGTAGATAACCACAAAACTTTAACCACAAAACCACAAACACTAAACAAAGACATGCTCCTTTGGTGTTGTAGTTGGGTTGACACAGGTGTACTTACATGGGCTGACGTCCCTGTACCTGTTCCTGAACTTGTTCTCTGGTTTTCGCGCACACTTCAACGTGTGGTTGTGCTCCGCCGCCTCCTGACGTATACCCTGTGTAAACAACAACAAAAACAACATGGGTCACGTGAGGTCAACGGAAAAACATGTGAAAACTGATGTCAATTCCATGTTCTATGTAACAATACTCACACAGGACTGGAAATACCACCTGCATATGCAGGTTAGTGTAGGTAAAATTGGATCTGTGCAGGTATTTCTGATGTCTACCCGCACCTAACCTGCACTGGTCCATGTACTGGGCATATGCAGGTTAGTGCCGGTAAAATTGGAGCTGTGCAGGTATTTCTGATGTCTACCTACACCTAACCTGCACTGGTCCATGTACTGGGCATATGCAGGTTAGTGCCGGTAAAATTGGAGCTGTGCAGGTATTTCTGATGTCTACCTACACCTAACCTGCACTGGTTCATGTACTGCACATGCAGGTTAGTGCCGGTAAAATTGGAGCTGTGCAGGTATTTCTTGGTCTTAGAAAAAAGACTTAGATCTTTCAACAGTTTAACTTTCTCTCTTCTTTGGTAACAGTTTGACACAAGCCTTAAATTTGTTTAATACAGGTTAAGGCTGCAATGAGATTTTTTTATACACAAAGAACAGTTATTCAAAATAATGTTCCCCCAAACCTTTGCAGTATTACTATTACCTCCTATAGTTGTATCACATTCCTACCAATGTATAACAATAGCACATAAGCATTTACATACACCTGATAGGTTTGTATTTGCACAGTATGCCTGTACTATTAGCCTGGGTACCATCCGGATTTTCGCTACGCGACGCTTGAAAAAATCGTCGCGTAGCGAAAATCCGGATTTTTTCAAGCGTCGCGTAGCGAAAATCCGGATGGTACCCAGGCTATGTACTATGCCATGCCATGGCAAATTCACTGCTCATGTTCGTTCCAGTTCCTGGAAAAGTCGTGCTGTCTTTTTGTTTAACGTTCTCCCAGTTACCTGGTAACTACCGTAACTCGGCTGTTATTTTCAACAAATGTTTGACTTTTTACTTGCAAGTTTCCACCTTTACATAAAGGTACTGTATATATATATACAGTACCAATTTACAGCAGCAGCAGGGCTCGAAATACTTTTTCTGCATACTTGCACAGGTGCAGCTAACACTGAACCTGCACCAGACAAGTTTCACCTGCAGCACTTAGGTGGTGGGAAAGGAGGTTTTTGCAGTGTTTAAACTCTTAAGTTCGTGGTTGAACTAATTCTGTAATACAAAAAAAAAAACAAAAAAACAGCAAACATTTCAAGATATACAGTACTCCACCGGCTACGTAATTTTCCAGAGCCTCTCATTTTACCCTGCAGCAGAGTACAGAGATTAATGGACATCATTAATTATTCAACTGGAAATGTCTACATCAGTGACACGGCTAGATCAGATTGAATTTTCGTAAAAAGATTAAGCCTGTCTACTATAACTTATACAGTAAAAGTTACTTTTTTTACCTCCGGGGGAGGAGACATCCTTCCGCGGAAGGGTTTTGTGAGAGAATTAGATTTTCATGTTCGCAGCTGTTTGTCGCGTTTGGGTGGACGGATTCTTTTGAGAATCGGTATATGTTTTCCTATTGGGTTGGAGATGATGCACGTTCTTTTGTTTTTATTGTATATGTATTTCGGGCGTGAAAATTGTGCCTTTTGGTGGCCCCGAAACACCCCTTTGAGCGTGAAAGTGGTCGCGACCGTTGACCTTTGGCGTGTTTAAGCTATTCTCGGTCTGGTCCACGTATATGACCCCTCACACAGAGGGGTGTCCGGTCTCGATAAATTCTTTGTTTAAAGCCCTGTACAAAAAATATACAATAAAAAGCCCGGAGGTATAAAATCTCAGATTTTACTTGTTAAAGTATTTTTATGTCTAGGACTTGTAATACCTATATTGCTTTTATTCTGGGACTGTTGAAACTTTTTTTTATATATATACCAGGGTTCTTTCCAGAATTTTTTTCACAGCAAAGGTATATACTAGTAGTAAAGTATACAGAAAGACAACTTTCCTATCCCAAAGACCACAGTAGGGGTCTGGTATTCTTTAAAAAAAACAACTCATAACCCCCTAAAGCAGTATTTGCTGCTTATTATGGGATAACTTTTGTAAAGTTATGGTTCTCTCTGTTTTACTAGCTTCATAGGCAACACAACTTTGCCTTTACCCTGGTAGTACACGTGGGCATCACAAAATTGCATCCCTGACAGTGTCAGTAATTGCAGGGTGTCTAATTACCTCCATTTTTCCCATAATTGGTTTGATTGACGTCATGCCATCATAGCCGTCCAACTACTAGTACATCAAATTGTATCCAAGGGGGAGCTAGGGTTAGGATACGGCTTACTTAGGATACGCTTTGGCTTACTTTTTGACGTGTTTGTGCTAAATTGTAGGGCATTTTTATTGCGCTTTCTATTTTCTAGTGGTATCTTTTTTTACACCAGCCTAACCTTGGAGTGGCATATAGGATACTGTCTGGGCGATTTCTTACTGTCTTTCCAATTTGATGTGTTGTAGCCACCGAAAGATCCGTTTGATTTGGCAGCGGTGAAACAGGAACAAATGTGCTCGAGGTGTGACAGTCTTAAACACCAGGTCAACGACTTAACGCCCACTGTAATGGACTGCGTTTGCAAAGGTATGAAAGTTATCGCCCCTACAATGGACGGCCTTCCAGAGGTGTGAAATTTAAGACTTCAAAGACACATACTGACCGAGATATGACCACCAACCTTACTGTCCAATACTTATAGCATGATTGCCAGTCGACAGACCAGCCTATAGCTCACTTCTGTAATAATTTGTGACTGGGACAAAAAAAGCCATTGCATTCAACATTCAAGAAAACATATGATTTTTTCTAAGTGCTTAGAACCCTTGCCCAGATATTTAAATGATAGGGAAAACTGGAAAAATACAGCCATAAATTTAAACATTTTGGCTGTTCTAAACTTAACTGTAGCCTAATGACAATGACTATTGTGTGTTTATTTGTGTACAACTGAGGTCTAATTATTTTTCTAGCACAAGCAGAAAATACTATATATGTAAGTTATAAAATCCTGATGCACAGTGCACGGGCAGGTCGTTGATCGGTCTGACTTGGGGCGTATAGAAGTCTGGATCGAGTCGTTTATTTTGCACGACCTCATCACGACTCTTACAACGACTGAAACACGACTGCCATTCTGAATGTATAAAGTCCCATTGACCATATTACGACTATTTAACGATCTTTCTACGACCCCGATCGTTAAATAGTCGTGCACAGTCGTATTTTGGTCAACGCTGAGAGGAGAGGTCAAGAGGTCATGATAGCCATTATTCCTGATAACCCAAATATGGTAGCAGAACACAGTGGCGATAATATGACGCGGGTATAGAAAGTAGTGCAGTGAATATTCTTGAAGGCTGGGTAGAAAGCCTGATAAGCGCGTCAGCCAGATATAAATCGCGCTGCGTGGTGTAGGAATGTATCGGGTTTGAGACTGTATGATTTGAATTGTGAAGGTTTTGCAGTTGGTGTATAAATGCGCCGTATGACGCAACTGGCTTTCCGGGTGAGTCGGCTGCAGTTCAGGTCACGTCCGTAGACGGCGATTTCAAAGTGTACGTCACGAGCAGATACGCCGACAGGATTTTTTGGTTTCTAGATATCTTGTAGTTTGTGCCTTCTTCTAAAACATATTCGATTAAGTGAGTCATCTTGGGGTCCATAGAAATCCCCATAGGACGAAAACTGTGTTCTGCTACCAAATAGACAAGGTGGCACAACACAGTTTTCGCCTTATGGGGATCCAAAGTGACTCACTTCGACTCACTAAAAATTATAGCAGGGTGTACAAGCAAAGTTCAGAATTTCGATATCGTTAATTTCAGGGTGTGGAGTACAAAATATGTGAAAATGAGCCTAACTTTGCCGAGTCGTTCTCTTCTCACGCCCTCTTTTATTAGCGCCACTGCGGAGGTCATTAGAACTGCGACGCACAGTACTAGGCGATAAATGTATCGAAGCGCAATCTACTCCATGTGTGTTTTTTTCATGCTCCTTTTATCGTCACTTCATGGAGTCTTGGTTCACTTATTACAAATCACATTGGCGTAAACTACGTATATTTCGATTATCTGCACTCTAGTATGTGTTGAGGTGAAATATGAAAAATAATCAGCAAAGAGTCACCCTACTCTGACTGCAATGTACAGAATTTTGTAGGCTCCATCTTTGATGTACATAACATGTCTGAACAACTCTTATGTAACATTCTACTTAGAGGATCACCCCATTTACACCCATGGCATACAAACCGTAACATTTTGACAATTTCCCAAACTTACGTTATTGAAACGGTCTGTATTAGATTAACTTCTACATAGCCTACAAAACATTTTCCTCCTTACTATTTATTGACCCATTTCCACCCATTTGCTTTTCTCTGTTGTTTCTTGTCATGTACTTTTTTCATTGTATTCTTGCATGTTTGGTGGTGAGCTTAAAATTAGCTAAAGCTACAGTATCTCACCACCATGTTTTGTATCGTCTAAGTTGAATTGTAAATAAAAAAAATGTATATTGCTTCACTGATGCATGCGTCGCGTCGGTCCGCTCTCTGGTTCGCCGGTGAACAGCTAGCAGCTGGGCATGAGGCTGCTGGCGGAAGAGATACGCCACGTTAATGCCTGGATAGCGGGACTTGGCGCTCAGTGAGAGACAGCTCCTCCCTAGAGACAGGATAGCCAGCTCGCCATTAAAAACTTTCCTTTGCATGTGATAAATACTATGACTGTAATGGATCATAATGGTGATGATCCATGTCTATAGCGATGTACAAATTGTTTGCATGTGTTGAAGTGAGTCCCACCGCTCACCGCTTACATACAATGATCCCTGGACCGCACAACGGAAGTTGCCCTCTGAATCAGAGAGGTCAGGGGCTAGCTTCCGCGCATCTATTTACATCGCCCAGATACTCACTCTTTCCAGTGTCGTCAACAAGATATGATTGGCGAAATGACATTGCAAACACTGCAAATGATAAAAAAAGCAGGAAAGGCAACAAGACTGAATATGCAGTTGTTACATTGTCTCTTTATTCTTGTTTCTTGGCAGTGCCTGCCAGCAACACTTTCATTCGTACGATGTCACAGAACGTCCCTGATTCATTGACGTGTACATGAATGCATGAAGATTATGGGTCACCAAGGACATTCCTCACAAATCCTGCTGCAAACTTTTTGTCACATCATTCAGAAGGTACAGAATAGTCTAAACTCTGTCAGGCACAACATATAAAGATAATTGAAATGATCGATGTTCGTTCTTGTGTAAGGCTCATTCACGTTTCGTTGAGAGTGTACAATTGAAGTAGATTTTACAAGGAATGTGAGCTTCTCAAGTGCAATGAACCGGCCTGTACACAATAGTGCTAAACAAAGTAACAACAGCCACTTGTCTACTTTACTGCATGGAGAACTGTTATTCCTGCGGAATCTAAAAGGAGGGTCACCTCCTCAACTATTTACTCTGACTCAATAGCCTAGTACATGTACAATGTATATGCAATTCATCTAAGCTGTATAGATAA
This sequence comes from Branchiostoma belcheri, assembly GCF_001625305.1. NCBI lineage: Eukaryota > Metazoa > Chordata > Leptocardii > Amphioxiformes > Branchiostomatidae > Branchiostoma > Branchiostoma belcheri. The sequence goes on from NW_017804231.1 coordinate 1,240,043, forward strand.
GTTTATCTTTGTAATGAACTTCGACAAAACTATATTGAAACATACTTATTCTTACCTTTTTACCATTACTAATATACGAGAAGAAACCGAATTTGCGTAATTGTAGATACTTGACGATGTACATATATGTAACGTTATCTGTATTCCATCCTTTTGTTGCGACCTGTACAAACGGTCGATGCGTCCAGCGGGGATGTGTGTAACATAAAGGTCTTCATTCATTCAATCAAAATAATTGTCATATATCTCGTATACTTCAAAAGTGCATGAAATAAACTACATTGAAACTTAACAGAAACCAAACAAAGGAGTATATCGTCCACACTTTATCTGTAGATGTCCTCTTCCTTCGTAATATGCGGAACACAGGTTCTCATGTTGAAGACCACCGTTATGCCGCTGCTGGGCTGAGTGGAGTCAGCGTACCACAAGTGGGTTTCTTCATCTCGGCGGGGCGCAGCAAACCACCTTACTTTGACAAGCTGTCCTGCCCTGCCTATCATGCAGTCATAACTAAGTTCTTAGCTGTAACGTTTTACGGGTTGAAATTGTTGTCAGTGTTAAAAGTCTGTAATAAAGAAGATTTGCTGTAAAAGTTGTTACATTGGATAGGTGTTTTATCACTGAAAATGTTTGAGTTGAAATATATGAGCTGTGTATGTTCCAATACGTCTCTGGGGGTTTGAATTGAAAAGAAAGCCATGCTTTAAAAGCATCAATTAAAAAAGGACATATTGTGATACCTTTGTTTCAATTACGTGCACAGTTAGTCCATTTATGCTTGGGTTGTATGTAACTTTTTGTGCAAGTATTTCCACGCATGAAATAAACAAATACGGTGATAGCGGATATCCTTGACGAACGCAGCGGTAGAGTTGGAAGGAAAGAAATAAATCCTTTATTTATTATCTTAGCCGATATGTCATTGTAAAGCATGCCTAAAGCTACTCATTTAATAAAAGATTCTCCAAAACCAACAAAATTCTAACAACTTATACATAAAATCACATCTTTATTTATCGAATGTATTTTCGAAATCTGCTACAAAAATCAAACAGTATTTCTAGAATATTTTCTCCCATTAATCTATTTCTTAAAAACCCTGTTTGGTCTTTACTTATTTGGCCCTTAATGCATTTTTTCTTTTGTGTGCAAGGACTTTTCAAAGTATCCGTACATCACATCTTCTGTTGTAAAGATAAATGTATGTTGTCATGATTCTGAACGAAAGTATCACAGTTACTAGGAACTGGAGGTTCAGGTGTTATATTAAAGGAGTATAAGGATGAGTAGAAATGTTTCAATTCCTTTAATATTTGATGATGATGTTCAATGCTTTCTCCATTCTGCGTTTTTATCGTTGTGATGATCTTCCTGGAATAATTCCGCTTACCTGAAGTAAAAAAGTATACTACTAGTATATTACATCGTTCCGAGAATTCAATCCAATGTGCCCATAGAGCTTTTGGTCATACAAAGTCATGCNATACAAAGTCATAGCAAAAATCTACTTATTGCATTGCATATGTTTAAGGATCACCAACCTGTAAAAATCTGCTAGGAGTTCAGTGTCATCCACATCCAAGACTACATGCTGACAGTCACCAACAGCATCTGGAAGGAGCCAGCTCGGTCCGCACCCAGGCGCTGAGCCACGTCGCTAAAGCGCATGTGAGAACTGGTATCTCCAATCACTATGTGGTCATAGTCGTTCTCGCGTTCGCCCTGACGTTGCCGTCTGCTGTAAGCCCTCTCGAAGTCATCGATTTGGATGTAGTCTTCGAAGAGATCCGTCAAGTCTGCAGGCACCTGATGATTGTGCCAGGTGATGTCGTCCTCGACCTTAGCATCTAATTTTTATAGCGAATGTCTGAAATATTGACTATCTTTTTGGGAGTGTAATATGTAAAAAGGAAAGATTCTACCTCGAATTTTGCCATATCTATGCCTTTGGGTTGTTTATAAATTATAAAAATAGTTAGCACCAATGTTTGCATTATATATTTGTAGCAATGTGGCTGTTATTAAAGTATGCCATTTTTGCACATTCTCCTTAATCTTAGTTTTTACGCTGTCATTGCGCTATTGATGGTGTCAAAGCAAATAGCTTTTTGACTTTACAGTAATAAGATGTAGACATACCTGGTGTCTATGAAATGAGCGTTACAAGTTTGAATTTTGTTTGCTTGTCGCTGAAAATAGTTAACGTTTGGCATAGGATGACGGATGTAAATTTGGGGATGCCAATGAGCTACAAAAATTTGTCCCAGTGAAATAATTCCACTATTTGGATAATCTAAAGTATTTGCTTTGTGCCAAAATCAGGATTGAAAATCTTATAACCCTACTTGTCCAAAATTTATATATTTAGATGTAGAAAAACTAGTTCTTTAAACTTTGATTCCTTTCTTCGCTATATCAATTTCTTTCATAATGTAGAATATTCCATAGCCTTAATTTAAAGAAAGGTAAACTGGAGAAGCACTGCGATAAGTGGGGCTCTTTATGCAGCTAATGTTATGTTCACTTATGATACTTATTTGTCGTTTGAAATGAATAGATATTATTGTTATGGTTACAATCAAATGTTTCTATAAATACGTTAATATTTATTTGATCATTATTATTTCTATTTTGAATTGACTTGATATTATTATGGTTATAATCAAATGTTTCTACAGATACAGTAATAGTAATTTCATTATTATTTTTATGTTTGAAATGAGTTCATATCATTATTATTATAATCAAACAGACAGAAATAATTGATTATTATTATTTCTATGTTTCTGTATCATTTTCCGTTATTATTGTATTATTATCTGGATGGTTCAATCTCTGTATCTTTTAATGTGAAAGAATAAAAAATGGAAAAAAGAAAAAGAAAAAAAATATTCACAATTACAACGCAAAAAAAAAATATTTGGCTCCTTTTAGTCTGTTTTTTTTAAAAAGTGGATCACATTTCACGTTCCATGTGTAGCTTTGGGTAATACTAGAATGATCTTCCACTCAGCCATTTGTCAGACGTTTGCGTATTAAGTAAGTGCTTCACACAGCTCTGAGCTTTTCTTTTCATACTGGATAGTTATCCCTGAAAGGTGGTAGTTAGAAAGGTGGTAATGTAAGATCAATGTTGTCGACAAAAGTGATACAAATGTCACAGTCTTCCTTTTCACAGAATGAATGTAACAATATGTAACCCCACTATCACCTAAAGAAAAAGCATTTGAGGCGGTTTCTACACACAATATTATTCATGACCAATGTCACTCTGAACTTTTACTCTGAACTTCCAAACATTCTACTAGCTTCTCTGTAGCCCTATTGGAGATCGCATGCGCATTTTGTAGCAAAATAATAAAGTCATGTTGGTATAATAACAAACAACATGTCTAATAAAAATTCATGTTAATATAATGATAAACAAAATGTTTTAATGTTAACAGTGTTTTTGTTTTTATTTGCTGCACATAAAATCGCAGCAATGTTACATATTACATATTGGTAAATCTATCTTCTTTCTTTCTTCTTTCTTTATTCTTTATTCTTTATTTCAGGTAAAAAAACCCATATGACATGTACAATACACCATTAAAATAATACAAAAAAAACAACTAACAGACATACAAGTAAAACAGGAAGAAACCTAAAAGCATAACAAATGGTAGGTCTTCCGAAAGAATGAATTCCTGTAGAAGGCATCGGAATGAATTAAGCGACAGATTGTTGCGTTATTGGAGGAAAATAACCTTTTTAGAAAAGAAAAACAAATTCTCCTCCTCCTGGTTTCAATAGTGTCAATATAGTTACAGACAAACATTTCACTCGCGCTGCAACGCCGAGGCAGATTCATTATGATTCTAAAACATTATTATAAGCCACTCGGCACTTATACAAACACCAAGAGCTTAACAGAGCTCCATAACTGGGCGCCATATAGCTGGGCGCAATACGTCATAAACAGGTGTCTCTTAACAGATGGAGAGCAACAGAAAAATTTGCGGTTGATACTGTTTGCACGACTATAAAGACTCTTCAGCATCACAATCATCGTCACTTAATGTGGTATTTAGGTGTATACCCAAATAGACAAATGAGTTTACGTACTTCAGGTTGGTACCGTATAGACTTACAGGTGGCAATGGAAGCTGAAGTGGCAAACGAGTACATGGGAAATACATACAGAAAGTCTTATTAGTATTAAACAATATGTCCTGACCATGGCCAACCACTTCACAAATCCCAACCAATCTCTGTAGAGATTTAATGCTAGGGCAAATCAGACATAAGTCGTCGGCATAAAACAGGTGGTTGGTGATGGAGCCACCTACATAACAGCCCACCTTGGCATTGTTTAAGCTTACACTCAAATCATCTATGTATACATTAAAAAGATATGGGGACAGTAAACTACCCTGTCGCACTCCGTTAGTAACGGAGAAGCTGGGGAAAGGACTGTACCCCATCTCACAAACATTCTTTGATTCGTATACCAGGAAACCAAGAATCGAACTAGATATAGCGGAACATTTCCGTCGATCAACTTTCTAAACAGTGTCCAGTGGTTTACGCGATCAAAGGCCTTAGGCATATATAGGCACCACCACAAAATGTACCAACCAACTTGAAACAAGCTGTTCTTATGCCATACACAAGGTAATAGCTACTCACAAAACTGTTAGATGTTTCGTGATGAAGCAACGTACTGTTAGGTGGATACATTTTCATCCAAAACCTAATTCTTGATATTTATCCTTGACTAAGTACTTAAAGACACATCAACATGACCATATGGAAGAACGGTAAGTAAACGTATGTTACAGAGTTTGGTGACAGAAATGAATAGCGAACGTGAATAATGACACGTGCCATCTGACGTCTAATTCAAGACTAGGGCGAGGTGAACAGGACTAGGTGGTTTTAATAAACTACCAATCACCCTTAGAACTACATGGTTTCTACTTTGACAGGTCATGATATCTTATATGCTTATCTATGCCATCATAATGCTTCTATCAAACCGTAAAAATTGGCGACAGCATATTTTATATTTCACTGCAATGAGCCATATATCGTTTAACATCGCACGTTTACTTTAATTATATAAATTGTAACAATATCAGACATATGCACACGCCTCTTTATTAGTAATATGCAGGGAAAGTACAATTTAAAGAAGTTACTCATCTGACTAACGTACTTTTTAATCATTTAGGTAATCAGGATGTACCGCACTATGACCTCTCTGACCCTCGCGTTGACCCAAATACAATACACGACTGTTAAACGACCGCGGCAGTACTTAGGTTTAAAAAAAACTTTCACATATTTCAATAAATACATGAAACCCATCTATATTGATCACAAGCATGCAAACTTGAAAGCGATACAAATATGCTACGTCTACTCGTCGTTGTTTGTCAGTCACCATTACTTCAATAATAGGTAAAAAGACGCCGCTGTCATCGTTACCGACTTAGCTCAGTCGGTAAGCGCGCTGCACTGCGAACCATTGCTAGCGAGCTGGGCGCGTGTTCGATCCTTGCTTGGGTCATGTTATGACATGTTATGTATTGTATCATTGTGTTATGCATGTGTTGATGTTACTAACAGTGTTATTGTTTCTTGTATTGCGTCTATTATGATGTTTATATGTTAATAACTTTATATGTTTCTTGTACAATGTCTGTCTTGGTGTATTATGTATGTCAATTTCGTCTTCATGTATTATGTATGTCATGATGTTTATGTGAATAACTCCGTCATTTGTATCGTTCTGTTATGTATGTCATTATGTTAATTGTATGTTACGTTTTGCGCTATGTTTTGTCATGTGTTATTATTATTTTTTAAAAACTGAAGACATTAGTCATATTGGAAAATGTCAACGTTACTCTCTCTATGTTAGATGCTGTAATTTATGGTAGTTTGAAGGAGAATGTGTTTACTTGACATTTTTCTTAAAGTCTGTTTCTTTTAGCAGTATCCTATTAAAGGATTTGTGGATACCGACGGTACTAACGCAGTCCTTGGTTTTAATTTTCGTTTATGACTTGTGGCCGCTCCGACTATTTCTGACATCCAAAAAGCACAATGAAGTGGGGTTTCGTATGACATAGAAAATATTACACATATACTACGATATAGCTGTAAACATAGTTGAAACAGGAACAAACGCGAACGCATTATTTGGTCCGATGTGGGTCCTCACCACAGCAAAAACCGCGGCCTTCGAGCCGCCAATCACGTGACGCCATGACATGTCAATCATTCCGGTAGATACGTAAGCCGTCACCACGGTGACGCATGCGTCACTCCCCGGAGTTGATACGAAGCCTGATGCACGTGGTGCGCTTAGCTGTCAATCATTTTCGCAGCCAAGGAAACCGTCACCACGGTGACATGCGTCGCAATCCCAGTACTCACCGGGTTAAAGATGGCGACCGAGTGTTATTGTTGTTGCTGTAGTCCTGGCAACGTTACTTGTTGTCACGACAACTATAGTCGTTTTTGAGTGGTGGAAATGAAACGACCGTATTCAGACTTTTTAGTCGTTACTCAGTCGTGAATTAGTCGTCGCGATGGATATGGTCGTGAACTGGTCTGGATATTAACTATATACGACTAATACCAGTCCAGTTTACGTCCACCAAAAAGCAATGGGCAAAATGTACGACCAAAACACTACCGATTTCAGCCTATCCATTCAACACGACCAACGACCCATTTCACCCCCAAGTCAGACCGATCAACGACCTGCCCGTGCACTGTGATGCATCTGGCGTCAGCAATGACATTATATNTACATGGGCTGACGTCCCTGTACCTGTTCCTGAACTTGTTCTCTGGTTTTCGCGCACACTTCAACGTGTGGTTGTGCTCCGCCGCCTCCTGACGTATACCCTGTGTAAACAACAACAAAAACACTGGTCACGTGAGGTCAAGGGAAAAACATGTGAAAACTGATGTCAATTCCATATTCTATGTAACAATACTCATACAGGACTGGAAATACCACCTGCATGTGCAGGTTAGTGTAGGTAAAAATGGAGCTGTGCAGGTATTTCTGATGTCTACCTGCACCTAACCTGTACTGTTCCATGTACTGGGCACATGCGGGTTGGCGCAGGTAAAATTGGAGCTGTTCAGGTATTTCTGATGTCTACCTGCACTGCTCAATGTACTGGGCATATGCAGGTTAGTGCCGGTAAAATTGGAGCTGTGCAGGTATTTCTTGGTCTTAGAAAAAAAGATTTAGATCTTTCAACAGTTAACTTTCTCTCTTCTTTGGTAACATTTTGACACAAGCCTTAAGTTTGTTTAATACAGGTTATATGGCAGCAAAGAAACTTTTTACACACAAAGAACAGTCATTCAAAATAATGTTCCCCCAAACCTTTGCAGTATTACTATTATTATGATATTACCTCCTTTAGTTGTATCACATTCCTACCAATGTAAAACAATAGCACATAAGCATTTACATACACCTGATAGGTTTGTATTTGCACAGTATGCTTGTAGTTGTACTATGCCATGCCATGGCAAATTCACTGCTCAGTGCTCATGTTAGTTCCAGTTCCTGGAAAAGTCGTGCTGTCTTTTTGTTTAACGTTCTCCCAGTTACCTGGTAACTACCGTAACTCGGCTGTTATTTTCAACATATGTTTGACTTTTTACTTACAAGTTTCCACCTTCACATAAAGGTACTGTATATATATATATACAGTACCAATTTCCAGCAGCAGCAGGGCTCGAAATACTTTTTCTGCATACTTGCACAGGTGCAGCTAACACTGAACCTGCACGTGACAAGTTTTACCTGCACCACTGACTCAGGTGGTGGGAAAGGAGGTTTTGGCAGTGTTTAAACTCTAAAGTTCGTGGTTCAACTAATTCTGTAATACAAAAAAAAAAAAAAAAAAACAGCAAACATTTCAAGATACACAGTACTGCACGGGCTACGTAATTTTCAAGAGCCTCTCATTTTACCCTGCAGCAGAGTACAGAGATTAATGGACATCATTAATTATTCATCTGGAAACGTCTACATCAGTGACACAGCTAGATCAGATTGAATTTTCGTAAAAAGATTAAGCCTGTCTACTATAACTTATATAGAATAAGTTATAAAAGTATTTCTATGTCTGGGACTTGTAATACATATAGTATATTGCTTTTATTCTGGGACTGTTTAAACTTTTTTATATATATATATATACCAGGGTTCTTTCCAGAATTTTTTTCACAGCAAAGGTATATACTAGTAGTAAAGTACAGAAAGACAACTTTCCTATCCCAAAGACCACAGTAGGGGTCTGGTATTCTTACAAAAAAAAAACTTATAACCCCCTAAAGCAGTATTTGCTGCTTATTGTGGGATAACTTTTGTAAAGTTATGGTTTCTCTCTGTTTTAGCTTCATCATAGGCAGCACCACTTTGCCTTTACCCTGGTAGTACACGTGGGCATCACAAAATTGCATCCCTGACAGTGTCAGTAATTGCAGGGCGTCTAATTACCTCCATTCTTCCCATAATTGGTTTGATTGACGTCATGCCATCATAGCCGTCCAACTACTAGTACATCAAATTGTATCCAAGGGGGAGCTAGGGTTAGGATACGGCTTACTTAGGATACGCTTTGGCTTACTTTTTGACGTGTTTGTGCTAAATTGTAGGGCATTTTTATTGCGCTTTCTATTTTCTAGTGGTATCTTTTTTTACACCAGCCTAACCTTGGAGTGGCATATAGGATACTGTCTGGGCGATTTCTTACTGTCTTTCCAATTTGATGTATTGTAGCAACCGAGAGATCCATTTGATTTGGCAGCGGTGAAACAGGAACAAATGTGCTCAAGGTGTGAGAGTCTTAAACACCAGGTCAACGACTTAACGCCCACTGTAATGGACTGCGTTTGCAAAGGTATGAAAGTTATCGCCCCTACAATGGACAGCCTTCCAGAGGTGTGAAATTTAAGACTTCAAAGACACATACTGACCGAGATATGACCACCAACCTTACTGTCCAATACTTATAGCATGATTGCCAGTCGACAGACCAGCCTATAGCTCACTTCTGTAATAATTTGTGACTGGGACAAAAAAAGCCATTGCATTCAACATTCAAGAAAACATATGATTTTTTCTAAGTGCTTAGAACCCTTGCCCAGATATTTAAATGATAGGGAAAACTGGAAAAATACAGCCATAAATTTAAACATTTTGGCTGTTCTAAACTTAACTGTAGCCTAATGACAATGACATGTACTACTGTGTGTTTATTTGTGTACAACTGAGGTCTAATTATTTTTCTAGCACAAGCAGAAAATACTATATATGTAAGTTATAAAATCCTGATGTAGAACGCAGTCCGTTTGCAGAAAATACATATTTTTGCACGCTATGGAGCACAAGTACTAAGTACTAGAGCACCACCAATTCGTTTTACCTTAGCTGACTTCGTTTTTCCTTGATCTTTATCATAAACTTGCTGAGAAACCCGACAGATGATGACGCAGGGTCCAGCAACGGCCTAAAGAAGCCGGCCGGAGACTGTCCACCCACGGACTGGTCAGCCGGAGAGCGGCTTGACCAAAAATCCTCCTGAGCTGAGGAGAGCTGGCTCACCTGATAAACCTGCCCCCACGCGCCGGTTTTGTCGATCTCCCGGAACTCCGCCTCCATGTCTGCACGGCAGACCTCTGCCTTACATCCGCCTGTAGCTGCAGAACCGCCTCCTTCTCTCCCGTTCTGGCGCTGATTTTCTTGAGAGACGGAAAGTGAAAGTCGGCCTTTTCCTTGGAAGTATAGATACCGGTAGCCTGACCGGAAATGGCGGCACGGGAAGAACGCATGCGCCAAAATCTCGTTCCCAGGTGTCTAAAAGTTTAAAGGTCATATGTTCTCGTTCTCAGGGCAACTCTCGTTCCCAAGATTAAAACAGACAACTCCATTGCAAATAATATATCTAAAAGTCCGACGCACAAAAATAACATCTGCGAAGTTTTGTACGATACATGATGGCTGGTAAAGGTACATTTCTGTATTTTGGGTATGGTAGTAACCTGCTGAAGGAAAGGATACAGATCAACTCTCCAACTGCCCAGTTTAAGGCTATTGGAAAAGTACAGGTGGGTAACATTAACGCTTAACGTTATATCATGGAGGTAAAAAAAATCCCACTTCCATCGTCATATTTCATATCATCATAACGGGCCCGTTAACGTTGTTTTATATACATAGGGAAGTCTGGCCGCTAAGACTGTTTCCCAGGCACCATTTTGGTTACCATAGCAATGTTATTTGTATCTGTATCTCCTAGTATCTGTATCCGTATAGCTGGTATAACCACCTTCCATCTGAAAAAATACTGCACAAACATTTCTACAATTACCAAATGTCCTTTTAAGCAAAAGTTACCAGAAGGATATGTCTATGAAGTGTCTGTGGCCGAGGAACACTGAGTCTACTATATTGTTTGTTTGTTTGTTTGTTTGCTTTTTTACCGCTCTGGTCGGTGCTCTGCTCGTGCAAACCAGGTTTAAAAATACACAGAAACAAACATTCTTACAAAGACCAAGTAGGTTACTATATACTTCATGATGCCATGTAGTTTTTAATCTGTTGTATATGTTGTAAGACCATCCGTCTCAGCGGCTGGCCGACTTCAGGCAATGGCGCCGCAGGTCATGCGCGTTCCGGCTCTTGGTTGGAGAGTTTCGCACACTATCGCGATCTGCGCGTTTGCGTCTTCAAATGATGGCATGCGCCAGGCTCCCGATGATGCGCCGCCCTTAATATGGCGATCTCGGATCTGCGCGTTTCCACTCTCACACGGTGGACAAAATCGAACACATATGGCGACTTGCGCGTTTGCGCGCTGAGTTGGCCAAAATCGACATGCGCATGATACGGTGAATTTCTCCAAATCGCATCATGACCTAGGTAGCTCGGAGCAGGCAGACGAAGGTAAACATGACATCTCTGTAAAAGCAGACCCTCCTTGCCTTTCCAGGACTACCGACTGGGTTTCTATGGCTCCTCGATCCGGTGGGGAGGAGGCGTGGCCACCATCGACCACACCCCTGGCCACACCCTGTGGGGCGTGGTCTGGCAGATCAGCGTAAAGAACCTGGAAGCCCTCAACAGGTGAAACATTTTCTTGTGTGATATCTGTAAATGAAAAACCCAATTTATGCAGCAGGAGGAAGGTTAATCTTCTGCATATAGAATTATTGATGTCTAACTTCTTAAAAGCTCCTTGGTTCTTCTACATACAGAAGACTAACGTTCGTCCTGCTGCTTGGAAGAACCCAGTGCCCTTTTTGAGAAGAGTTGGGCAGTGTGCTTGGTTGAAAAAGCAAGCCATAGCAAAGCTGCATTGTACTGCTATTTACATGTGTATTTCAACAATCATCATACTCCAACTCAAGTTTGGCTGATTTACCTGTCTATCTAAAATGTGACAAACAAATTTTGTTCTGCACAATTTCTCTGTCAAGATATATTTGTTTGGATTGTCGACGTATTGACAAGTGGCATTTGTTACATGTCTCAGGCTTTTTTGTTTCTTTTCTATCTTCCAGACAAGAAGGTGTGAAAGGCAACGATCAAGGCAAGTACAGGCCGGTAGAACTGTCTGTGGAAACCTCAGCAGGTGAACATCTCACCTGTAGATCCTACCAAATCATAGACACCAGTCAACCCAAGCCTCCCTCCCCGCAGTACATGGAGGTTCTGCTAGGAGGCGCTAGACAACACGGACTTCCTGAGGAGTACTTACATTGGGGAGATGTCAGAGATTCAGACTAATGGCTTCAAGGGACAAGTCCGCGGATCCAGTGGGGGGCGACTGACCAAACACAAATCGAAGAAAAAAACATAACCCAAAGCATAGAAAGGACGCCTATATGGTTTATCAAGTTTTTTTGTTTATTTTTTATTTGCACATGCTTATAAAATACAAAACAATACAGAAAGTAAATATAAAAATCGAACGAAGCAGAATATAGCTAGTAGTGATTAACCTAAACAGAATGGATGTGCTGGAGGAGGAAGAAGCCTTATGGCTTATTCTTGTCCTCCTCCAAAACAATTAAAAGCATAATAATGATAATAACAATAATAATAATAAGGGTAAATAAACAACATATGAAACATAGCATCAAGTAAACTCATTTCCCATAACAAAATTAAATGGTGATATTACAAATTTAAAGAACGATGGCAATATTGTACATTCGGATTTGGTGAAATAGGTAATTCAAGGTGACTATAGGTGACTAGGATGATTTCTGAGATAATTTTTCAGCGTACTCTTAAACAGCAGAAATGAAGGCATTGATTGAATAAAGACTGTCCCATATTGTGACACATTTGTATTTTACTAAGGACTGTGCTAATGAAATGCGGGCGAAAAAGTGGAATATGGAGTTGATTTCTTTGCCTGGTGGTATAGCTATGTACGAGTGAATTGGGGGTTAGGAGGTTATCAAATATATTATTAGGGAGATTATTGGAAAGGAATTTAAATGTGAACATACTAATTTGTAATTTATTGATGGATATTTAATATTTTCAGTTCGAAATAAAGACGTGTGTCGTAACCAGTGATGCCTTTGATTTTCCCAATAATACCAATTGTTTTAGCAACTTTTTTTTACTGATAACTGGTTACGACCAGTTCTTACCGGACACTTATCACGATAGCCGGGGCGAGGTAGCGCCGCGCACATGTTAATAATAATCCAGATTTCACACCATGAAATTAGCGGGCACGCCCCGCCACGCCTAGACTCAATTGTTTGTTTGTTAACGCACTACTGTAAATCCCTAGCCTTTGCGCCTCCCATCGTATTTTTTATAAACTACGCCGAGCTAACTTTTCCGTGGTCCAGCCACTAACTCGACGTACCGGCAAATTGCCAGTTTCGTGATCTGTGTGATCTCGTTCCCAAAGCATAGTGCAATTCATACGCTGGGAACGAGTGCCATACGTCACGGGTCGGAGGTCACGGTGTATTTTTACACGGTAGCTAACAGTCGAACCGCAGGTCACCGTAGAACGCGTTATTCTCTAAGATACGGCGTTTGCCGGGTCACGATTTGACCCCGTTGCATGGGTGTAAACAACTGCCAATAGTGCAGCAAAAAGACCTCAGACCTACACAATGTTTACATTTTTTCACATCTACAGGATTTGCCCAGTACAACCATGTAGATATTTCTTGTATTGCAAAATGACAGCGAGCGCTACGGCCTTCCAAAAATTAGCAATTTTTGGTCATTTTATTTGTGCTTGTCTTTTTCACTATTTAACTGGATCCCGTTAGCTAATACCACAGTGTGATAGCCCACTTCTTTACCTTTACATTGATACCAATGACCCCTGGCAAATTTTATGGCAAACGGGTTTGCCCCCAAAAAAACTGTGACGATGCGCACATCGCGGTGGTCAAATTTAGCCCAGTTGTAAGCTACTGACACACACCATCCTGAGTCTCCGCTACATTTTGATACATTTCGCGTATTTGTCATAAAATTCGTTTCTTGGTATGAGAAACTGTATGAATGTGGCTACCACATGCAATGGGCTGTTCCAAAAAATAAAGGCAGAGGGGGGGTGGAAGAGCTTGGATTTTCTATTTTCTGACCCCCCTTTCATTACTATCCGAATACCTTGACCCCCTTTCATTTCATCCATATCCAGGTGCCTTGACCCCTTAAAAATGTTATCCAAACGACTTGACCCCCTATAATTTCATCCAAATCCAGGGTGAACCCCTCTCAATCCAAAATCCACACCCACTAACCCCCTTAAGTAAAATCCGACCTCTTCCACCCCCCCCTAAATTTTTATTTTTTGGAACAGCCCAATATAATAAGTGATATGATAACATTCAATTATATACAAAAAGAGGAATTTAATACAAGGTTCTGACCATTCAAAAATCGTCAAATTTGAAGTCAATCGGTTTCGAACTCCTGCGTTCGATCCATGGAACCTAGGCAGCGCGTTCCATTTTTCGCGCCGCCAACAATGTTGCAACTTTCAACCGCTGTTTGCGAAAGTTCATAAAAAGAAGGAATCAAGTTTTTTCATCACAAACAGACTTTCTGAAACCCATTCCAAGTCAGACTTATATCATGAAGACGCTAGAGAAAGTGGGATTCATGTGCAACTATACCAATGTCAGTACATCTTCCCGATGTTTGTATATTTACAGTAACAGGTCATAGTGTCCGATTTCTCCTTCAAAAATTAGGTCATGAAAAATCAACCTGTTGTTGTATTTGTTCATGCCCAAATTCCTTCTCTTCTGTTTTCATCCGTAAAGTGGGTATCGTTTTGAAGCTTACTATTTGGTCAATATTCTTTCACTTTCTTTTTTGTTCTATATATCTTTTAACTGAACATTTTTAAAGGCAAAAAAACTGTAAAGAAATTACACTTTTCTCAAGGTCGAGCTGCAATACACATTGTGCAATTTCAAAACTAAGTACACAGGTGTCAAGCCAACATAATTATATTTCAGCCACATCTTACATTACAGGTGTATTGGTTAGAACTAGTTGCAAAAGCTTGAGATTCGAACAAAAATCGTTGAGAATTCGACTGAATGAGCTCAACTTACTATCGGTTACTATATTTTAACAACTACAGGATCCCAAAAGAAACAACACACGATAGATGAAGGAGGGTCTATACTTTATTAAACAATACACCAAATCGACGATGAAATAGGGCAAACGGGTTTGCCCCCAAAAAAACTAAAGGGTACCTGTCTCGAGTGGAATCATCTCCATCATACACGGTCAACTTTGAAACCTCGTTTCTCCAACAAACACCACCGGTAATGTACATCTACGACCTTGAGCGTGACGCCGGCCCTTCTTACATGTCACATTAACGTATGACAAGGAAACACTTACGCAAAGCGGAGTTACAAGCGAAACAGTAAACAGTAGCAAACTCTCGCGGATTCTCGCGGATCACATTACCTTGGAAAAGAAGCGCGAGATTTAAACGAGATCTTAGAGAGAGCTGCGCAGAACCGATGCGCATAGCGGTCTGCGGTTCGACTGCTAACACGGCAACCAAAGTGGACGTACAAAAATAATATATGCGAAATTTTGTACGATGTATTATGGCTGGTAAAGATACATTTCTGTATTTTGGGTATGGTAGTAACCTGCTGAAGGAAAGGATACAGATCAACTCTCCAACTGCCCAGTTTAAGGCTATTGGAAAAGTAAAGGTGGGTAACGTTATATTTCATCATATGATATATTATCATGTTTTATACATACGCGCTAAGACAGTTTCCCAGGCACCATTTTGGTTACCATAGCAATGTTATTTGATACCATCATCCCTGGGACCCTGAGGGTCATTAGAGCTGATCTGTCTTGGCCAGAAGGTCATTAACCTAGATGAAAGCAAGGCTGAGATAAACTGTGCATGCCCTTCCAAATTTTCACACAAAAAGGCTCATTGTACTTCCCCGCAAGCCACTAGGGGGTCCAAACTTACGCCTCAATATCTATGACCCAAAACCTATTCACTATACAAAAATCCAGGCGACTGCTCTTCCAAAACTTGAACTACTGACAAACAAACTAACAAACACAAAAGGGCCGCTGCAGTGACATAGGGACCCCCATGAAGCCCATTTTGGAACTTAACCCTAGTCTCTACAATTTGGTAATTTGCCTACCAAAAATCATCCGTTTATATATACTCGAGTTATTTTGCTAACAAATGATAAACCAGAAAGGTCTGCTGCAGTGACGCAGGGACCCCCCACAAAGCCCATTTTTGCACTTGACCTTTGTCAATGCAACGGTAACCTGCCTGCCAAAAACCATGAACACTGATCCATGCCTTCAAAAGTTATGCCATTAAAATCCACAGTCTCCCACACTAAAGCAGACTGATTTTATACCCTTCTGACGAAGACAAATATCGCTGTAAAAGCAGCCCCTCATTACCTTTCCAGGACTACCGGCTGGGTTTCTATGGTTCCTGGAGCCGGTGGGGAGGAGGCGTGGCCACCCTCGACCACACCCCTGGCCACACCCTGTGGGGCGTGGTCTGGCAGATCAGCGTAAAGAACCTGGAAGCCCTCAACAGGTGAAACACTTTCTTGTCTGATATTTGTAAAATTAATGAAGAACCCAATTTATGCAGCAGGAAGAAGACTTCTGCATATAGAATCATTCTAAGCTCCTTGGTTCTTCTACATGCAGAAGTTAACCTTCTTCCTGCTGCATATCAAACCCAATGCCCTTTTGAGAAGAGTTTGGCCGGAACAAATGTGCTCAGTTGAAAAAGCAAGCCATAGCAATGTTGCATTGTAATGCTATTTATTTCAACAATCATCATACTAACTTCACCTCAAGATTGACATTTTTATCTAAAATGTGACGAACAAATTTTGTTTTGCACAATTTCTCTGTCAAGTATTTGTTTGGATTGTCAACATTTGACAAGTGGCATTTGTTGCATGTCTCACTCTCACAGGCTTTTTGTTTGTTTTCTCTCTTCCAGACAAGAGGGTGTGAAAGGCAATGATCAAGGTGTGTACAGGCCGGTGGAACTGTCTGTGGAAACCTCATCAGGGGAACATCTCACCTGTAGATCCTACCAAATCATAGACACCAGTCAACCCAAGCCTCCCTCCCCGCAGTACATGGAAGTTCTGCTAGGAGGTGCTACACAACATGGACTTCCGGAGGAGTACATTCGAGAGTTGTCCGTGATTCAGACTAATGGCTTCAAGGGACCTGTTCAGATAATGGAGGATTTAAAACAGAACAGGAACAGTTGATATGTGTGAGATTACAAATTAACGAACTTTATTGCTCGACAATCGTACATGGTACAATGTGTGGCAGTAAGACAACAATACTATAAAACCAAACTATCTTACAATCCTTACTACAAACTACTATCAAACAACATATAGAAGATGTTTGTGAATGGGGATACATGTATTTGCGTTGATAAATTCAATACACCCCAGAAAGATACTTCTCTCTGTTGGCTTGACTGCACACTTTACATTTGTATATGTAAACAGTAATGGAGATCTTGATAAAACCAAGGGGGTGAAATCTAAACTTGATTTTTAACCTCCTTGATAATACAAAGAAACAAATAAACCATTAAAACATACCTTGTACTGTATTTTGTTTAATACACATGTACTTAGGCCATGTTGATTTGACTATGTGAATGACATCCTCTGGGAACCCCAAAACTGATGCGAGTGCGCTAGCGTGCAAAAAGTTTGGAAAAAAAAAGTTGCCTTCATTATGAAATCTAAGTGGTCATGAAGGTTGAACCTTAATATGGTATGGTGTATGATAGACCCTTCATTTTCATTTCTTCACATTAAGCTTCTTTTCCTTTCACGACATTTGTATCGTTTTCCAATGGATATATTTTTTTTGCAATATGCGGCATATATTTGCTCATTTTGCAGATGCTTTGTACAATTTACAGTATGGTCTAAAACTTTTTGGGAAACGGACAAAAATTAATGTGTTTGCGGATGTCTAGCCTGGGTTCCAGACCCATAGCACACTGAACACAAAATATCTCAGTGAGCCAGGCTCACTGAGATATTTTGTGTCCAGTGTGCTATGGGTCTGGAACCCAGGCTAGCGGATGTCATCCATATACTAGTAATCAAATCAACATGGCCTAATCTAATACAGCAAAGGAAGCCTGCACCCCTCACACCCAGCAAGACATAAGGCAGCCAAAGAGTTAACTACTGTATACTAGTAATCTGATCTTGCCGTCTCCAACATATGGAATCACTCTTGTGACGACCCCCACTTCAAGTTCAAATGCACAAGGTAACGTATAAAAACAATCAAGTGGTTTCACCCTTTAAATATTCTAAACTATTACATGTACATCTAAAGAAAGACCACGGCTCATTAACTAACCATATCATCAAACCAATCAGGTTGTTGATTTTAATGTGGCTCTGTTTTGGTATTTATGGATACAGTTGGCCCGAAACCCCCTTAGAGAGCCATGACCCCACCTCAGAACAGACGATACGAGGCTACGTGTGACCTTGGCAGCTCCTTCGGGGGTTTTCCTTCCTTCAAACAAACTTCAGTTTGCAGGCGGTTCAAACACCAGTACTAGCATGCCTGTCTTCTTCTCGAAAGATTCTTACCAGACGTTGCTGGCAACTGTCAGTGGAAGGACCCGTCTCCCGTCTTGAAGATTTCTTGGTGGGCTTTGCAAAGTTTGGTTGCAGGTAAAGCCGACCACATGGAGGATATGGGTCCCACAGGTTGGTACCGTTATGTCGTCTGCTGTCTCAGGACTTTCTTTCCTAGCCTGAATGCAAGACCCATATACTTTCCTTGTGGGCATGTCTGGGGGAATGTTGGCCTTGGAGCCGGGGAACTGTGCAGGCCCTGGAAACAGTCAGGCACCCAGGCTAGACTTTTCAATACGCTCACGCCATATGTTTTACCTTTTACTCTGGTATTTGGCAGTAGGTGATTGATGTGATCCCTTTCCCAGTGGTGTATGTATGTGGTCTGAAGGCGAAGGGTTTTCTTGCAAAAAATAGGCTAGACCTTTCAATCGCGTGAACGTATTGCTACGCCCGTGACGCAAGGCGGTCGTAAAGTATTAGATTTTAATAGGGACAACGTTCCAGTACACAGTGGTTTCAGTATTTCGTAGACGCCAGTGAATCGGCCGTCTTTCAGGTCACTGAACTCTGAGAATTGTCAAGGGGCTGCAAGTGTTGTGGTACTGATCACCGGTATATGAATCTGTCTCTTCTAGGCCTACTACAGAATAAGAAGCCCTGCAAAGATTCTTTTTAAATTTATAAAGAGATTTTTGTTTTATGCCATGTGATATTTCCTACCATACGGGCCAGGGGGGTTTATTGGAAGGAAATCTACGACCAACTGTAGCTACTGTCCCGATTCTTGGGCCCCATGGAAAGAAAAGGCTTCTCATGCCAAATCCCCTGAGCTATCGCCTTACCTTAATCTGTTACCAATTAAAAAACACCCACCCCCTGATTCCTTTGCATCCGCGTGCGGTCATGTCGGTGCCGAGATTTCAAACAGGACGTGTGTTGATCCAAGGCGTCCTGTTTATCCACAGCAAAAACAGGTCTGAATAGAGTATCGTTTGTTTGTTGTTTGGCATGTCACAAGGAGCGTTCTCGCGATGGTGTAGTGCTTGTCTCTCCCAGCAAGGGAGCGTTACCTTGGCACAGTGCACAGGGTCAGGATACCAGGTGTACATGTGGAAGGAAAACTTGGCTGTCAGGTGCGAGGGTGTTAAAGGGGGAAACAGAAGTAACAGACGGTTTTTCTCTTTCCTCCTTTGCTAACAAACGAAGATAAAAAAAGGACATGCCAATGCATACCAAGGAAGACAGTGCGTCACAGTTACTAAGCAACGTATGACGACGAATGCAATAAAGATGAAAAGTGTACTCATTCCACTAATATTATCTTCTGTCACTTGTTGTTTTATTTATCTGTTACCTTCAATAAAATGATTATTGTTTTGTTTGTTTGTTTGCTTGTTTATTTCAGCATCAGGTGGCGAGGTCCCAGAGACCACCTGTTTCGCCCTTGTATCCTACGGCGACCACGACAAGGATTGGGCACTCAAGCATCTCGTTCCCAACGTAGAAAGAAACGACAATGTCGTCCGACTTTTCCTCAAAGACAGGGATTTTGAGCCAGGCGTGTCCAAACTTGACGCTTATTCCGAGATAGCCAGAAACTGTGACAAGATTATCATACTGCTGTCCCGGAGTTATGTGAAAAACGGCGCGTGTATGTGGGAGCTTGACCAAGCCCTATCGTCCGGTCACAGACTCGTTCCCATCGTTCTAAGCGACTGCGAAGTTCCGCAGACTCTGAAGCCGTTCGATCCAATGATCCACCGCGCAGGCGATGCCGACTTCTGGGAGCGACTTCGTGACAGGATCACCGAAAAGATGAAAGGTTATTGTCATTCATAGAACGTTTAGTTTATAAACATCCATGGATCCATGTCGTTATTCAATGTACTAGAATGCCAATCGTGCTTGTAACCTGATTCAAATGATTAGTTAATTTTGACGATTTAGGATTTTTAAAAGATTATCACCGCTTTTTATTGCGATTTATTTATCACGTAAATTCGGTGTTTTTTGAATTTCTTCTTCTTTCTACCCGTGTAGTGCAAAACGATGTGTAGAGTGACCCCAAAAGTATGTATGTTGGCGTAACCAAATTAAAGAAACACGTCTAGAAACACTCTAGATGTCTTACTGAAGGACAACTGGAGTTTGATAGATGTCGGTTAGCTTGAGGAATGAATCTACTCTATTTTATATTCAACACGTCTACCTGTTACCCCTTTTTCGTTTCCAGACTCTTCTATTTCAAGAGGCCGCACGACAACGTTCCCGAAGCTCCCGACAGTTCTGACGCCCAGGGCCGCCGACGTCCGTGCTGTGGTCGGGATGGTGCGGGAGTCCCGAGCGCTCCTCCCGCCGACACTGGCGGCCCGTGCCCGGGGACAGAACGTTGTTGGGATCTGGGGGGTGGGCGGCAGCGGGAAGACCGTCCTGGCGGCCATGGCGGCTCAGGTACTTACTCAGGGGGACCGGAGACAGGTGAGAGTACAGTTTGAGAGCTTCTATAAGCTATATGGGCCGTGCCCGTTCATTTCGGTCGTTTCGGATTGCTGTTATTTTCATTTTGCCTATTTGGCACATGCACAGCAAGGAGGTTTAAGTATATTTAAACCTTCTTGGGCATTATGAATGGTGATGGAATCTATTCTCAAGCTGAAAAGTTGACAGGGAGAAAAGTTAGCTGCAAATGTAAGACATCTTCCATTGACTTTCTACCATTGACAGATTGTAGGAGGAAAGACGCGTTCCTTGTAGAAATTACTAGCTTTTAAGTAATGTTTTCTTTCTTCAGGTGTTCTGGATAACGGAAGACAAAGACAACCGTGTGCTGGAACAGCTGGCCGACTTGTTTGCCGACATGACCAGCAGTTTCCTCCCCTACACAGAACTCAGCGACGTCATCAGCGTTCTACGTCACCACACGCGACAAGGACTACGTCATCGTCTTGGACGACGTCACGAATGTCGACCGTGCCAAAGACGTTATCGACGCGTTGACGGGCACGTGCCAGGTGCTTGTCACATCGCGTGACGCGCAGGTGTTCCGCGCATTGCAGGTGTCCCAGGTGCATAACCTGAAGACGTTTGATAAGCGCGAGTCGGAAGCGCTGCTTCTCAAGAAAGTCGGACTGAGCTACGCTCTGGATCCGTTCGACGAGAGGAGGGTGATGGTTGACGTCATCCTGCAGGCGTGCGGCGGGCTCCCCCTGGCGATTTCTGTGGTAGCTGCCACCATCGAAAGCCCCGAGGATGAGAACGATTGGAGAAGCACAGCAAGAGCGCTGAAAAACAGCAATGTTAGCAACGCACTGAAATGGTTTGACGTTAGCCTAAACGCGTTGACGCCAAACTTGCAACGACGTTTCCTTCTTTGTGGAATCTTTGCCGAGAATGTTGATATCCCCATGGACACACTGACATTGTTATGGCGCACAGAGGACCCAAATCTTCAGAAGTTGAATCTCAAAAGAGTGCTGGAAGTCTTTCCTCGTCTGTGTGAAGGCGGAAACCTTCTACCTATCGTCTGCACGAGATTGTGCGAGACTTTGCGAGAAGAAAGCTCGGCGAGGACGAATCTTCGGTGCACAGACATCTGATTGAGTCGTACAGAGCGAAGTTGGGAAGTTGCAATTGGGAGGACTCCTTGGACGATGGTTACTTCTTTGAACACATCTTGTATCACTTCAAACGAGCCAGAATTACAGACGGACTGATGAAGATGCTTGTGAACTACTCCTGGCTGAAAGCCAAACTGGAACGCACGAATTTCTTCGCTCTTCTGTCAGAATTCCAGGACACTGCGCTTGAATTACCCGAATCCGCTGCCCAAGTGCACGAGGCTCTTACCCTACCCGGTCGCGTCCTGTGTGAGGACAAGAATCAATTCGGTGCGCAACTTCTTGGCAGGTTGGCGGAATCCACAGACAAAGACGTCATCCAGCTTCTTACAGACATTGAAGAAAGATCTCGGGTTTCGTTGCATCCTCGTCGACAGTGCCTGACTGCCCCCGGCGGACCCACCATCAAAACCTACAGCAGGCATCTGGAGGCAGTTCTTTGCATTGTCGTGACGAATGCACCGGGGCCTAAGAGGGTCTTCATGGGGTTTGCCGACAGCACGGTCAGAGTGTGGGACATGGAATCTTGCAGGGATGTCAGCGTCCTACACGGTCACCATAGCGACGTATCCGCTTTGGCGATGAGGAAGGACGACGCGATCCTAGCGTCTGGATCGAGGGATTCCACCGTGAAGATCTGGGACGTGGATGGGCTGATCTTGCTCTGCACGCTGGAGGGGCACAAGGGTAGCGTCAACGGAGTTGCTTTTCTAGAGGACGGCACCACTCTGGCGTCCGTGTCCAGCGACCAAACCGTAAAGGTGTGGAAGCTAGACGCCTTACCAGAATCTCAGGCGTCGAATGTGCTGCTTTCGGGCAGTCCTTTGACACCTATAACCTCCATAATCTGGCCCACAAACAAGAACTTTGAGATCGAAGCCATGCCAAGACCCCAGCTTTTGTCGACGTCACCAACAGAAAGTGATGACGCCAGAGGCCTACCTGGCCCGAACACGTGGCTGTGCGTGTCGACCCTAGTGGGCCACACTGGGGAGGTGAACGGAGTGTGCGCCTTCCATCAGAACAACAGCATGGTGGCCACGTGTTCGGAGGACCACACCGTCAGACTGTGGGACCTGGACAGCCTGCAGTCGCACTGCCTGGAGGGGCACGAGAGAGCGGTGTGCGACGTTGCCATGACAACGGACGACAGGTTCCTGGTCTCGGCGTCAGGCGACAGGAAGGTGGGCGTGTGGGACGTGGAGAAGCGAGACTTGCTACACAAGTTGGTCGGCCACACGGACATGGTCGCCGCCGTCGCCATCACGCCAGACGGCGCTACACTGGTGTCAGGCGGTGGGATGGACGATACCACTATCAGGATATGGAAACTTCGGGAGGGGGATCCGGTCTGCACGTTCAGAGGCCACGGAGACGGAATAAAGGCGATAACAGTGGTAGACACTGACAAGGGAAGGATGCTCTTGTCCGGGTCTGTGGACGCTTCATGTAGAATCTGGAAACTTGAGAACGCTCCACAGGACGTTGAACCCCTCCCGGGACACGATAGTCCGGTCTACGCTGTTGCCATGACAAAAGCAGGGAGGTTAGCAGTGTCCGGCTCGCGGTCTGGTGAGCTGAAGCTGTGGAATCACAACACCGGAGAGACGGAAGCCGTGGTCAGGAACGCGCATTCAAGGTCGATTCGCGCCTTAGCAGTATCAGAGGATGAGAGCATGGTGGTGTCGGGATCTAAGGACAGAAAGGTCAAGATCTGGGACGTGAGTCAAGACACAGAGACCTCTAGCGACATCTTTAGATCGGTGCAGCCGTCCTACCTGTTCGAGAGGTGCGTCCTACGCGGCCATGTAGGGGCGGTCCAGTGCGTCGCCATCTCTCAGGATTCCAGATTGGTCGTTTCTGGGGGTTGGGACAACCTTGTCTTGTTGTGGAACGCCAAGAAGGGCAGGTGCGTTCGGAAGCTTGTCCACGTCAGCTATGGCATCATGTCGGTGGTCTTCTGTAAACAGTCTATCGTGGCATGTGCCAGGGACAATGTAGCATGCAGGTGGGATGGGCTAACTGCAGACGATCAGATCAAGCGGACTGCAGTGCGTGGTCCGGGCGCAAGGTGGCTCTCCTACCCGGCGGTGATGCTCTCCAATGAGGAGAAGATTGTGAGTGGTTGTCCCGAAGACGAACGGTTTCGACAGTGGGACAAAACGGGGCGACAGTCCTTCGGGAACTGCGGCCATCCGAGCGACTCAGTGCTGACAGCCCTGGCGGTGAGCTGCGATGGAAAGACGCTGGTTTCAGCCTCTACCGCCGGGACCATAACAGCTCTGAACTTTTCAAGTAGCAGGCAGGATGTCACGCATTATGTGACGCAAAAAGAAGTGGTGGCGCGTTCCGAGTTAAAGAAGCAGACCAGCGCGATCACTGTCTTAGAAACAGGCGCGGAAGGACACGCGGTCTTCTTGACAGGCGACGTGCAGGGAGCCGTCAAGATGTGGCACACCGACCAGGGTGCCGACGTCGTCCGCTATGTGAAGGATAGATTCGAGGTTCTCGGCGCGGCTCTGGGACAGATCACGTCGTTCTGTAACCTGTCCCGGCACCTGGCGGTCTCCGGGAGCGGCGGCGGCACCCTGGCGGTGTGGGACGTGCGCGAGCGGAGAAGGCGGGACTGCTGGGAGGCGCACGACGCTGTCGTCACCGACGTCGTCACGACGGACGGAGGGGGACGTCAGACGATCCTCAGCGTCCCGAACACGCGGCTGGTTCTCAGCGCATCCCTGGACAGAACCATCAAGCTGTGGTTTGTGTCAGCGTCGTCGTACCAACCGCTACACCTCATGTTCCTGCCACGCGATTGTCCGCCCGCTCTCAGGATTGCAGCCGCTCCGAACGGATGCCACTTCGTCACGGGCTCCGTGGACAACAAACTCCGGGCTTACGACGCGAACACCTTCGAGCTGGTCAGGGAGTACCCTTCTGACTACTACGGCGTCAACTGCGTTGGCTTTACATCTGATGGACGGGAAATAATGTGTAGCCACAGCGGTAGCTTTCTGGGCATCTGGGATTTCAACACAGGGGAGTGCGTGAGCGCAAAGAGGGACGACAACACGGCGAGGCGTTCAGGAACGTGGTGCCATTTCTCTGCAGTCGTCCCAAACCCGTCTCTCGTGGGACCTTTGGTTGTCACGGGAGACGCACAGAACAAGTTAACGGTTTTGGATTACGTAACGGGTGACGCGAAGCATCGCTTGCAAGTCCCCAGCTGGAAGTTACGTCGGTGTTTACAGGAAGTGACGTGTGTGGCGGTGACGTCAGACGGCGGGAAGGTTGTGTCAGGGTCGGCAGACAGGACGCTGAGGGTGTGGTCCGTCCTTCCGTCAGGGGAGTACAACTTACTCCGCCAGTTCACGTTTGAGCATGCGCCACTAGCGGTGGCCATCACGGACACAGGGAGGATCTGTGCGGGACTGAGTAACGGTCAGGTCTGTTTCCTCCAGCTCAGAGAACCGACAAAGACGTAAACGAAAGCCCTACAAAATACTAAATTTAAAATTCAATAGCCGATCAAGCCAGAAATATGCCAGGAGGTGAGACTAGCCTCTACCAGGCTTCGGAAGTCGGCTGAAAAGAGAAGAAATTGGCCAAATATAGAGAATTAGGCCATGTTGATTTGATTATATGGATGACATCCGCGCGCGCATGAATTTTCGGCCGTTTCCAAAAAAAAGTTTTCAACCATACTGTAAATCGTACAAAACAGTTGCAAAATGAGCAAAAATATACCGTAAGTTACAAAAAAATGAGTAAAAACTATACAATGTCGTAGAATGCCAAAATCAAACGAAAAAAGACGAAATTGTAAGGAAATGAACTTGAAGATTAGATTATTCGCCAAACCATATTCTGTCCCATTTGTTCAACCCTCATGACCACGTAGATTTCATAATGAAAACAACTTTTTTTTTTTTGCAAAACTTTTTTTTTATTCGCACGCGCGCATCAGTTTTGGGGCTCCCGGAGGATGTCATCCATATAATCAAATCAACATGGTTAACAAGCCGGGGGAGTTGGTCGGCTAGAGAGTACAGTTTCGGGTGCGACAAACTGCGCTCTCTAGCGGACCATTGGCACGTTTGGAGTTCAGTCTTATAACCTTATTTCAAATTCATCGCGCTTCATTCAAATTCACAGTACTTTGAAATGTTTAGAGTCCAGTTATAACAGAAAATGTGTTATATTTTAAAAAACCAAAGAGTGGTTCATAGACTTGATGTTTGTTTTGTCTACATTTATTCGGTTTTTGTGTTAAGATTTACTTATCGTATAACAGGTAGTGGCATACGCACATGTAAAGTATATTTTACATACAGCAGCTCAACTCATTGTTCTGGAGGCTGTTGCTCCCAAGTTTTTTTTGTGCTTTATAAATAATAAATAGAAAACACCATCAAAGTTTTACTCAGACTGATGATTTTTATCGTAGAATACGATTTTACTTATTGTTTTAGAATATCACAAATGTTATTTCTATCAAAGGATAACAACATTTCATTTTAAGCATTACGTTTTTTTCAAAAACAAGCAGATATTTCAATCTGTGAAATCGGTCTGCCATGTACGCATGTATATGTAAAAAAGTTTGGGTCCCAATCTACTCTTAAAACAAGCTGGTTTGCTGTAGAATATACTTAATATGTATTCACGACATTTGCTTCGACTGGAAGGCGACGTACGTACATTTCTAAGCGCTTAGACCCGGTTGGTGTGGTATCGTCGTTCAGCTGCCCAGGGACCTGACAAGTGGCGTCATGTTTGGACGACAGAAGCAGCCCAAGGCTGAGGACATAGCAGGTAGGGTGTCTCTGTATCTTCATCTTGAGTACAAAATGTACCACCAAATAACCCCGCGAGGGTTACCGTTAGGGGGAGAGGAGGCCCGGGCTAGGACGGGCAGGCCGCCGGCCCGGCCCGGGACGACTCAACATTGAGAGCCATATTAACTACCGGGCCGGGCAAGGAATTCCACTGTTAAGCAGCAATTTGATGGCTGAAATTTTTTTATTCGCCACTGACGCCCGCGCGTACTAGTTTGGTGGTGTTCAGAGGATGTCATCCATAAAATCAAGTCATTGTGGCGTAAGGCTATGAGCATATCTTAAATTTCCTGCAGGCACGACACCCAAGTCTCAGTCTCAGACTGATTGGAGCTCAGTTGCGGACGCCGCCGCCAATATACCCAACCCCATGTACCCCTCTCGAACAGGTAAAACGATTTCCTCGTCTTAGTATCTTGAGAGTTTATCTTTGTTGGTAGAAGTCATCATGAGGCACGTTTAAACTACGTTACTGTAATTACTAACGCAAGAATTGGACTTATCAAGGAACGAGCGTGTGTTTGTGTGTGTGTGTGTTTGTGTGTGTGTATGTCAACACGATACTCAAGAAGGCCTTGATGGATTGTCTTGATATTTGGCAGGTGGGTAGGTCTTGATGAGACCTCGAAATGATTAGACATCCTAGATGCGCCACAGAAAAACCGCGCGTCGGTGGCGCCGACCTGTTTGCACGCATTAAAAAATGTGTCGTACAGCTCGCGCCGCGCGTCGAGTGACGTCCGACAGATATATTTTGACCCGTGTAAACCGGGCAGAGTGTGAGTGATAAATTAGACCCCGAGGTGCTAACTCTGTAACGTCGACGTCAGGGGTTTCTGGCTTCCCCCAGCCAAAGGGAATATTGTGTCGAGCTAACCAAGATAATTCAGTGGGGCTAATTAACTCCTGGCGTAAGAAAAACTTTATTAGCAAAGCTCCTACAGGCCTAACACTCCCAACGGGCGGTCAGTTCAGCAGTGGAGCTGGGCGGGGGAAAAGACAGCCTGCCCCAACCACGATGGACAGGATACCAGGCATGGGATACGAAAGAAATGATCTGTTGTTCTTACAGGTGCATCCAACGATGCGGATGCGACAACAGAGAAGAAGAGATATCGATGTTGGGATTTAAGCAAGAAGATGTTGAAGATCGCCGGCGTCATTATCATACTCCTATCATTCTCTCTGCCATATTTTGCAGGTTAGCATATGTATTATGCATGCCTTCGCAAAAGGAAAACGTATTGTTTTTGCTCAGTTTCTTCCACCTCTATTCCGTCTCCAAACAAACAAAGTCAATGACCTGGACCAGGCGTCTGTAACCATGGTATTAGGTGAAGTGACAGGCACCCTGTGGTGTAGGGTTACATTTTGTAGCAGGACAGATTTTGATGGGCTGGTCACCATATAATTTAGATGAATGTGTTTGAATAAAAATATACAGAGCAGAAGTTTGTTAGGCTACACAGTACACTATCAGTATGTGAAAGTAAACATTATGCATTTGCTTTGTAAATGCTACCTTTCTAGTGAATGGTTTATTTTTTTTGTCTATCATTACATTTCGTAGCGATACTGTGAAACGCAGCAACCTTATATTTCTCTCTCTCTCTCTTCTTTAACGCAGTCAAAGTCAGCAAACAGATGACGGAACTTTCTTCGGTGATGGATAACCGGTTCAACACGATGGAGGTGCGACAAAAAGAACTAGAAGAACGTGAGTATCACACCATCATAAAACAATTATGTCTGTATCTATTTGAATTCCAAAAACACAATCCACATAATACATTACATCACACATTTATTACACTAAGTATAAATACAATTGCAAAAGCAATTGATAGAATTTTGTTTATTAGCATACAGACGAACCGCTAAGACTAGGCTGGGCCATGTGTTAAGCTGGACCATGTGAAGGTAAGCATTATGCACTTGCTTTGCAAACGTTGCGTTTGTTTTCCTTAGGGGCACAAGGGATGCCTGGACCGCCAGGAAAAAGGGGGCCTATGGGGCCAGCCGCTCGTGGTCCTATCGGGCCACCTGGGCCACCTGGCCCACAAGGGATAAGGGGGCCAACTGGGCCTATTGGTCCGCAAGGTCTACCTGGAGCACCTGGAAAGGGCAATGCAGGTAAGAAACAAGTTCTCTCTGTGTACAAAATTATAACATTCAAATTCATTTATTACCTTCACCTTTGCATGTGTATATGTGGTTTAGCATGATAACTCAAGAAGGTTTGGATGGATTGTCATGAAACTTGGTATGAGCTTAGGTCTTGACCTCTTGAAGAAACGATTACACTTTGGTCTACCTGGCGGCTTTCCTTGGTACTACAGCAGAAAAATCCTGTTTCAACTTTTCGTGTAATCAGGACATGATAGGGTCATCATTTTTGAGTGCATGTAAAGAATACAACAATTTTTTATCTAACCTCAGTACACATGTATTCTCATGAATAGACTACCTGCCATCCAACTGCACTGAAGTGGCAGAAAGAGGTGTAGTTAACAAGATGCGCTACGTCATCGACCCAGACGGACCCGGACGTGGCGTCCTGCCGATGCATGTTCAGTGTGACCATGAGGGCGGAACAGGTTAGGAGAAAAAAATATCCGAAAAGTGTGTTGACAAGTCAGATCAAATTTAGAAGACCTCTGACAATTTAACATTAGGTGGATTTCGAGCCCTGTTTAGTGGTGACCACAAACACACACATACAAACACACAGTCACACATCACACACACGCGCACGCACGCACACACACGACACACAGTGACACACACACAGACACGACGCACAGTAACACACACACACACTCACACACACAGACGCACACACATACACTCACACAAACACACACAGTGACACACACACACACTCTCACAGACACACTGTGACACACAAACACACACAGACACACACACACACACACACACACACACGTGTACATACACACTCACGCACACACATATACTGCAGCCTGCTAACTATATTTTTCATTGCAATTCAAGCAATTACCCTGATTGGCCACGACAGTGAGGCTCGGACCCGTGTGGAAGGGTTTGAGGATCCAGGAAGCTACTCCAAGGACGTGACATACTGGAACACCATGGAACAAGTGAGGGCTGTGGTGGACCAGTCAAGCTCCTGCAAACAGCACATCAAGGTAGGCCACACTGACTTCATTCTATGGATGACGGTTGTTTTTTTTTTTATATGGAAGACCCCAAAACTAATGCAAGGGGGCTAGTAAAAAGAAGTTCAGCTGAGAAAACAGCAGGAATACAAAGCTGGTACATGTAATTTGCAGTTGTACATGACTTCTTTTGCAACATGCCGGCACATGCTGGCCTTTTGTAGTATTTATGAGTCCGTGTCGTACTGAGTTATAGAGTTCCGTGGAGCCTCGGTAGCCTGGTGCTGTCCTCCTTAGTTACAGCTGGCTCTCTATTGCCGGTGCCATAACTACTAATTATATAAGCTCAGAAAATATAGTCCAGTGTTAGTGAACCAAGGATCGAGAAATTTACAAACTCGTTTTTCCCTACAACTCTTTGTAGAATGGAACTTGCTGCCACCAAGTACAGTAGGGACATCCTCACTAGTAGTAGAAAGGTTACATTTAACAGGTTGTGCGGTGTAATACTAGTATAATTAGCTGCCGCCATGCCGTGTACCTGCGCCTGTTGGTGTGTTACGCCTAAGAGCGGTTATACAATATACTGGTAACAGAGATACTGAAATATACTTATGCTATGGCATTGCACAGCTGATCATGATATCCAGCTAATAATTGCACAAATGCGCTTTTCCAGTATGAATGTTGCGACTCATTCTTTTGGGACGGTCGATGGTATGCCTGGTGGGTGACTTGGGACGGTCGCCAGGCTGACTACTGGGGAGGTGCCAGTCCTGGCAGTGGGAAGTGTGCCTGTGGACAAACAGGTAATTATGTTTACCTTCGCAGAAGGAAAACATATTGTTTTTGCTTCCTCTTCGTCCTTGTCCAGACAAATCAAGTCAATGACCTGGGCTAGGCGTCTGTCACCATGGTAACTAGCATTGTAGCAGAAACCCTGTGGTGTTGGGTTACATTATGTAGCAGGACAGGGCAGTGTGGGTGCTCACCATTACTCTCCAAGCAGAGGTTTGGGGTAATTTTGGGCGTGTTTTTAAGGCTTTTTTTTATCGGGGGTTTTTTTGCACTGGAATTTTTTTTCACCCAACACAACAAAAAAATTCCAGTGCAAAAAAGAAACCCTGTTAAAAAAGCCTAAACACACACACACACACACACACACACACAAAAGAACAAAAACAAATCCCAAACCTCTGTTTGCAGAGTAGCTTACCATACGAATGTGAGTAACAATAGACAGAGCAGTACTCGTAGTTTGTTAGGCTAGACCAATTGTGAAGGCATAACATTATGCATTTCCTTTGCTTTCTAGTTGTAACTTTTATCAGGCATCAACCAGTTTACGTAATAGGCAGTTTGGGGTATTATTATAGTAATAGGCAGATTTTCTCTGTGTCCACATTTCAAAGATAGCATTTACAGAGCTGATTTTCCCTGTCCTGATATACTACTTTTCTTCGACACCAACAAATTCAGTCTTCTCATATTGTTCTCTCCCCGCACCACAGGCACATGCTATAATGGTGGTAGATGCAACTGTGATGCCAATGACCGCACTTGGCGTGAGGATTCTGGGTTCCTGTCTAACAAGAATGACCTGCCGGTCACCCAGCTCAGGTTCGGGGATACTGGTGATTCCAAGGAAGAAGGATTCTACACCCTTGGGAAACTCATTTGCTATCCCTGAGTCTCTCTCTCTCACTCTCTCTCTCTCTCTCTCTCTCTCTCTCTCTCTCTCTTTCTCTCTCAGTCTCTCGCTATCCCCTCTCTCTTTCTTTCTCTGTCGGTCTCTCTCACTCTCACACTCTCACACACTCACGCTCTCACACTCTCACACTCACTCACACTCGCACACTCTCACGCTCTCACACTCACACTCTAACACACTCACGCTCTCACACTCTCTCACGCTCTCACGCTCGCACACTCTCACACTCTCTCACACTCTCACGCTCTCAGGCTCTCACGCTCTCACACACTCACGCTCTCACACACTCACACTCACTCACACTCTCACACACTCACGCTCTCACACTCTCTCACACACTCACGCTCTCACACACGCTCTCACACTCACTCACACTCTCACGCTCTCACACTCACTCACACTCTCTCTGTGAGGGCTCGAAGTACTGCATGCATGTGCACCTCAGTGCATCCAAAATTATTGGAGCTGTGCGCCCAATTTTGCTGTGTTCTATTTGCATCCAAATATTTTTGTAGGTTTACGCATGTATTTTTTTAGGAAACGCATGCAACCAACGTATATGTCAAGAAATGAACTGCTTTGTGCAGAGCCTAATTATGTTTACCTTACTCAGTTTCTTGCATAAGGTTAATGACCTGCACCAGTCGGATGTCACCACGGTAACTAGTGTAGTGTTATAGCAGACACCCTGTAGTATTGGATTACATTATGTAGCGCAGTAAGGGACAGTTTACCATGTTAACATGAATGTGTTTGACCATGATGAGTAAATATATACAGAGCAATGGTTTGTTTGGCTACACCATGTGAAAGTAAACATTATGCATTGCAAATGTTTTGCAAATGTTACCTGCTTTTTAGTCCCGCATTATATTAACAGTAAATGATACAAGGCCTAAGGTGTCAATGATACTCGTAATTGAAGTGTTACATCAGAAAATGTGTTATATTTCAAACTAAAGCAAAGAGTGGTTTATGGACTTGATGTTTGTTTTGTCTAGATTTATTCGGTTTTTGTGTAAAGATTTACTTATTCATCGTATAACAGGTAGTGGCATACGTACATGTAAAGCATTTTACATACAGCAGCTCAACTCATTGTTCTGGAGGCTGTTGCTCCCAAGTTCCTTTTTTTGTGCTTTCCAAAATAAATAATAAATAGAAAACACCATCAAAGTTTTACTCAGACTGATGAACAATTTTCATCGTAGAATACGATTTTACTTATTGTATTAGAATATCATAAAAGTTATTTCTATCAAAGGATAATAACATTTCATTTTAAGCATTACTTTTTCATGTTTTGCGCCAAAGCAAGCAGATCGATATCTTTCAATTATTTGTGTAATCGGTCTGTCCTGTACGCTATTCATCTGGCGGAGGTAAAAAAAAAACGTATCTCTTTCAGAAGAAATGATTTTTGTTGAATGTGTGACTTTATTTGCTGTTGAAAATAGTTTTATTGTTAGTTTTCTTGGAAGAAATCCTGTTGTGTGACCGCGGTCAGTCGCCGAATGATGCCGAATGCATTCGAACATGTACACAATCTTGCTGCTTACCAACTGTTTGTTGTCGCGCTTTCAAATTTAACGGTCTAGCGCAGTACACACGGAAACAGACCCAATCGAAAAAAAAAGAGATAGACATAAAAAAGAAAGAGAATCCTACCTCTTTTAGACGTGAAGGTGCCTCAGGACCTGCAAGAAACTATTTATGTTAATGTGTGCCTTTATTTACTGTTAGAAATTGTTTTATTGTTCGTTTTCTTGAGAGACCGTCCGTTGTGTGACCGCCTCCTAACACGGCAAGTCTTCGAATGATACCGAATTCGAACATGTAAACAACTTTGCTGCTTAGCAATTGTTGTCGCTTATTCGAACCCGTAAACAAGCCTGTTGCTTAGCAATTGTTTGTTGCCACGTATTCAAATTTAACGGTTTTCTAGCGCAGTACATGGAGGCATCAGGAACTATCGATGAAAACAAACTTGCAAAAGACGGGGAAAAGACAGAAAATCCTACCTCTTTTACACCTGAAGGTGCCCATGACCTAAAAGAAACTATCTATATTAAATGTGTGCCTTTATTTACTGTTAAAAAATGTTAAATGTTTGTTTTCTTGAGAGATATTCTGTTGTGTGGCCACCTCTTTGTAGGGACAAATTCGAACCTGTAAACAACCCTGCTGCTTGTTGTCGCGCATCCAAATCTTCTAGACTATCGCAAAACCAAGCGATGAAAACAAGCACACAAAACATGCGAAAAGTAAAGAAAATCCTACATATTTGGGCCTGAAGTTGCGTAAGGACCTGGTATCAATGGTTTGTGTTGCCTTTATTTACTATTGAAAATGTAACGGCCTTCTAGACTTGTGCAGTACACAGAGAGAACGAAAAAAAATCTCAGGCGATGAAATAAGCGCGTAAAACACGACTAAAGGAAAGAAAATCCTAGCTCTTTTAGGCCTACAGGTTCCCAAGGTCCTGCAAGAAATGATTTATGTTAAATGTGTGCCTTTATGTGCTGTTGAAATGTGTTTTTTGGCGACGCCTCAGGGGCGGAGGCATTTGTGTAAGTACTGCGATCGCTTTGAAAGAATTTCAAAAATTGCACGAATGCATTCCCTAGGGAATTGGTTTTGAGGTAGCCTCCGGCCTTGTGGTCATCGGAAAAAGCAGGAAAGGCCTATGTTACCATGCATGCAAATGGCACCTTTTCAGGCATACTGTGGCTTTTTGCACACAGAATGTTAATGATTGTCTTTATTGATATTTCAAATATGTTTTCTTCTATCAAGAGAGAACAAATTTCTTGCTCAGGAGCAGCATATTCAAGCTTATAATACTTCAAATATGTTTTTAGTTTCAACTATATGATGCTGGTCGTTTTTTTATAACTTTACTGTGTGACACATGTAGTGTAACAGTGATGTTTTGTGTAAGAAATTTTATTCACTTGTGTGTTTCTATCATGTATGGTTTGTGTCAGTCTTGTCTTTTTAGTTTTATTTCTTGCTTCCATGATGCTGTTGCATTCCATGCTTTGTTTTCAATTTTCTTGGCTGCAAAACATGAATGCACCACCCCAAGCCTTCCACGACTAGGTTTCATGCTAGCCAGTGAATTCCTGTTGTAGTCTGCATCTCAGGGTGGACATGGCGAAGTTTACCTGTGGGTATAAAGAGAGAAAAGAGCATAAATGAATCTATGCCAACTTTGGCCAGCTTTGATTAACTTAAATTAACAAGATTTGGGGTCATAAATGTAAATATGCAAAGCATGTGAGTCGATTAATTTTACAGAATGCAATGAAGCAGA
>NW_017804231.1:1274873-1278096 GCF_001625305.1 Branchiostoma belcheri
AAAATAAATTCATCAGGTATTATACTAACAGACGAATATAAACTCCAAGAATGCTAAATTACTTTAACATAGCCTGGCAGCCAGACCATCGCATGCTTCCGGTATCTCACGGTGGTGCTATCAGCACTGCCCGCCCGCCCAGAGGTATTTCATGCAGGGGTATTTTACCGGGTCAGTTACAGGACGACAATGATTAGAAAGGCCAGCTGGAAAGATCTGGCATTTCAGCAGAGTATGGTTGGGCCTGCAAAATATCCCTAAGCCACTAATCTGAACAGAAAGGTTTTGTCGGAAAGGGGAGAATATCAAGTAGGGCCGACAAACTTGATCCCGATGGAACTTGACGTCATGTGGCGGTAACCCATCCTCCGGCACGCCAGGGGTGCTTCCTTACTAGTAATCCCAAGGCGTATTTGCCGCGGGATAGCTCTGCCGTGGGAGAATGCGGTAACCATGTGGCACACATTTTCAATGCGTAAACTAATTCCAGCTTCTCTCCACGCGTGTTGTAACCAGCCAACAAGCAACTTTAAACTTTCTCTAACTCAGTGATCAACAATGATGTATCGATATAACAACACCCAAATTCTGACACCGGAACTTTGAAGACACAAAGAGTACTTTGCGAACATCACACAAATAAAACGTTCAAGTTACGCTGACTATGATCGATATTCTGCGCGGGCATCGAATCCGTAAACAATAATTTGTAATTCTTATCGTAAAAGCGAACTCACCAAAATTTCCCCAAACCACTGCGAGTTATAACAGGCGCGCCTCATCGAAGGCGAAAAATTTATTCTAGTTCTCTACTCTGAGGCTCAGTTTTTCCAAGGTTAGTAGAACTGTTCTTCTTTGGCATTATAGGTCTGAATCTTTGTCGGAAACTGTACGTAAATAGCGTCACACATATAGTGATGACCCATTCAGATCCACAATAAGGAAATACCCGGGGGACGACAACACAGCGAGATCCAAGAACACCAGAATAACATAGAAAAAATTGTAGAAATCTCGAAAAAGTCTGCTTGAAAGATACAAAGAATTTCGAGCAGAAATGGAGGAAAGTTTACTACACATACATATACAGAACACAAAGTACATACTAGTCTCGTACACAAGAAAATAGCGACTGGGTGAAGGAACTGTCATGAAATACAAACAAACGGGCGATTGTCGGCCAAAATACTAGTAGCCTGGTAGCCAGACAATGGCAAACTTCCCGATAATTTCTCTACGTATACAGTGATGAGTGCTCAGCCCGCCCAGTTTGAGGATATTACGATCCAAAAAGATCCTCAGTGTACAGTACAATAACTAACAGACATGTGGTACTGCAAAAACACGGCTGTGATTGCAAAATTTAGACTGATACGATTATGGCACATTACAACATTAGGAAGTAACATTAAAAGTAATGTTAACATACCTTTCTTCAACCTGTCCTTCGTAGGTTCCTCTATACCTCTACGGCTGGGGGTATCGGTATCCAGGCTTTAGATTTTAGAAAAGTTTAGACCTTGCCTATTTTGTTCCAAGTACAAATCCACGCTGACCAAGCCGGCTGCCGCGGCGGGCTTCCCCTGTCTAGTCTGGTGACCATACCAGCGGAGCTCCCCGGTAAATTCCTCGGTGCTGCGCCGCCGGCCAGTGGAGATTGTGCCCGGCGCTCCGGCCGGTGGGAAGTGCCCGGCGCGCTCCTGCGGGAACCAAAAGCTGTGGGGCCGCGGAGGGTTGTAGCAACTGGTGTTCCGCAGCCCCGTACTGAAACTCCAGCCGCCAGTTGGGTCGTTTTAAAGTCGGAACTTACATCTATCAACATTTTGACATTGTTGCTAAGGGGCGTTCTATAGTCTGGGACCATCATTGGTGAATACATAATGTCATTAACTATTTTAATTGTAATATTGAGATGAGAAAACTGTTCCCTGACACAGCAAACAGATCGGGTGAAAAGGGTGAAAAGTTCAAGCCATTGACCTACTTTTTCGCCTGTCCAAGGAGGCTACTTAGTATACGTTAGATAAGCATCTTTGCCTGTCTGAGCGCAGTGAGTCAGCGAAGGTGTTTCGCAGGAAAAAAGAAATTAGGTGTTCGTTACCACTGTCCCGATGTCGAAATGAAAGTAGATTTGGTTACGTTTCGGGACGATTGGAAAAAAAGTTCTGAGTCCCTATCCTTGGGAACTTCCGGGTCCTGCAAGCAACCGGCAACCCATAATACTCTGACAAACATTTGACCAATCAGCAACCGCATGCTGTTGCAAGCATTACGTCATGTTTTACTTCGGTCATTTTCGGTAGAAATCGCTTCTCACGATTTGGCTGTTCAGAAGGGTGTCGGAACCGAGTGTTTTCCAAATAAAGTCAACCCAATGTTTGGCTATATTTTGACCCAATGTTTGCATACTCGCTTGGAGCACCTTGTCTATCATGAGAGTAATTTGCGTTTCCCAGAGTCTGTGGGTTGGGGATCGCACAAAGAGCGCTGGTGTAGAAATCTGTCTGTCCTTGCGTTGTGCTTGTAAACATTTTTGTATCGTTTTGACGACGCCCGTCGCTCCATCATGCCGACGGGATCGTTCCCCAGCCAGCCGGCGCCGATCTCGTGGAACTCCGGCCTAAAATTTAAATAATATTAAACCCCACGTAAGTACATATGAAATTATAAGAGGGTTTATGAGTGGTAATATTTGAAATGGTCCACAAGCCGTGAACGTTCTTGATCGTCGTAACGTAACAGGTGATAACATAATAGCTGCACCTCGACTGATGGTCAGCTCTACTTCTATTGCACTTCCGGCTTGCGTTGAACTCAGAAATCTTCAACAAAGATTATCTCCATGCCGTTACAAAGGTTCAGTTAACATAAATTGTTATCAATATTTCATTTCGTATCACAAATCTTTTTAAATCTTGTTTAATGCAACAGGAAATTACTTTGTAGCGGGCTATACCAGTCAGTACGACGTGAAAATGCAAGTTAGATGTACTCGACTGTTCGGCACACAACAATGATAGGGGCGGAGTTAAAAATGTAGTCTTTGAAAATCTTACCGCCGCCCGGTGGGTGGGATCCGCCGGTAGGTCTGTGTACGTGCCGCTGCCCTTGGCAACACATCGTGGGAACCCACAGCTAGAGCGGGAAGCCAGCCTGTGTCGCCACGTGCACGGGCCTGCACGTACCGAATTGTCGCAGTTTCTTTGATCGGCGTGAATAAGGG
>NW_017804231.1:1278550-1299293 GCF_001625305.1 Branchiostoma belcheri
AATAAAATAAACTTTGAATCATGCTGCGCCCGTTGTCTTGTGCACGCCGATCTTTTTTCCCCTGCAAAGTGCACATACAGCTGAAGAACGAAGAGAGGGTCGTGGCATCGTTTAGGACAGCTTTCCAGAACCTTGGCCCCGAGAAGGAAGTATTTCTTTCCTCTGAACACACTCAGTTTTACCAAGGACATTATGTGTGTATAATGTCCTTGGTTTTACGGAGTACAAATTAATACATATTTGAAGTGTATATAATTCCTTTGATTATCCGGTAGCACTTCTACACCCACAGTAGCATTAACATATTTGTTATCTATATTCCATCCTTTTTGTGACCCGTACTTAACCCAATGGGTATGTGTGTACAATAAAGGTCTTTATTCATTCATTCATTCATTAACTCCGCCCAGACCTCCGCCTCGATGATTGTTGCTCTCTATGGTTCGACCGGGCGGGCCCTATTAAAGTGTTCGGCGCATTTCGTATAGAAGTAAAGAACAACAAAGCTACGTACTTGTGCATCAACATTATAACCCTTGTTACCGATAAAACCATTATTGAAATATTCACAAATCTTTATTGACCATTGCTTGCTTGATCACCAACACTCTCCGTGATCCAAAGCTGTACGTTTCGCCGCACTTGCCTTACCCTTCGATGCGGTGGTGACGTCTTGCAAATCGGCTGCAGCCAGCGATGAAAACTAGCCCCAACACGAAACGCTTCCCGCGACAATACTGTATCCAGTTATCATGCAATCACGTATATAGTACACGGCCTAAATTTATTTTTAAACGATATTTTCTAGAACTAACTGTTTTTAAGACATACATGCTACATGCACAGAAGCACAAGGGGTGCGTACTTTCGGGAATTTACGGTAATCCCAAGACGGCGTTTCACTATTATATATCTAGGGGCGAAATTAGGGTGGTGTTAAAGATACCAGTGTACTTATACATTTCATTGTTATATTAACTGTATTAGTTGGATCACTAATTATAAAGATCTATGAAAAAAAACAAAAGACAGATAAAAAAGGTGAATCCCTATCTAGCGATTCTAATTTTTCAAGGGCTAGAAACACAACATAAATTTACCTGGGTCTAACTGATTTTGGACCCCTGACGGCTTTCCTCGTACTGTACAGAAATTCTGGATTCTTTCTGAATTATATGTGTACGTATTTGAAAAAAAAAAACGATTTATAAAGAACGGAACAGTTAAACACAAAATCGTCGCCTGTGTTTTTTTAAAAACATCATACTTGTTTGTTTTGTTGATCGTTTTCTTGGGAGAGACACCCTGTTTTGTGCCCGCCTCCGAGCACAGTCAGTTTTGGAATGATACCGAATTCGAACATAAACAACCCCTGTTGCTTAGCAACTCTGTGAACCTCAGATGACCCTAGATGACCCCAGGTGTGCCATTTGCTCTAGAACGTTGCATCGCGAATCAAGAAGCTGACATTGCGCATTTCTATGTCTATAAAATCTCGCTACTGATTGTTGCCGCGCATTCAAATTTAAAGGTCTTCTAGCGCAGCATACGGAGACATCAGGAACGATCGATGGAAACAAACGCGCAAAACATGGAGCTCCACAATCTCATACCTTCGCCAAATGATGTTCACGTTTATTAGATGTATGTTTGGATATGTAAAGTTGATATGTTAGGTTGTAACGGGTTTGGCACGTTAACTCAAGAGGCTTTGGATGTCAAGAAACTTCCTATCGAAAAAATTATTACAATTTGGAACCTCTGACGGCTTACCTTGGGGGAGATGCGGGTCTGACGCACTGCCTACTTATAACTTATGGCCTGCGTAACGGTACTGTCATAATTCTGCGTATCCCAGATGCGCATGAGTTGCGCACAGACATTTATTTCATACGTAGTCATACGCACAATACTCTCAAATTGCTTTTTTTATTTGTCTGACAGACATCTTGTGTATAGATAAAGAATTCAGCGTATCCATTGCGTTTGATAAGTTTTCTGAATCCACTGTAAACATACGGTCGAATTTACATGATATGTAACACGTTACATGCATGTTACTCATGTCAAAATATGCAACGATAATTTTGATGACGGAATAATGACCTCAAAACAACTTGTCCCAGTGGTGGAAAAAAAATCTGGTTTTCTTGTGTACCATCAAGATTCAAGAGCAAAGAAAATTCAATAAATCTTGTATAATATCTATGGAAACCTATAACACAGTCGAGGATATACAGGCAAACTACTACAATTCTGAATTTTCCTATGTTTTTGTATTTTTAAGTATTCTTTTGAAACGCATTAAATAGATAATTAGATACAGTTCTTACAGTATCATACGTACATAGGGATACTTACAATGCCGAAAAAAGTCGTCTATATAAGCTGTTCCTCCTTGGTCTGTCCATGTGGTTTTAGTTTCATTAATATACGATGATATCGTTCTATGATATAATGATGATTATTAGATGTTATGTTATTAGTATAGCACTGTAATATCGTTTCTAACAAAATCAAAAAGAATTTGATTATTATTATTATATATATATCCAGTGTCCTCACTATGAGACCGAAAGAAACAGATTATTTCAGACAGTTACAACAATTTCTCCATCCTTTCGTCATTTAGAAGATCACCAAAAAACTGCATTTCTACTAAGATCACAAAACCCACTAATTATGCAGAATGTGGGACTATTCATTATCCACTGCCTTCAAAGAAGAAGTCGAACCCCACAATAGCTAGCGTAGTAGTAGAAGTAGAAGTTTTTTCCAGACAGCTGTTACCTGTCTCTTGTTACAGTGTATTGAGTAAAATTCATTGTAAAAGCAATTAGCCTTCGGGCATGATTTTGCGAATAAAGTTTCAATTATTTGAAATTACCACAACATGATCGTTTTATGTAAAATTCTATCAATGTCTAGCCTTAAGCTTAAATTCTAAGTGTTCTTACAATTAATTTGCATTAATACATGGCACTAATGATGTACAGGTATGCAGGAGACTCCATTGGTTTGAGAGTCCCTTACTGAATGTTGTGATTGACCGCAGCACGTCTCTGCGGCCTCATCAGGTCAATCTTCCGGCACAGTTCTTCGGCCGTTGGCCGCCTCGATGGGTTGAATACCCAACATGACCTGATGATGCGGTACACCGGCAGAGGACAGTTCTGTGGCTGTTGAAGACGGACGCCTTTCCTCAGTAGTTCCAACAGTGTGCAGACGTCCGGGTGCATCGGACCGCCAGCGTAGCGCGGCTCCT
The DNA here is from genome assembly GCF_001625305.1 of Branchiostoma belcheri. NCBI lineage: Eukaryota > Metazoa > Chordata > Leptocardii > Amphioxiformes > Branchiostomatidae > Branchiostoma > Branchiostoma belcheri. Next base: position 1,281,816 of record NW_017804231.1, read on the forward strand.
CCCCGAAGCTGGCGATCTCCCACAGCAGCACGCCGTACGACCACACGTCACTCTCACACGTGTACACCCCGTCCCGTAACGACTCCACGGCCATCCACTTCAGCGGCAACAGTTCCTCCTCCCCGCCCTGCTCGGTGCGTTCGTACGCCGACGACACGTAGACGTCACGCGCCAGTCCGAAGTCCGCGATCTTGGCCACTTTTCTGTCGCTAATGACGACGTTACGAGCCGCGATGTCCCGGTGCACGATCTTCAGACGTGCCAGCTCCGTTAACCCACAGGCAACGTCGCAAGCAAAATCGAGACGTTCTAACAGTTTCTTATCCCCCGTGATCTTGCACTGTTCTCGCAAACTCCAAAGATACCGCCGTAGTTCTTCATTGCTCGCGTACTCTACCAGGATGTACTGAGGCTCCGACTGGGTCAGAACTCCATAAAGCTTCACCACGTTTGGATGTCCCTCTTTGTCCTCGTGGATCCTGGCGAGAATGTCCATTTCTCGGTGAAAGTCGCGGACAGCAGACGCCGTTTTGCGGTCAGGCCGGATACTTTTGGCGGCGACCAGGACCTCGTAGCCTAATTCCGGCACGTGCAGTCTTGCCCGTACGACATGGCCGAACTCTCCCTCCCCGATCATGTGCTCCAAGTGAAGGTCCTCTTTATTTACTTCCCACGACGAAAGGGGTTCTGTGACGGTTGTCATTTCTGTTGACTCTTCTGATTTTCTTTGGCGTCGGCGACTCCGTTTCACCAGGACTCCAGTGACTATGCAACCAATTAAAGCAATAGTCGGGATGACGGACGCCAACACTACGGCAACGACAGGAATGGAGACGATCTGACAAAACTCGCCCGACTGTCCTTCAGCACAAATACAGCTGCCATTGACTGGATCACACAAGGCGTTGTTTTCACAGTTACACTTCATACTGCAGTTCCTCCCGAATGTGCCGTGTGAGCACTCGTGACAAAACTCGCCCCACTGCCCTTCAACACAAATACAGCTGCCATTGACTGGATCACACAAAGCCTTGTTTTCACAGTTACACTTCATACTGCAGTTCCACCCGAATGTGCCAGGTGCGCACTCGCGCTCACACCTGTCTCCGCGACGGCCCGCAGGACACAGACACCCCTCCCACCTGTCACACGTCCCTCCGTACTCACAGTCACACACTTGACTGCAATCTTCCCCATGATAGTTGGGTCGGCATTCGGTGGCGTTCAGTATGAATGTCGCATTGAAATGCTGACCATCTTCTGCCTGTACCATACAGCTATATTTGCCGTTAGCTGTTTCTAGGATCGGCTGAAAGCTGATAGAGCTGTTCTGGACTGCCCCTTCTTCGATAGTTTTTGTGCCGTTATGTTTTTGTCCTGTTTGATAAGCCCATGTCATATTTGCCACGAGGATATGTGGAGCCAGGCAGGTTAAAGTCAGATTGGTGCCGATGTATTTCATGACTGAATCGCCAGGTGTCTCTACGATGGCGACTTCGGGCCAGGGAATATCACAGACCCTCCCTCTCCAGCCCAGGCGGCACTCACAGGCACCGTTAAAGCCATGGCAGCGGGCACCGTTCTTACAAACACAGTTCTTGTCACAGTACACACCGTACCGACCCTCAGGACATCCTGTCACGTTGTACCGAGATGTCCACTCAAGCAACCTTCTGCCTCCCTCGAAAGTCACGTTAGCGCCACATACAAACCAATATGATGGCGTGGATCGCATCTCATATAACTCTGCAGCAAAGACATAGCGGTAATTTTCTTGCACCCAGTAGTTGCCACTTAGTACCCACCGAGGCAGGTCGTTATCGAGAGTAATGTCCAAAATAGTAAGTTTTCCTTTAGTCTTCCACTCTCGGTCGTGACATACAAGTTCGACTCTACCTTGATTAGCTTGAGACGCGAAGGCGAATGCGGCAGCGTCTCCACTTAATCTCTCTACACCAATCACATATTTCAAGGAGCAATCGCCTTTCAAGCGGAAGTTAGCGGCGATGTTAGGGTACTGAAGATAGTCGTCGTACGACCCAACTATCCCTCCATCAATGTAAGCATTAAAACCATCACTAGTAAATAAAGTATAGTCTCCGTTCCTCTCTTTACCCGAAAGGACTGGCGTTTCACACTGTTTGTTATAGAATGGCGGGTATCCAGACACGTCTATGACTTCGATGACGAGGATCACGTACAAGACGTTGTTGTTCCCTGTGTTTGTCAGCTCCACCGTAAGGTTGTACCGTGAGTGTAACCTGTAGTCCAGCGGAGCCGCTACGACCATTGCCAAGTCCTCAGCACGAACTTCAAACCGTCCCCAATCGTCCCCAGTGGTGATGTTTGCTGACCAAAACGTCCCGTTGGCGTCGTCTGCAGAACTAACCCGGCTGGCGGCAACAAGAGAATCTCTCAGCCGCACCACCGTGCTACCGACTGGCGCATCCTCCGGTATTTCCGTCACATTTTCACCCAAAACTAAAAGGTCATGATGAACCTGGAAGCTAGACAGCAGATCGGCTAGCAGAAATACAGCACAGACCGTAGCATGTAGCGCCATTTTTACTTTGTATAGTAATGGTTCTCTGACACAACGCTTCCTTTCAATGTTACCGGCTCAATCCTTTCTTTTCCTAGCCACTTACTCTTTTTACTGTTTATCCTTCCTGTCTGGTTTAGTGTCGGTGGTCGGGTTGAGATCTTCTTTATCAAACTGCGGCTAGACAGAAAGCAAAACAACAATGTGAACTTGACGACTATTTGTTTACAGTTTAAGAATTTAACTTTATCATTTCCGGGTACGCAAGTCTGTCTGTAGCTGCTGTTCAAATGGCTAACGGTTGTGCGGCCAGGGTGGGTACGCCTGAAGATGAAATGGGTAGTATGGGATCTTGTGTAATGTCTGATTTATTTACTATACAAATGAGGTACTAGTATGTTAACTTGAAGGTCACGAAAATCCATAATACTTTCCAGAGGTGTGAATCTCTGATTTCTTGTTCTCTGTGTCTTTTAATTGCAGTGTTTACAATTCTGGCAAATTTTGTACCATGATATCTAAATTTCTGGACAGAAATCAAACGTGCAGCCTAATCAGTGGGTTTAATTCTATCAGTTGTTATAACCAAGGACCTTGTTATAACTCACTGCACTGTGACTGAAGATTTCAGAATTACATGATCACATCTATGTTCCTGTATTCATGATGTAGTTTCAGACCACCTCAGGGCATACAATGCTTGTAAAGCAGACACTATGTTGCCAACTCTAGTTTGTTTCCGGGTCATTTCTTTTAAGTCTAACCACAACTAAGCTTCCTTGTTCTAGACACCTTGGAGGCACAAAAAGTCTGTGCACGGACAACGTAATGGAGCCACCCGGAAATTCTGTCCCGGAAATAAGAAAAAAATAAGAAAAACGTACTTCAGGCTACTATGTTGTTGTTGTTGGACTATCGGTTGAATCGTGGAGGTAGAAGAGTTGAATACAGCCGGTGACCGTACTTCGAATTCATTCAAGTACGTCGTATTTTGAGCGATCTACGACGTTTGTTGTTACTGTAACAGGAGTCATGGTTGGCTAAACTGTGTGGTAGTTGGTTGAACTACAAGAACGTTGTAGCTCACTTTTGATCGTGGAATGTAAAACGATAGACCTATCAAGTGGGTTCTATTTAAACCTCCTTGGACCTATCTTTACCAGTATTTGTAGTTCGCTCAGCTCCGTCGTATAGTGTGATGAGGTACGGTTTTGCACTACGTCCTAGTTCACCGGGATATACACATGACAGACGCACCGACAACGATAATGGCTAAATGATCCTGCCACGAACATATACCCCCACCCCACCCCTAATAGATGTCTTCGAGAACAAGATTTTACCTGCGATTTTAAGCATAACTCGATGTAGTTGAAAACCAGAAGTACTTGTTAAGGGAAGGCGTCTCTCCCTATAACTGAGTCGGTCGTCTTGAGACGAAATAATAGCTAATGACTTTCTATGTAGCTTTAAACGCCTGTTGACAGCGACGGAAAACAACTTCTTTAAGTCATTCCTATGAAGAATCAGGAAGGATCGGATATTCCTACCTGTGACGACGACGTTTGAGATCCTCAAGCTTGCAGACTGAGGTGCTGATCTGTCACAGAGCCACATCCGTGTGAAATTTCGCCCAACCTGTTCGCCGAGAAGGCTGTTCTTATCAGCAGTCCGCAGGTGTATCAACTTCACCTGAAGCAAATGACCCAAATCGTAGCACGTCGGCAAAACAAAACATACTGCACCTGAACGAAATCCGTAATGTATTGTATGTGAATATGCTTGAATTACATCAGCGGATCATATTTTCCATCCGGAGTGTGAACTGGAGTGTTTATATTTGTGCTTGTTACAGACCACCTGGCCAGAATGTGGAGGAACGTTTGGCATTCATTGGCCTTGTTCATATGAAACCACCCAAACCGCGATTCGGGTAACTCGCTTTCCTTACATCTGCCATACATTCCTTTCAAACCGTGTCCGATCACGATTCTCTGAAACTGCATTCATTGTTGTTTGATGAAAACACGCAAGGCGTTTTATTAATGTCAGAGGTCAACGACATGCTTGCTGGTGCCCCCTCCCCGGCGTATCTCGGCCGAATGCCAACGTGGTCCCGCCAGAGGCGGTGAAGCTTGTCCTAGAACGGACACATTATTTGACCATTACTGCTCTTTTTTGCTGCCATGTAAAATTTGGTATTGCTTATAAATCAAGAAATATCACCCTGTAATCCATGACCAGGTGAAGTCACATTGAAATCACATTGCGCAAATCGCGATGCGGGAAAACCGATTCGAAACCACCTCTAGAAGTGGTTTGGGATCGAGGCGCTTTCATTGTGATTTAGAGCGTTCAGATGGGGCCAGTTGAAACCGGCTTCGGGGGAAACCACATCTAAAGCGCCTTCACTGACCTCATATGAACAGGGCCATTGACGACCTGCAGCAGTCGGTAGATACCATTGTGGCCAGCGGACCTTCCGAGCAAAGCGCAATTGTTTTACTCGGTGATTTCAATAGTAGCTCTGATAACGTATCTGGTACGATAAACAGATTTGTGTCTGACAACAACTTTACACATTTGAATCGGAACCTACTCGCAGTACCGATACTTCATCATCTGTACTTGATGTCATTATCACTGACTCACCTGGTCTTTTTATGGACCACGGTATCTACCCTCCACTGTCTAATTGTGATCATTGTCTTTTTTTACGGAACAATGTCTGTAAATATTCCTAAAGCCAGCGCCTATAAACGTTAGACCGTTTTTGACTTTACGAATGACGAAGAACTATTCCAAGATACTCGAAGTAGACTGGAATTCTGTGATATCAGCACATTCCAGACATGAATGCCTCAGCTGAGTCTTTCATGTCAACTTTGACCAATGCCATTAAGCTGTTTATACCCACTAAAGTAGTTACCATCCGTCCAAGAGACAAACCTTGGATGACAAGTGAGATTAGATGCCTGCTCAAGAAAAAGAGGCGACTTTACAGACGATGAAAAAAACAACAAATAACCCAGATTTATTTCGTGTTTTTAAACAAGTCCGTAATCACTGTGCAGATCTAATTAGACAAGCGAAGAGAAATCACCGGTCTAGCCTATGTCTCGACCTTGCTAATCCAACAGTGAGTCCTAAAATGGTGGTCTGTATCCAAGGAAATCTTCCTTGGTAAAGCGGACCTACTAGCGGTCCTCTCTACTTGAAAATGCAAATGTCATGTCAGACGACAAGGCTAAGGCCGATGTTCTCAACACTTACTTTGCGTCTCAAACATATCTAATCCCAAAGGCGCCTCATTCCCAAACTTTATACTCAGGACGGACTTCGTTCTTGACTCTATTATCTGTTGTCCTGCAGACGTATACACAGTACTTTCAAGCCTATAGTTAATAAGGTAGTCCTAGGCTTCGTCTAGCCTGGGTACCATCCCCAGTAATATATCGCACGCTCTATAGAGCTGGCGAATATATTACTGGGGATGGTACCCAGGCTAGGCTTCGTCCTGGGCTTTCATAAAAATTTAACTTTGGACGTATTTTCGTCCCGTCCGGAGTTGCCCGCAGGGTGTGACGTCGCCCCTAACAACAATTGATTGCAATCTCCTTATATATCATAAAAGAAGAAGATATGTAAAAGAAGAAGAAGATATATCTATCAGAACCACCTTTTCAGTCTCCCCATTGAACGTCTCCGTTGGTACCGCCCGAAAGTTCATGGTACAATAGGTCATTAACCCACGTTCCTCCATGACGTGTCTACTAAACGTGGGGTGGCTGGCCTTCAAATCCCCTGAAATGCCCGACCTTTCCTTTGTTGACTTTAACTCTTGTATCAGCACTTTTAAAGGTACAAAGATCACAGAGCAGCGTCTACTTCAAGTAGGCTGTTATTTTTTAACGCTGGGGGGAACGGAAGGTCATCTGTTGCTAAAGGCTCAACAATGCGTCAGTTGATGTTTAACTTCTAAGGAATGCCAGACACTAATAAGTCGTGTGGTCGGAGTGAAGTTTATCCTGATAAGTGTACCAAGGACGTTAGAAAAGTAACTTAATTAGTAACAAGTTCTGCAACCCCTCCATTGAAATTGGTCGTTTGGTAGCTCATAACAAGGAGGATAAAAATCAGTTTTCGGAATGGATATATGTAAGATACTCGACATACCTACATTTGTACAGTAGGCGACTTTCTTTAGGGACAGATGCAGAGAGAGAAAAAAAATCAAAATCACTCGTACAAAGATGTTAGAGAAAGATGACGATACAAACAGCGGTATGAACGCTATTTTATTTTCACTCATCTCAAACCTTCAAATTCATCAGGTATTTCGATTTCATACCGACAAATTCATGAACCATGCACCACCACTGTAGTATATTCACTGTATGTAGTATGTAGCTTGCCGACGAGCACACTCTAGCTAGTTCTGGAAAGAACTGGCTTTCGTTTGCAGTCATCAATATTTAAGACCATGGCTATATCATATAATCGGCCAAGGAGGTGGAATACGTGCCAAATGTTCGGAATACTAGCCTGCCCCAAGACTTCATCAACCTAGCTCTTCAACTGAATACACTCAACACCGTCATCCAGGGAATAAACCGGCTTATAAAATGTTGTACATAACAGACCAATCTCAAAGCCTGGCTCACCTTGGCCAAAACCAGTGACGTGTAATGCGAAATAATAACATAATAAAAATACAAATACGTGACGCACCGCACATGGCCGTTCTTATATTGGTTGAACGTCTAATTGAGAAGGTAAAACAGGATCGGTCTTTTGATGTTTTCAATGTATAGACCTTTAATAAAGTACGCATCCAACGTGTACAGTGTGGAATACGCGTCATACGTGCGTGCGTGCTTCACAGCAGGTATTTTGCCAATCTGATTATGACGCAATCAGCCACCGCCTACTCTACAACCAATCACAGAGCAGCACCCGTCTCACACCCCCTCTGCACCCTCTCACATAAACTTGTCATATCATTGCGCATCCTACAATTACAAATTTAGTATACTCTTCTCAAAAACAACACAATTTAATCGTGACGGTTGAAGTGTGGGAAGGAATTTGTACTTAATCTGGAATGTTCTGGTCGTTAAGTGAGTTTTAGAGCAACGTGCGTATTAAACATCGACACAAAATAGTGCAATTTTTTCCCGCGTAGGCTTACAGTAAACCGCCGGAGTCCGGTTTCCGATCTCTCCAGTTGGCAGCTGAACATCACAAGACCGGTTGAAGCTATTCCTGGTGAAGTTTAAGACTTGTCGAGACTGGAAAAGACCTTAAAAAAACGCCACCATGTCGACCATATGTGGGATATTATTTCGGTAAGTCTTCTGTAAATTTTCTACATTTTTCCTGCCCCTCGACGGTACGAAAATAGCTTCGTGCTGAGTCGAACATCCGAACCAACGCGCAGCCCGCGCATTTTTTATGGGTTTGCCCCCCTCCCAGTTAGTTTTAAGCTTTCCAGTTTATAATAGCCATGGCGAAAATCCAATTCTCAATGTTTTAACTACAGAGAAGATAGATATTGTGTTTAACAGAACGGCTGGCCGGATAATTGATCGCGACTGACGCAGAACAGTCATGTTGGCTACCCGCGCGCTGAAACCTTTCACAGCGCGAGCGGAAAATTCCATGGCGCGATTTGTGTGCTGCGCGCCGCGCGTGGTTGATTCTAGCCGGCTTTCCTGGGCAGAAATTAGGCGTGTCTTGTTTGATATTACCTTTCTAACATGGCCAGACACATCTGTACATTTGTGGCCTTCTGTGTGACTATTCCGTGTTGTTAGAAAGTGGAAAGTTGTCTGTAGTTACGACAAGAATGAACTACATCGATCATCCATGACAACTGCTACTGAACGTCCTTGGTGAAAATGCGACGTAATTTCGTGACATTGTAGCACGACCTAAAACAAGGTTAAAGAATAACACCATTTTCTCCCTACTATTGAACGACAACACTTCTCAGAAGCGTTGAATTCGACCCTGGACTTCCCTTCAAAAATTATCTACAGACTACGAACCATGCAGGAAGTGTGAACTCACCGGCTGTTGAATATTCAAATTGCTACAACCAATATCTTGTCTGACACATTTTGGTGATGCAACAATTGTCAAATCATAAACGTAATTGCCTGAATTTGTTTGATGATACTGATGTGTGTTGTTTGCAGTTGAGGTTTTTATTACTTCAGTGTTGTTTTTCAGTTTCATGTCAACAAGTATTTGTATAATGTCAATCAATGTTACTGTAGTAAAACCCATCCTAGCTAGTAACTGGTTGAGTTAGTCAGCTATAGTAACCTAGAAATGGACCCCTAGAAATGACCAGTACCACAAAAACATTTAGCTCATATGGGACAAAAATTTGAAACAAAAATTAGGATTTGGATTACAACAAAGATTACAGCTTGCAGCACTTAATGATGTTTAATCTTTTCAGGATTTTGAGCAAGCGTGACTGCATTTCAAAGAAAGTGCTAATTAATTTCACGTCTGATATATGCTAGACATGTAGGTGTGAAAAACATTAGTACCCTCCCCAGACAAAATGGCACTCGGATATCAAGTTACTATTGTATTGGTAACCGCACACCTGCTGCCATAAATAGAGGACAAACATTACAGTACAACGGTACATGGAATTGTATTAAATTTTAGCAAGCAAGGGATTGCAGTTACACATTTTGCATATGCTCATGTGAGAAATTACTGCAATTGTATGAGTTTTCTTACACATTTATTATTATTACTAGGCCTATACTAGCCTTACTTACAAATATATCTATGCCTAGCTGTAGAAAGACAGAATGGTAAAATTATGTGGCATTTTATATTGCATCAGAATGAGAACCACTTGTTGAGTTGACCTATGTCAAGGCAAGGACATTATACAAGAAGGACTGGGCTCGCATTTAGTCACTATTCAGCAACGTTCGACTCATGTGTGAAAAAACAATTGACACCTATATGCCGATTACCCCTTGATTTACATAAATACAAAGCGCCCGCAAGCGGCCCCCGCTATTGTTAGAAAATTTACGATGCCGCGACCGGGCGACAGGCACATTGTTTGGAGCAAGTTTGGAGTGATTTTGAGGATTGAAATAATATTTAGTATGATTTTGAAGAATTGGAGGGGGATATATCCACACACGTAGTACTACACTTGAATCAGGGACCTTTGCTTGAATGTAAAGTTACACACTAGCGCGAGCGGGTGTTCCATATTTCTGTGTTTTAAACTGAAGCCCCAAGAAACAAACACAACGTGCCAAGCTTCTGTTTTTTGCCAAAAATACAAGCAGACACGGACTAGATAAGATCGGGAACCCACATGTATATGAAGCATGAATGTCTGGACATGTCCCTGGTGCACGTTTCTGGTACATAAATGGCGATCTTCCGCTTGGCTTCGGAAAATGCAACCCCTAAAGTACGGACCCGATCTTCTCCCATGACTTTCTAAGTCCGCCGTACAAGTCCATCTACAGAATTTCCTACAACATGGTGCAATGTTTGAACCCAGCGACCGGAAAAAATCGACAACGACCGCCGATAAAATGTACAGGAATGTAAACAAAAAGGTCCGTACATTCAAAGAAAAACGGCGTAACAACATTATAGCGAGGTAAAATCTGTGTATTTTCTTACATATTTTACGGCTGAAAACATAAGTGACTTCGACGAAAACGGCTGTAAACTTGTCCATGTTTGTCGTACGGCGATGAAACAAACATCAAAATCTCCGCCATTTTCTTCTCTACGCGATGCCGACGTCTGCGCATGGCAGCCGCGCAACCCAAATAAGGAAACTGTCGGAAAACGCAGGGGTAGCGAAGTAGTCTTCGGAAGGCTTCGGCGCCCATGACGTCATGGTGCTGCTCATTAGCTATGCCAACGTCATGATTCGGCCGAAAACCCCGCGAAAGGGTGAGTCCAACGTTGACATCAATCGGGGGCCGCGCGGGCGTGAAGACAAAGGGACGCAGCGGGACTCGGCGCGGCGGAACAATGGCCACCGCGGGGTGTTAATTGCGAGCCCAGTCCTTCTTGTACAATGTCTCTGGTCAAGGCCAGTGCCTTTTTACCATCTTGTTTCCATGGCAACAGCTTTTTGGTCATATTTACTCTGTCTGGGCACCTGAAACGCAAACTTACCTGTCATTGAAGAGCCGGCCTAACACTGCATGTTAATGTTTAATGTTTGCACAAGTGGTACCACCGTGGGTGTGTCCGATATTGACCAATCAGGTGTACCGTCTGTGGTTCCCTGGGTTTACTCACATGATGCAATACCTGCCACAGCTGTTTGAAGTAGGTCATATGCAGAATACATCCTGGTATGCGTACATAAAGAGTAATGGGTGCTCAGAAATTGTTTAACTTTCAATTCGAAGACTAGTAAAAATCCTTTACAGATTTGTAAGTATTGTTGTGTACCTGAACCCAAGTTCAGGTTCAGGTCCGGATTCAAGTCTAGACATGTAGGTTCAGGTCCAGACTTGTAAGTCCAGACCTAAACCTAGGGCATATACAAAATATGGAAGGGACTTACTGATGCCCAGTGGCAATGTTTTCTTAATTTGCAGCACAAAGTTTGACTATTGAAGATTTCAGGTGGTTTAGAACAAAAATGGGAATGTAACATGATTTTTTTGTAACTCCGGAACTGGTTCCTGACGTTGTTATTTTGGACTTGAACCATAACATTCTTACAAGTCCGGAACTAGTTCCAAGGAACCGGTACACAGCACCATTTGTAAGCAGAAATACAGGAAAGTATTCTTTCAGAATGTGGCATCATGTCATTCTTTCAGTGTGACCCGGTCAGTGGGCTATAGAATTGTTACTCCTTAGGGGGTCATAATGGAAAGCACATTAAAAATTCATGTGACCTATATTTCATGATATTTCAAAGCAGGTGGTCAGGCCAATCAGTTTTGAGAGGTGTAGCTACCATCTGTGGTGAAAGTGTAAGGGTAGACCCTCATTAAAATTACAGGCACCATCTAATGCAATTGTAGGGCAGCGAAACAAAAAATATTCAGAAAATTTGAATTGAAAATCCAGTTCTACTGCCCTAGCTGAAATTATTTTGGGTGCCCTTATTCACAGCTCAGATGTGTCAGACTCAGACCCATGTATTGGAAAAGCCTCTGACATATATTTATTTGACACAATATTAGGACTGTACAGGACATATTACTTAGCATCATACTTTTTCCCAACATTTCCATGCCAAGGTGCAAATTCAAGTTGAAGTTGAAACTCCCACTTCTTATGTTAGTTAGGTCATGTTATGATGAATTTTACCTTGGCCTATTGCTTTCATGCTTTCATCACTTGCTGCGAAGTTTTTCCATGTTTGTTGCCACTTGCTGCAAAGGTGGTATCACAAATGCTGTGGAGAGGAGGAAAATGAGAAGTAAGCCCTGTCACGTTTGTTGTTACGGTGTGATCAATGTTGTATGTAGGTAGCATGAGCTCCAGTAGGAGACAGTCCTGTGCTGTGGTGTCCTGTGCAGTGTCGTAGAGTAGCCCCACAGTTGGATCGCAGGGTTGTGGGTTCAAATCCCAGTGCTTGTGTTCTGAACCCCAACTTTTGTACTGCTGACAGCAACTTGTATTTCCTTTTGAAGCAATGCATGAAATTCTCCCGAGTCACCAATCTTTAAAACTACATGTAGCGAACTGTCTTACTGAAACTCAAATTGAGTCAAATCAGAAAACCTGCATGTACAACTCCCATAGGTACAGGTCCAACCGTCATTGGGCCAGTTTACACTGGGCAAAAAATTGTTTGTCCTATGATGATCTCCTTGTGGCGCATGTTATAGGACAGATTTTTTACCCGGTATGTTGGACATGTTCTCCTAACATTTGTCAGGTCTCAGTATCTTGCCCATTAGATCTATATTACTAATGGACATTGAGTATGACATATCCTATATTTGTCATGATGCCAATGGGCCCTATGTGAACTTGATACCTCAGAAGTGTGGCGCAGGCATTGGGTCATGTTTTCCTTCTTGTGTCACTGGTGTGGTGACATTTTATGAAGGGCTAAGCAGCTAAGACTATCATCATACATGTAATACATTTGTACCTTTTTTAATAGACTTCTCCTTTGAACTTGCTAATTTGGCATTTTAACTTTTCATCGTTTTGTCACAAAGAAATTTAGAAAGAACTGTAGTTGTATTGAATATTGATACCTGGTTTCTAGTTTGTCTTCCTGGATAATTAAAGAACAAGAATGACAGTCCTAAGTCTGAAAATGGAAAAATCTAGAGCTTCATGTTGCTCTTCTTGGCAACAGGTTGAAATGTTATTTTGGCAAAGCCATGACAATATTACAGCAGAGCGATGCCATTTAAATTCTCATGTCCCAAAGTGTAATAACAAGTTTTTCTAGAAGCAAGGACATTATATGGTGCGTACGTGCCTGATGTCTGCTCTGACCGACCTTGTAAATGTCACACATGCTCCTGGACAAGATAATTAGTTAGAACAGGTTGTGACCAGTTCTATTGATTTTACAGTTTGTTTGACTCTTTCTGGCGGGCGGGCGGGCATGCTCTCAAGGTTTATGTGCTTCAAATTAGTGAAAACCCCTCATTATCTTGCTTGCGTCATTGTTTTGATTTCTAAGAACTTGTTGGGAGTTGCCTTGTCACGTTGCTATCATGTGACACGGGTGTTTTTTGAAGGACGTCAGGTGCGCAACTAAATGTATATTAATAAGCTATTAACTATTTTGTGTCATCACAAAATACTAATATCAGCTGCTAAGCTCCTGTCTTGCTTTGACATACATGTACTGTGGAGTGTGGTACTGTACTACGTATGGCTAGATCTCACTCAATAAATTCACTGGAAACACAGTATACAAACATGCCTGTTGTCCTCAAATTTTCAAAAGCATGTTGCATGGCAGGTAGACCCTTCACTTGTTTTCGTAAATTGCAGCTATGAATGATTGATTGATCTTAAGCACCACCAATCCTGTGGTTTGACCTCGGGACAACTCCCAGTACAATCCCCCTGGCTAAAAAACCTAACCAATCACACAGAAGACTTCAGACAATAGGATACGACTTGTTTCGGTATCCTGTTTTGATGTTGCTGACGTTTTTGATGATTGAGGATCACCGGTTTTTGGCAAACTTCCAGTGTGGTGTGGTATTCACTGTCACAAGGTGTCTTCTGACCTTTGGACAACGCCCTCGACAAGCCCCCAGCAGTCGACCAATCAGGAAATTAGAAGGGCGTGTGACAGCGCAACCTTTGGGTTGACGTCGATGTTGAGCAATGTTAGCATTTGAGATTCAGAAAGTATTGTTACACTTGATTGATTTATCAACTCTCAAGAGCATACAACTTGTATTATGAATGTCACATCAATGTATTTTGGAAAGTTTAATAAGATCTGCTTGGAGCTTCCATCGTTTTTCTGGCTTGATTGGTTGAAAATAATTGCTGTAAAATTGTCTTGTATCATTTGATTGGAATCAGCTGACTTCTCTGACAGTCAAGACACATGTTTTGTTTCCCCATCCCTTGTGTCCAGTGGTAAAGTCAAACAAATAAACAAACAGCAGGATGTGTGATGTCATTATAATTGTTCCCAGGGCAAGGCGCTGGTTCAAATTTTGGATCATTTTGAGTTCAAGAAATTCTGTGTGAATTTTCTTCTAAATATGAAGTCAGCAATCAATCAATATGGAATGATATGTACTTAAAATTTAGCTAGCATCATACTTGACATGATGATGTTTACAGAGAATCTTGCAAAATCATTGAGTAAATTTTCTAAGCACTTAAGTTATCCCTTATGGAATGTTATGGATAAAATTGTTCACATTTAATGGTGAGAAATCCATATTTGATTGGATAATTCATTTTTCAATAGTTCATTCCAACAGTTGTTGTAAATTACTAGTTCATATTCACTGATGATATTGTGACAATTGCCAAATGGGTAGAAATCTGCATAGAGACACACGTCCACACTTTTTACTATGTACATTATGAATAGATCAATAATTCATGGAGTTTGTTGTACGTGTGTCGAGCAGGCAAAAATGATGCAACACCGGCGAAAGGAAAAATACCAAGAGCAAACTGTCACGCCAATCTGAATAATTTGTTTAACTTTAAGCTGGCTGATGCAACTTGAAGTAGAAAGGAATAACAGCATTCTTTCATCTCCCAAATATAACGTATAAATATACGTGTACAACTGGAACAGCTTTTGGTCAAGGTTTTCGCCTTCTTGCCAACAGCTTGCATCATTGTGTTCAATGCCCAGGATACAAATTTAGAATAGAGGAGCAGGTTGAAATGTACAGCAACACATGGCACCACAAATTACACACAATCAATATCACTGTATCTGCTGTCGTATTTTGGTGAGAATTGACCCATAAAGGTTTTATTCTTTAGAAGCCTAATTTGATGGTGTATAGAAGGGTGCCAGAGACCTACTACTACTAGACTTTCATATTTTGAAACTTGATATGATAGTACATCATAGCAGCCTTGTCCTTGCAGAAGTGTGGTTTAAATGGTTGGGTGTTGCCTAAAGCCAGATGAGACTAGTTGAACTAAATATTGTTGAATCTTGGCGAGAAAATCATTTTACTTGTTGTTCATCTATGCATTTCATTTGTAAGTGCTTTGTCATTGTGAAAAAGCCTAGGGCATGGAAATTACCAAGAACCACTGGCATGGATTAGTTATATTTCCTATCCACAAAGATACAAAAGTCTTTTCTTGCAAATTCTGGGAAGGCGTGGTGTATACCTTTCCTGCAATTCCCAGTTGTCACTGACTCACCTTTTTGACTCAGCATTTTTTAAATAAAAAATACATGTAGTTTGCTTTAAGTAGAAATCACAGATAAGGATTTAACTTGTTTGCTCAACCCAGATTCACCCCAAGTTAGGCAAATATCCATGGAAAATTCCAGAATATATATCGTGCAGGTCGTATCGGTAAGCATGTTGTGGAAAATTCCACTGTGCCGGTACGGCCGGTTACAGGCTGTCTCCGCTGGATTGCATCATCCAAGGTGACCTCATGCTGACGCCCCCTCCCAGCCCACTTTTCTGACCAATCAGCAGCCAGTATCGTCAGCCCACCCCGGTTCATTCACCCTGCGTCAATGGTGACTCAACTACTGGGTTTAAAAGCCTGGCTGGTGCTGTCTCCTCTCACATTTTACAAGAACTCTCTACCCTGGTGGGACTTAGAGACATACAGTCTTCCTTCTATCGGCAAATAGTGGCTCCCTGGAGGTAGGATTTCTCTAGACTATATTTACCTCTAGTTCCGAGGATTTTGTTTTTGATTTTTTCCTCATTTTTATCAGTTATACTAGGGATTTGTTCTAGCCATCAGTTCAAAGATTTTTTGTTCAAATTTTACTGGTAAGGTTTTTCTTGGCTTTGCTCTGATTCTAAGTGTAAACATTTTGAATTTCTGCTTTGTAACTTAAAGAGATATAAACAGAAGATGGTCTGGTTTATGTGTTGGTAGTGTTGGAAAAATTGTCATGTCATGTTGGATGTAGTGATTTCCTGTTGTAGGAATGATGATGCAATGTGTCATGAATTATGTAACAGTGATAGGGAGTCTCTGAGATATTTGGGCAGTTTTGTCCTGTGCAAGTCCAACTGAAGTGTAATATACTAAATGTTCCATCTATAAATCTTGGAGTTGAAGCCTTTTTCCATACGATACGAATGATCTTTATCAGTACCAGAGTTACATATATTTTGTCAGAAGTTCCCCTGGAGCCTCAGATATTTGCCCAAGATATCTAGTATCCACTGGGAGTCTGTTAATGTTAGGTACTACATCAATTTCAACTTTCAAAGTAACTGCAGATCCCAAATGTAATAATGATATATTACTGATGCTGGGTTGGGGGACTTCATCTGGATTCAAATTATTGATTTTTAAGGGGACAACATTTCTTTTTGATTCTCTACCTGCTGCCTGACACAACCAATACAAATTTGATTCCATAAAAACTTCCACAGACAGTAGTGAGAAGGTTAAGTTTGAAACATTGTATTTAATCTCAGATTGTAAAGGAATGACAGAGCTGGAGCTTTTATAAGTTGCACACTGGCATGTTACTGTGACTGTCACAAATTCTTTCGTCCTGTTTACATCTGTTTACAAAGGAGTAGTTACCTGATTAGGGAATAAGGACGTCAGGACCCACGTCACAGCTTTGGTAACCCTGTCTAATTAGTCACGGGATAGGCGGGGTCTAATTTCTCCTCCGCCCGTTCTTATTGTTACCATTTGAATGCAGGTGTGTCACAGGATCCACCAGTGTTTTTGGTAAAGGTCCCGAAGGCAAACGTGTGTGTGTGTGCAGGGCTCGAATTAGGTTATATGGTACACATGTGCTTAAATATACAGTCTTGTCTTAGATATACTTCCAGTAATTTTTATTTTTACTTACATAGCATTAAGTGTCAAGTAGAATGTTAGCACAGATACCTACACAGTATAAACATAAAACACTGGTCACCTCAATTTTGGAATGTCACTTTCCGAATTTCGAGACAGCTATGTTGAAACCCCTGATTTTCAACTTTGTTATTCCTGGATGTACAGTGAACTTTTGCATACCATTGGAAAGATCATGCTATCTTCAGTACCAGGTTGCTTTTTTATGGTCATAATGTATAAATTTATCAAGATATTTGACTTTAAAATTGCAAGCCTGGCGGTCTAGAACACACACCGTCATGCCCAGCAGCTTAGCCTGGCAGTCCTAAACTTAGCCCGCGGCCTGAGTTAGCCCAGCCCCGCATCCCAGACCCGCATCCCAATTAGCCTCATGAACACCCCATGAAAACCACTGAATTAATGAGAATTCACATCTT
>NW_017804231.1:1299313-1328611 GCF_001625305.1 Branchiostoma belcheri
GATCTTGGAAAGATCTTGAGACCTTTTCATTTTCATCTCAAGATTTTATGAAAGATCTTGAGATTGTCATAACAAATCTCAAGATTTCGTATAAAATATTGAGATCTTTGGAACAAATCTTGAGATTTTTCAATTTTCAACGAAGCGTGAAGATCCCCGCTGGGGGTCATTATGATCCGCTATGTAACAGAGAAGTTTGTGACAAAAGATTGGATATGTACCTCTAAGCTATGAACGGTTAGAGGCATTAGTCCAAAGTGCTCTGCTCATTCCAATAATAATCTGCTCGGTGTTATAAGTGATTACATATTATTGACAAGTATGATGTACAGGTATGAATGATGATAACTTTCATGAATATTCATGAAGCTTCAGAAATTTCTGCTGGAAGAATTTTTCCTGTACATGGGAAGAATTGTTCTGCTATTAAGACTGCAAAAAGTCTCTTTCTAGTAGAAAGCTTTTTGAACATGTTTGAGGAGGTGGATTTTGCTCCTGCTGTGCTACCTGGGCTGATACCTGGGCGGGGTGTAACATTTGTGTAACGGTTATGACTAAAAAAGATCAGATAGCATCATAAAAGACCCTTGTCTCAGCGAGAACACTTCATATTAGACCTGATTGGTTGTGGTGTTGGAAGCCAACTTTTGAGGACACTTCATGGTCACTTACAGTTTCTGTTTGGCAGGTATAGTCCAATCTGTCCTACTATGGATGGGCAACTCCCCTGGCCAAATCCCTTTGAAACATCATGGAGGTAGAAATTTTTTTTTTTTAAAACAATGAAGACCTTCATTGCACATTTCTGCCACACTTGGCTAAGTACAGGTCACAACAAAACAAGATGAATGGACATGGTTAACAGATAAACAATAACTCCATGGAAACATTTATAATTAAAAGGAAAATATTTGGAGTTTTAGTGCCATAATCCTGCCATGTATAAGCCTCAGCCGATGTACACTGAAAACATAAAAAGCAAGGATCCTCAATTTGCAACATGAACTTGCTTTCAGTGCAAGGAGTTGTACAAATACAATGCTTTAGGAAATTATTGTTACATTTTCTTTTGTAATTATTCTGTTCCAGTGCACCTTTGTTATGCGGGTCATACCTCAGGTCACCTATTGTTCCAGGCATGCAAATGACCACTGTCCAATTATCAAATTAGAGAGTCTGGTCGGGCTACCCTGACACGGGTGACATGGTCTTTGTAGCTTGCACTGGGTAGCTCAATAGCCCGAAAAAATATCCTATCAGAAAATCTCATGACATTGAATGACAGTGTCAGATGGCAGTGGGTTCACACTGTGAGAACCATGTCTTGGCCAAATCTTTCTATCCCACAACTAGTTTGTAGTATCATTATGATGATTAGATTAGATTTAGATTATTAACAAAAAATTAATGATGAGAATCTTTACAGGATTTGTAATAAGTCTAAACAAGGACATTATACACACTGTGTATAATGTCCTTGGTCTAAATTACAATTACATGTAATTGGAAGTGCTTGCCCAAGGCCTAGAGTCAATTCTATATTGCTATATTCCACATTACAAATTGTAACCATTTCGAAATAAAAAAACCACCATGTTTCTAGATAATTTCAAAAGTATAGTTAAAAAAGAAAATAGAAAATTTTCTAATTGTTACAATATTTGTGAAACATCTCAAATAGATATGAAAAGAGCTGTTCATTCAGTTTGAATATTTCCCAAAAATTTAGGAACAGAACGTAAAATGCTTGTACAGCGCAGGATGTACATGTATGATAGCAGACCAGGTAGCCTGGGTGTAAGAAACAGGGGCGAGCTGTAGTGCCTATAAACCCCCCACTGTTACATGGGTACCAGACTGCTGCCAGGCTAGCTCCTTGGCTCCTGGAGGGCCAACATTTGCCCAAGGAAATGTCACCATAGAGTGATAATAGACATCCCTCAATAAGCCTATGAATTACATTGTGAAGGCTTGTTATCCCCTAGACACAAAGAACACAGTTTCTTTAAAAATGGGTGACAAAAGGGGAGGGGAGATGATTATGATAAAATTAACAAGTTCTAACTTCCAAGCAACAACTTGAAGTTAGTCTCCAGTCAGATTCTGATCAATGTTAGACGTGTTTACAACTGGAGAAAGGGAAGCAAAAACATTCATTGAGTTGACATACAAAAAATCAGATGATCATTGATCAATTACTAAGGTGACCTTGAGAGAATATTGATGTAATGTTGCAATTTTATAGAACAGGATTCTTCTTCAAGTGAATGAGTCTGAGAAACAAGTAATGGCATTATATTTAGTCTCTATGGCCGGCCAACTCCTCTGGCCAATGATGTTCCCCTTAGCCGATTGCTACTATTTATTCAGCCTGCAAAGGAGTCTGGTGGAGACTACATTATATTGGTGTGGCCTAACAGTTGTATATATTTATTATACAGTCATTCCTGCAAAAATTCCTGCGAGATTTCTAGGAAGGATTCTATCTGCAGGAATCTACAATGTCTTAGTAGGTTTTTCCAGAAATTTCCTGCAGGAAGAAAATTTTCAAAATGAATTTCCATGCATGTTATCATTCATACCTGTCCAATTATCAAATTAGAGAGTCTGGTCGGGCTACCCTGACATGGGTGACATGGTCTTTGTAGCTTGCACTGGGTAGCTCAATAGCCCGAAAAAATATCCTATCAGAAAATCTCATGACATTGAATGACAGTGTCAGATGGCAGTGGGTTCACACGGTGAGAACCATGTCTTGGCCAAATCTTTCTATCCCACAACTAGTTTTTTAGTATTTATGATTAGATTAGATTAGATTTAGATTATTGACAAGAAATTAATGATGAGAATCCTAGTTTTATTTTTTAAGATAGTCGGACATCTTTTCAGGCTCCTACTGGGTGACCCAGTACAAGCTGCCCAGATAGGGGTTACTCTCCAAGTAGAGGTTTGGGTTTTGGGGGTATTTTTAGCGTGTTTTATACCCCCAAAACCCAAACCTCTGCTTGGAGAGTAGATAGGGGTACTGTAATTCGACGTGTAACTCAACAATAGTCCAACTTGATAATTGGACAGTGGCATTTGCATGTCAAGAACAATAGCTAGACTTAGTTTCATCCCGCATAACAATTGTTCCTTGATCAGAATAATTACCTGAGAACTGTTGAACCATGGTTGAACAGAAATGGACTGAGGATTTTATAACTACATTGCTTTGAAAGCAGGTTTAAGTTGCAATACATGTATTAAGGCTTCTTGCTTAATATACTAGGCTGATATACTAGAATTTTGTCCGGCAAAACTGTCTGTAACATAATTTCCCCAATGTTTCAACTGAACTGAACTGAACTTCAATGACAGTCAGGATGCTCATGAGAAAAAATTGTTTCATTTTCTACCCCTAGCTGGTACAGAACGTGTTTGTAAGCTCTTCTTTCTTTTTTGTGGCCTAGTTGAAAGATCATGCGAAGCTGAGTGAAATTGAGTGAGTGAGTGAGGTTGAAAGCGGCAAATATGTACAAGACTGTTAACAGATGGGTGTGGATTATGCTCTCCTTTCTTATTTTCTGCTCTGAGAATGAAGTTTTACACATCACTTGGTTTAGACCGCGGGCTGAGATGTAGTCCGTGAGGTCTGAATCCTTACTCCACCAGGCTGAAATTGGCACAGACAGTCTGCAAACATCAATCAATTCACACCTTCCATGCCATTGTTTTGGGATTTTTGCACCTCTTTGACCAGAAATTCCAGACCGCGGGCTGAAGTTAGGCTGACGGTCTGAATGGTTTTTGAGTAAATCAGCCCGCGGTCTGGGGATCTAGACCTGTAGTCTAAGTGCCTTTAGACCGAAGGTCCTGTAATTAAAACTTGCGGGCTAGTTGTTAGGCCTGACGGGCTGTTAGAAAAGACCACTGGTCTGCTTGTATTTATTATTAATGATATCTTAAGTTATGGACACTGCAGAACAATAATTTTCATATCACTGTGCTCATTACACCAAGAGCTACACACTGATGTGAAACTTGAATGTTGAAAATCAATTTTTACTTGAGTTTCCAAATGCGTTGTGACTTTCCAAAATTGATGCGACCAGTGTTATAAGGTTTACATCTCAGTACAGGTTGTCTAGGCCCATAATTATATGAGCAGATGATTGATGCATTACAATATAGTAAATGGGAATTTTCATACCTTTGATAGATACTAGTATTTCTCTAGTGGTTGCAGTAGTCTGGTGTACATTTTGTAAGTGCAGTCAAAAATTATGTGCACCCCTCAAATTTCATTTGCACGAAGTGGTGAATTTAAGGGTAATTCGAGCCCTGATGTGAGTGCATGCACTACATTTTTGTGGTAAATGAAGGTAAATGGTGGATGATTGGATATTTTATGGGCAGAACGGTCTGACAGGCCATGCGTCAATCAGTGTAACATTATCTGAGAGTAAAAGGAACAAATTTGATCAAAGGGAAGATTGGCAATCACTTAAGTGTGCAGTTGCCCTGTACGTTTGGCCTAAAGCGCTATGCAAATGGTAAGCCCATAGAAATTGGGGCATCCATTTGGCTAAACAATGCAAACACTGAAACAGGTAACGGTTGGCTTATTCCCATTGTAAGACTAAAAGATTTGCTCTAGTTTTCAAGTTTATCTCTATTTTTCTTTCCCATTTTGCCATTGATTTTTCCTTTTTGTCTGACAGTAAATTCTATACACTTAACCTTGACTACTAAAATATCATGTCAGTTCACCCAGAATTTGAGAAACCGTGTCAAGGATTTCTGGAATAGAGCCAGTGTCCTGTAAGTGTGTTAGTAGGACACATTGTAGATAGACAGGATAGATAGTAGTACTGAAAGGGCATTTCCTTTCACAGTGTAACATAAGTTGAAGACATTGGATGTTATCTAAAACATGCAGCCATGTGGTGTCTTTAATGATAACAAATATAATTGATCAACTGACTAGTTCGCACTTTTAGCCAACTTCTCTTAATGTGATCTAGCATGGATACAGTATCATAATAATAGATCCACCGTTTACGATCTCTTGCACAGATCATCATATATCAAATATGGAAGTCAAAATGTCTGTACATGTACATAATTTTTATATGTACTTCATCAAAAGGGAGACTTCCATTTTCTTAGAATGCATGTGTATGTTTGCTGATAAGTTCAGATGCACAGAAAAATATGTGGATTACCTTTCAAGACTACATCTTATTCATTGTTATTTATGTAACATGTGGCATAGTCCAGTGGCAAGCGACCATGCCACTGGACCAAGCAGTTGGGAGTTCGAATCCTGGCTGTTGTCGCTCCCCCAACATGTATGTTGCTGGAATGAGTCGCAGTCCCTCGAACGGGACATTAAGCTGTGGTCCACTGTTCATCGTGCTTCAATGTTAAGAAGAGCTGGGGAATTTCCCCGGTACAATGAACCTGTAAAGATACATAGCGTCTGTTACAACCAGTGAGAGATTAGCTCTTCAGTAAGCTAAACCTGGTATGAGATCGCTTTTTATTGACTTGTTTTTGTACTTCTGTGTCTCCCTGCAGTCGGTGTACCCTGGTTATAAAGCAGGCCCACAGAAGTGTACACAGAATGCCTCCCGTCCCCGCCCAGACCCAGCCCAGCTTCCGTACGCTCCATGGAGACCTGGACAAGCTGCAGCCTCGCATCAGAACTTGGGTAGGTCACTGGTTTTATTAATTTAATAATAATCAAGTTTATTGCAAGTTCCTCCTCAAAGGCTAATTGGAAAGACTAGTATTAGTAGTAACATAGATAAAAGAACAGTGAAACAGGGTACAAAATACCTAATCTACAAAATAAAAGGTAACTGTCTTGGAATTATGTCTGAAGGTTGTAAACCATGGAAGGCTTGATGCCCCTCTTTTTCCAAAATTTGTGGGTTTTGGGTAGTTAAATTATATGTATGTAAGTATGTAATGTTAGAAATATTTCCTTTTTGCTAAAGGAACAATGTGTTTTCAGGTTGAGCAGCAGGCCAGAATTTGTCAGCCAGACAACATCCACATCTGTGATGGTACCACAGAGGAGAACAACATCATCCTAAACCTACTGGAATCACAGAAGATGGTCAAGAAACTACCCAAATATGAGAACTGGTAAGTGTGCTGTTCTATAAAGCTGTTCTGAATGTGTGAAAAACAAAATTGTATGGTTTTTAGTGGCAAATGTGCAGATCTTGTCACCATATCCGTTGGCAACACCATATCCGTTTGTGTCCTCATCAGTGTTTGGCACAGTATTAACGATTAGCTGAAAGATCCAGTGGGCGCTACTCCACCATACAGGGAGGGAAGTCGTGTGAAGTGCCTTTCCCGAGGGCACATCATCGGGCATGTCAGGGGATCGAACCCAGAACCTCTTGGTTCCAAGCTGAACGCTCTGACCATTATGCCACGTGATGTTCCAAATGGCAGATATTTGTCACATTTTTATCTCTTTCATGTTCTCTTGCGAAAATTTGGACTAATTTGCTGTTCGTTTGTCTTCGTTCTAGCTGGTTGGCCAATACGGACCCCAGAGACGTTGCCCGCGTAGAAAGCAAGACGGTGATCTGCACGGAGAGCGAAAGAGACACCATCCCCCAGCCGGCGGAGGGTGTGAAGGGGCAGCTGGGACACTGGATCTCACCTAAAGACATGGAGATCGCCTTCGAGGAGAGGTTTCCTGGCTGCATGAGAGGTCAGTAAGCAGAATCAACCACACTCCACTGCCAATCAAGAAGTGGATGTGTCAAAATATGACAACTTATTGGTGTTTAAAAGCTGGAAACACAGCTGTCAGCAATGCTTGTTTACATTCTGGTGGTTTGTGGTGGCACCACAAACAGAGTGGGCAGTTTTAATGCCAACCATATGATAAATATGATAATGGAAGATTTGACAAAAACAGTAGTTAAATTGATGATAGGGAAATTACAAGTCTTTGAGTAGTGACTGACAATCTGGAAATTTCCACTGATGACATCTCATCCTAACACTCATTGAAAGAGCCATCTCAGCCTTACACTCATTGAAAAAAACCTCTTCACTTTAGTTGTTTAACTCAATTTCCTGTCGTGCAGTGCCCCAGCTGGTCCCCTTAGTCCGTGCGTCACTACGTCCTCTCCTCCCATCCTCCACAGTAACGAATAACAGCACTTGATTAAGGAATCGGGTTCTACATTAGTACGACCTTGGGTAAGGTTGAGGGTACGTGCCCGCCCACTCAAATCACCAGCCGGCCTGATCCAGTTTGATATCCGTAGTATCATATCAAGTCAATTACTGCAGGAAATTTAGTGGTGGGCAGGGATAGCGCTTGATTGGATGTGGCGTCACGTAACGGAATCTTCCCGCTTGTATGCGTCATCGCTACGTAACCAGACCTAATACCAATGTCTGTCTGATATGCTGCTTATAGTTAAGGCTAATACGGGAGATAATATTTCAACATCATTTGATAGAGCTATATCCTCTTTCCTATCCTGAGACATTAGCTCATGCCATTTGGCAGCATTATTCTCCATGGTAATGTAAGCTGTTAATCCACAATTTGACCCTTGGGTGCTACATGGTATATATCTCCAGAGTACTTTGTAATAATTCTATGCTAAAGACAAGAAAACAAAGTACTCTAGAGATATACAACAAGGGTCAATTGTGTGTTTTTAACTGTATGTACATATGAGCTTCGGAAGACTAGCCCAACAGGGCTAAAAGGTTTTGATAATGAAATGAAATGAAAGAAAACTAAACCTTGGTTGTCCTGTCTCTGTTGCACAGGTCGCACGATGTATGTCATCCCCTACAGCATGGGACCCGTGGGCTCGCCACTCGCAAAGTACGGCATCGAGCTGACGGACTCCCCCTACGTGGTGGCCAGCATGCGCATCATGACCAGGATGGGCGCCAATGTGTTGGACGCCATTGGCGAAGACGAGTTTGTGAAATGCCTCCACTCCGTCGGAGCACCAGTTTCTGATTCAGGTACTTGTTGACGCTCTCAGTTGATGCAAGTTTGTTCAGTAATTCCAACGCCCTACTGGAGTTGGTCAGATTTCCATGTGCTCGGGTTATATTGCACTTTGAAAGTTGTTTTACTCTGTGTTGAACAGTTCCAGTACTGGTAGCAGCGAAGCTTGAAAATACTGTCTCTGTTCTAGGAAAATTGAGACTACTTATTTCAGGTTGCTGTTGTTGTGGAAATTGATTTTTATGTCATGATTTAGTGATTTACTGATTTGAACTGATTTCAACGTGGTCTTTCAGGTTATGGTGTTTCTGTCTGTGTCTGTACACATTATGTAACAAAGCTGGTGATTGGTCGTTTGAAAGGTTTCCTGGTTCGGCAAAAGGATCTTAGACTTTTCTTCCTGAGTAGCCTTGTCTTTCAAAAGTGCACCAAATGCCATTCAGGATAGATTTTTCAGAACAAATCCTGACGTCTTATGACACACAAGCTTGGTTTTATGGATGACATTCTCAAAATTCTCCTAACCATTTGGAGAGGTCTTTTTGGGACAGGTTACCTCAAATGTTACACGCTTTCCATGTCATCCACAAAATCTAGGTTGTTAAAGACAACATGATACCAATAACATGGAGAAAAGTCAAACCTGACAGGTAATATTCTATGAACAAAGAAGACTGGACCAAAAATATATTCTTCTGAATCTGATACAGAAATCAAGAACTGGAAGGATGATTTGCAAGATTTGATGTTTTCTAAGATCAGAAGAGTGTCCAAACATCTTTGTTCAGTGAATAATACTATTTTCAGGAACTGTTGTATTGTAGTGTTATTGGTGTTGTATGGTCTTCAATGCTAACATCCATATGTACATAGTCTAACATGGTGGAACCTGGCCAGGGGGTGAGTGCCATCAGGAGTTTCATCCAACAAAAATCCGTCACTGAAGGCCTAACTTGCTCAGCATGCATGTGCAGTACGTAGTGCATGTTTTCCTCTTCCACAGCATGGCTAACCTCTTCTTAACTGCTGGTCTTCCCTTCATTCCAACACATGCATTGCCTTTCCTTCTTAAGTGTTTTGCTTCAGCAGTCCAGAAACATTTCTTTGAACAGATAAAAGCCAGTCTTTCTTTTGTTTTGGACACATCTTTTTTCTGGACATTTTTTTTATAAACACTAAGAAAAGGCCACTAGAGGTGATAATAAATGTGCTCATTGGACCAATGTTTATTGTCATCTCTGCTGTTTTCGAAGAAAATTACACTTTATGATCTTACCACTTACCTGCACGTGGGCTCCGCTCTACTTCCTTCATGAAGAAAACAATGACTTGCATGTGCAGCTAGTAGTTAACTCTTCAGTCTATAAAGCAAAGCCTAGGCTGTGAAAAGTGTATCAGTGATGACAAATGTTGGATGAAACTCCTGTTTTCTGGTGGAGGGGTACATGTAAGTATCACAGGCACTGCTGTGGAGCGTCTTGCGGACCGGAGAGCTGAAAATCACACTGCCCCGATCGGCCAGGTTCCCCACACCACTAGGGTAGATGAAACCGGTTTAGGTTATCGTCTAATGGTCCTTCTCGGATTTCTCCCTTCCGCAGCCCCCACCATCTCAGGTTGAACAGGCTCTTCGGCAAAAAGATCCGCAGATCGAGAGGGTCGTCGCGTTGGTGTACCACAGCGTGTCGGCGTGATCCCAGCCCAACTCTCAACAGGTGGCTACCACATCCGACGTCTCGACTGATCCAACCAAAACACATTCCACTCCTTCTTTTTCTTTCCTTTCTGCCCTTATGATTCCATTTGTTTCAGTCCTAAGACTTATGCCATTTGCCCAGAGCTAGCAGTGACTGTTTGTAAGTAAGCGTTTGCAGCACAGGTGCGCCCTGGTGGGAAACGAACCCAGGTCCTCTCGCAGCACCGAGAGGCAGCGGTCAAACCCACTTCAGCCACTTAAAGCTGCTGAGGTGTATACACAGGGGGCTGGCCCACGCTTTGTAAATACTGTTAGAGTGGAAATTGCATTGCTATGGTTCTGCCCTCCAGAGAACGCTGACAAAAAGTGGCCCTGCAACCCCAAAAAGGTGATGATCGCCCACATCCCTGACAAGAAAGAGATCATCTCGTACGGCAGCGGCTATGGAGGCAACTCCCTGCTGGGTAAGAAGTGCTTTGCCCTGAGAATAGCCTCCAGAATCGGACGGGACGAAGGCTGGCTGGCTGAGCACATGCTGGTGAGTACACATTTTTTCATGAAAAAGTTTGTCCTTTGACAGATTTTCTAATCATTTAATGCACTTTCTCATTTTCTAGCAGTTTTATGGATGAAGCATGTTAAAGTTATTTGTGAATGAACAAGTCATTTTACTATTTGTGACTGGATAAATACAGCACTAGCCTTGTGGGCATTTTTGCATTACAACCCTTGCTTTGGTGCAAGTAGTCTGCAGACCTGCATGCGTAGATTTCTGACGTGCCTTGTCTGTTCCAGATCCTGGGCATCACCAACCCCCAGGGTGAGAAGAAGTACATTGCCGCAGCCTTCCCCAGCGCCTGCGGCAAGACTAACCTCGCCATGATGCAGCCCACCCTGCCCGGCTGGAAGGTGGAGTGCGTCGGCGACGACATCGCCTGGATGCGCTTCGACGACGAGGGCAGACTGCGTGCCATCAACCCCGAGAACGGCTTCTTCGGAGTCGCGCCCGGGACGTCGTACGACACGAACCCCAACGCCATGAGGACCATCACCAGTAATACCGTGTTCACCAACGTGGCGGAAACCAGCGACGGCGGGGTTTGGTGGGAAGGCATGGAGAAACCTGAGCCGGTGAGAAAACTGTACTCCAAAAATAGAGGGACACTTTTTACACAAAACAAGTGTCTTTCTTCAGTGACTTACTTGTGCCAACCTGATGAAACAATTCACGGGATGTGTACTTGATAAAAGTCAATTTTCTATTTATTGTTTTAAAATAGTACATTGAAACAACCATATCCCATAGCATACTGACCAAACATTATCAAGTTTCATTATAGTGTTCAGCTTCAATTGGTTGAAACCTTGTGTGGAAGGGCAAGCCTTTGATTGAAGACTACACCAAAGCAGATTCATGATGTAAACTTCATGATTGTGCCCACAGGGAGTTGAGATCACCACTTGGCTTGGGAAGAAGTACGACCCTGCCGACAAGAGCATGAAGGCCGCCCACCCCAACTCTCGGTTCTGTGCGCCCGCCGGGCAGTGTCCCATCATGGACCCGGCCTGGGAGAGCCCAGAGGGTGTTCCCATCGAGGCCATCATGTTCGGCGGCAGAAGACCCAAGGGTGTCCCCCTGGTGTACGAGGCTTTCAACTGGACCCACGGCGTGTTCATCGGCGCTGCCATGAGATCAGAGGCAACTGCTGCTGCTGAGCACAAAGGTGAGAGCACACAACTTGATGTTACAGACAATTCAAACTCTATTACTACTGGAAAATGGGGTTTCGTTTTGGTGTTTTGCATGACATCCATCACTCTTCTTCAATGACTTTGAAAATTTATACTGTAGTAGAGTTCGAATTGTCTGTAAGTATTGTTTCTCTGGACTTCTAACCTTCGATGAATCAAACAATATGAATATGATGATCTGTTGAGATTTGTATCATGCGTAATCCAGTGGTTAGCAACCCTGCCTCTAGAACTTTGGATTAAGTGGTTGGTAGTTCAAATCTCAACTGTTGTCTCTGTATTTTAAGTTGCGAGTTACCCCGACTTGGATATAAATGTGTGTAGAATCGTCTTAACTATAAAGTATTTCCTTTCCAGGCAAAGTCATCATGCACGATCCCTTCGCCATGAGACCGTTCTTCGGCTACAACTTCGGCCAGTACCTGTCCCACTGGCTGAGCATGCAGAGCCACCCCAACGCACAGCTGCCCAAGATTTTCCACGTCAACTGGTTCCGCAAGGCGGAGGCGGGCGGCTTCCTGTGGCCCGGCTTCGGGGAGAACGCCCGCGTGCTGGACTGGATCTGCCGCAGGGTCGACAACGAGGACTGCGCCAATGAGTCTCCGATTGGCTACCTGCCCGCGGACGGGTCGTTGAATACGGAAGGGTTGAAGGAGGCGGTTGACATGCAGGAGCTGTTCTCCCTGCCCAGAGACTTCTGGTCCCAGGAAGTAAAGGCCATCGAAAAGTACTTCCAGGATCAAGTCAACGACGATCTGCCCAACGAGATCAGGAACGAGCTACACAAGCTGGGGGAGCGTGTGCAGGAGTTGTAAGGGGTTTGGGAAGGGCTTGGGTGTCAAATTTTATGAAAGAGACTGGAATTTTTTCGCCCGGAGAAGAAGCATGTTTTATGAGGAGAGGGGATTTATTTTCAAAGTGATTGTGCTTTGGGTGTTTTGTCTTTTTGGCATCACGATACAAACAAATGGAAGAGAAAGTACAGTAGGTCACAAAGTAGGCACCGTTGGAGGTTCTGGCCTCTGATTGACGATGAGACTAAGTTTCCCACTCCTATGTGTGACCAGCAGATTCAGCAGTAATTAAACTGAAATTATCGCTTTCTTCTGCATTCGTCTGTGCATTGGAGTTCAACTTACGGATTCTCAATATACAGCTGGCATGAACTATCTTGTTACTGGCACAACCAGAAGCTAATTATTACTTCACGTATATTACCTCATGGCCTGGATGTATCGACAAAGTTGCACTCCTAGTCTTAAATAATTATTTCAACATTTTTTTTGCACACACTATTATATAGTTGTGTTGTCTTGTAGCAACGGATCATTACAAAGCATTCCTCAAAATGTACAGACAATTTTTTTCAGCCGCATTGATTGTGGCAGCTTTTTCTTTTTTTAAAAATGTTTGTGTTGTCCAGTCAGATCTTGTGGAATACCGGTCCTTATGCAGCACTGAAGCTGTGGTAAGAATATAAGGAGAAACTTTGATATGAAAACGTGCATTTTGAATGCCTTTTTTGAGCCTTGGAATGCCTTTATTGGGCCTTCAATAAGCATGGTTTGGTGTTTTATATTCTTACCTCAGTGAGTCAGTACTTTTTACCTGACTTAGATGTAACCTATTTATGTAGTATCTAGAAAATGTCTATATTTGTGATTTCAAACTGTGTAAACGAAAAAGAGGATGGACTGCTTCCTGGGTGTTCTGGGGTCGGGGCGGAGCGTCGTAGCAACAAAACTTTAATGGCAATGACTTGAATGAAGCTGCTACGTGTGACGTACTACGTTTTTAAAATTAGATATAACTTTGACCGTTATTTAAATGTTGCTGTCTGCTAATGTGTATTGTGTACATATATAAATATCTGTATGTCTAGGGAAGTACACTGATGGCCATACTGGCCTTTTTTTCTGATCCTAAATGTTCATCCTGGGTGTTTTCTGTCCCAGTTTGTGATCATAATTTATCATTTGTACAGATGTGTAGGGACTTTTAGCCAATAGCATACCTCATGCATGTCTTTTTTTTTCTTCTTTTTACTTCACCTATTAAATGTCACTTTCCACTGTGATCTTATCCAGTGTCAGTTGTCTTCAATGTCTGCAAGACTATTTTAAGTAATTAATTGCTCAAATGAAGGTAGTGATTCCGATGTATGAGTGAAAGGTTATGAAAAAAAGGATGTTTTTGTTTACTGTACTTTGAAGTAAAGAAGCTTCTGATGTCTGTTCCCCAGATATATAGTATGCCATACAAATGAATTCTGGCCCTAAAATATATTCTAGTGAAGGGGTAAATTGGCCCCAAACTGGAGAGAAATCTATAAATGAAAATACGTTTGAAAGAAAGCAATGAAAATGAACAGTATTACTAGCATGACTAGTATACACATTTATTGCAAGATTTAAATAAATGCCTCTCCAGATTCAGACATTTGATAAGTTGTGGAAAGCAGGCTGTCCTATAAAACCCAGGAGAATTAATGATGCATTTCAGATTACGGCCTTAAAAGGGCAATTATTAATCAATTATGTTGCTGGGGAAATTAGTAATGGATCTGCTGGTATGTGTAACAGAAATTGGACAACAGGCAAAACCAGACAGTTGCAGGAGTGGGGTACTGGTTATAACTCTCATGGTTGTAGGAATGGACCAGCTGCATCAGTACAGATCAGGGGGATGGGTGCTGCCAAACAGGAGAGTCCAGGAGCTTGGAATCTTCCACTCAGCCTGGGGGGTGCCTCCTTTACCTCCAGACTTCTGTGGAACACAAGAAAATACTGCGGTCAATTGTGCATGCAAAGATGATGAGCTATATCTACTTGAAGTCATTTGGAACAACTGCAACTGTATCCATGCTCAAACTTTCAAAGTAGTGGCAGCTTATACTAAAATCGACTTAGTGGTAACACACAACACTATTTGTGGCTCACAAAGAATTTCCACTAAACTATTTACCATTTGAACAGTGTCATTCTCTTCTGAAGGGAAGCCAACAAATACATGCCAACAAATGTGTGAAATGTGTGCATTTACAAAACCATCTTTGTGTATGTGTAGTCTGGATCTAAAGTTCTAAGAAGAGTGCCCTCTGGCAGTGCACTCCAGAATTGCAACCATACAATGTGAAGTAAATCTCACCCTGCCAGGCACTAACTGCAGCCATTGGTTGAGGTAATTTGCTAAAGAGAAGGCATCAGGAATGTTGTCTCCTTCTGCACAGAATGTCAGCAACACTGCCAGGGGGAAGTCTGCCTCACAGCTGTGGGAGAACAGATTACAAATCAGCTATCATACAAATCTGCTGTTTGATAATGTTTGAGATACATTGTACATGTTCATTACTTTCTACATGTATAAGATTAAAATCCTATAACTTAATCTATTGGGTGAATGGGTGGTTGGTTAGGTCAACTTAGATGAATGGATAGATTACTCTCTAAGCAGAGGATTTGCTTCAGCTTATTTTTCGTGTGTTTTTAGGCATCTTTTTTGTACTGGTATTGTTTTCACACCAGCATCGGATGGCAAATGGTAACTGCATGGCAAATGGATACTGCCTGGATGGATGGATGGATGGTTAAGTGGATGAATGGCTGAGTACATGAATAGATGGGTGAAAAGATAAATACATAGATGGGGAGGTAGATGGATGGATAGATGAGTAAATGAATGGATCATTACCATTCCTGGTAAAACTTCCTAGCAATGCCCCCTCCAGGGATGAAGACTCCTGTCTGCTCCTCCCCCTCCCTGTGCTCCACCCCAGGGTACAGCCTCCTCCTCTCCAGCTGGGTCCACTTCAACTCCCCAACAGCCTCCCCGACAGACTTCTCCAACTCTGGGCTCAGCAGGTATCTCAGCTGGGTCCTGGAAAAACAAAACAGCAGAAAACTAGAAAGATGACATTTGCAAAGCCAATTATGTTTAGTTACATATATAGCAAAAAGATCCTCAAGATGAATTTGCAACATGAGTTAATAATTGTCACATGTCATATATTTTTTTCTTTAGATCCAGGCAGTCCTCTCAACCCACCCAGTCATTTGTGTGTCTATCCTCTCGTACGCATGACTGCTGGTCAGTAGTACCACCCTGCTGAAGCCACACTGTTTAGCCCACTCCAGTAGCCTCCTCCTGAACTCGGACTGCTTGCCTCTCACCAGGGGTGCTCTCTGCTGGACTGCAACAATGTTCTTTTCCCCTGACCTGTAGACTTCTGTGCCTGAAGAGTGAAGACAGGGAGAGAAAGCTTACACTACATGTTTTGTTTGTTCTCTAGGCTCCAAGCATGGTACGTAAGAACACGTACACAAGACTGTATGGTTTGATCCACTCACAGTCACACCGGAAAGGACCCCGTATTCTTTTCATTATGGCAGGTTCTTAAGTGTGTTCAAGGTGTGGCTCTCCTCAACCTCCATTTAACATCTTATCCGTGGGACTTCCCTAACCGAAGCTAGGTTCTCATTTTCATCTGAGTGAAGTGAGGAAAGTCGTGTGAAGTGCCTTTCCCAAGGGTACAATAGTGGTGACATGGCAGGACTCAAACCCAGAACCTCTTGGTTCTGAGCCAAACATTCTGCTGTTATGCCACACAAATATTTACTTCTCACCAGTTGCCAGCTGTGAAGCGTCGTCCTGTGAGGTAGAGAAGGGGTTGTTCCCGACCATGGGCAGGAGACAGTCTGTGTGCAGGTAGCCGATCCTCTCCATGTCCAGGGTGTGGATAATCAGGTCCACAGTCAGCTGACCCACGTTCCCTACACACACTGCAGGCTGCAAAGGTAAGTAGTATCACAGCTCAGAATTATCACAACACATTTACATCAAGTCACCTGAACATTCTGTTTCACTGGACACTGAAAAAAATTGGACACTAAACAAGGCTATTTCCCGCAAATAAAATTATGACTAAGTGGTCCTTATGCATGCAGGGGTAGCCAAAAGTACAGTTCTGACTATGGACTCAGAACAACTTGACATCCTCAAAGTGATTGAGCGACGGCTTTTATTACCTTAACAGAACCTGGTCCAAGCACATGTTTACAACCAACATGCACCATCATCCTGCAAATGCCCCCCTCCCCACCTTCAGCCACTTTTCGCTCAAAACAAAACATAATTCTCCCTAATCCTTTTGGCTAACACGTGGAATCCCTTACCAAGAGTAGTGTGTATCCTTTCGGAATGTTTGGTTCCTTCTCACACGATACAAACATTGTGAAAATCGCTGAAAACACAGATGATCACAGCTCAGAAAACTTACAATCTGACGTCAACTTTAACCTCTGACCTACATACTCTTGGTCCCAGGATAAATAGTAAGATCGCATACGTCTCATCTTCTGAGCTACCTGCTTTATCACAGAGAATTGTATTTTACCCTTCTTCGGCGCAAATCCGGAACATAAGATCACATAAATACATTTCTCGTATTACGTTTGCTGCTGTTTTTGTATATTTTCCATCACTGATCCGACGAATACATTTTCATTGATAGAACTTAAGATCATCACGCACTTTATTTCCTTAACGTATGGGGTCTTCCAACTAATTGGTGAACTCCACGTCAGCCTTAGGGAAGGGGAAGTTGTTATGGTCTGACGTGTTAAACTTCGAGTTGCCGCCTTCCTCACCCATTCGCCTTTTCACTGGAGTTTCTTAGGGCCTTTTACTAGTCAGCAATGGTCTATGACACCGTTGGAAAGATCAAAGATTGACTAACGTGACGAGAAAGCGTTTAGACGTGGATGTCGTCCCACCGGAAACGACACAACAACAACGACATCATGTTTGTGTGGCTCCAGTTTTTCTTGTCGTTTCTAGTTCTGGTGTCGCCGGTGTTTTCTGAGCGAGCCACGCCGACTACCCTGTCTGTGCCGGAGTCTCTTCTCTTCGTGTCCACCCTAGATGGTACTCTGTACGCCATCAGCCACAGGACTGGGGCCGTACGGTGGCTTTTGAAGGAAGACCCCGTCATACAAGTCCCCACAGACATCACCACAGGTCCAACCTTCCTCCCTGACCCTAAGGATGGTTCTCTCTACGTCTTCGGCGGCGCCGGGACCACAGAAGGACTCGCAAAACTCCCGTTTACGATCCCAGAACTGGTGAACGCCTCTCCCTGTAAGAGTTCGGACGGGATTTTATACACGGGGAGGAAGACCGATACGTGGTACGCCATAGACCCGGTGACAGGCATCAAACAACAGAAGTTAACCATGGAAGGAACTGACCGCGTCTGTCCCAGTTCGGACGCCTCCACACTATTTCTTGGTACGGCCTAGATACTTCATAAAGATTCTATACGACATTGCAGACGGATTTCTTAAGAGTATAGGTTTTTCAAGACGTATGTTACAATTTTAGGTTGGTTGTCAAGGCAATATTCAAAAGATATGATTTGCATTAGCATACACCTGTTGTACACCTTATCAGTAAAGGTGTCACAACTGAAAAATGTGATTTTTGGACTCAGAATTAAGTCCTGTAACCGTTTCTGTAGCCATTTTTTTTGTACATGTGTTTTTTCTAAGCAACAAAAGACAAGAGGGGCGTTTCTTACTTGGGACATGTGATAAACTTTTCAGGATGATGCAATCTTGTCATCTTGAATTGTGCAATCATTCTTGGCTGTTGCCTTAGGCTGAAGGAACACAGATTGTCAGATAAAAGATGGGATTGTCAAATGTGTTCAGGGATATCGTAAATTTCCTTGAAGATTTGCATTAAAAAAAAAAAATTGGGCCAAATGAAACAAGAATTTTGTATGATAGAGTTGTACCCAAAATTGAAAATAGTATTCATTCATGATCATATATCCCAGTACCTTGCTTTGGATGATAGTATATATTGATTTTTAATTGGATTATGACGTTTCGTGGACATTATTCTATTTTCCAACATATAGTCAGGACTGTTGTGTGAAGGTGCCGAGTACTAGTAGCCTACTACATTGTACTAGTAACTTATATTTTCCTGAACGGAATACTACATTGCTGTATTTGATCATCGATGTAGATTTTTGTTATGTTAAACATTACATTTTCCTGATTCTATGTCCGCAGGTCGAACGGAGTACAACATCGCCATGTTTGACAGTAAGACACGAGAGCTGCGGTGGAACGTGACGTACATGGACTACTCCGCGCACGTGGCGAAGGACAGCAGCGACTACCCGCTGCGCCACTACTGCTCCAGCTCGGACGGCCTCATGATCACGGTCGACTCCGTGTCTGGGAAAGTATTATGGGATGCAAACTTCACCTCCCCCGTGATCGCCATGTATGCCTGGGACAAGGACGAGATGAAGAAAGTGCCGTTCACGAACATCGCCATGGAAACCCTGGAACAGATTGTTGGACAGGTGAGGGTGCCCGCGTGGGGCGAGCTCATCATGGGGAAATCCCAAGAGACCAAGCTTCTTCCTACGCTGTTTGTCGGGGAGTACGCCCACGGTTTGTACGCGATCCCTTCTCTTGTAGACGAGGATGTCACGGTCTCCCCACGGAATGAAGTACCCCTACTAGACGGGCCGACTCCTCCGCCAAGCCTGCCCCCGACCACGTCCATCCCCAGTACCGGGATGCACAGCGAGTCCGCCCGCGCTACCACCAAGAGGAGGGGTTCGGTGGTACTCGGTCATCACGAGTCCCCACTCGTGGTGAACTCTCGCTTGCAACCCAGTCGACATATCCCCCACAACACCGTAGACCCCAGCCTACCCATACGCGAGGATGGCAACAGGAAAAACAGAAGCAACCCAGATGTGTTGATAGAGTATGACGAATCTGGCATTCCGGACTGGCTTATACTTGTTAATGGGATTGTCATAGGGGCTATTGTTTTGGTTGTAATAATGGCTCTGGTGAGGCAGTATAGGGGTGAGCCGCAGTCCTCACGCATGTCTCGCTTGAGTGAAGCATCGACAGCCAGTTTCGGTGAAGGATATCCGAATGAGGAGAGCCTAGAGGGTTATCATCAAGTTGGAAAGGTCATGTTCAAGCCAGAAGACATCCTTGGCTATGGCTGTGAAGGTACCATCGTCTACAAGGGTCGATTCGACAAGCGAGATGTAGCGGTCAAGCGAATACTCCCGGAATGCTTCAGTTTCGCAGACAGAGAGGTCAACCTGCTGCGGGAGTCGGACGAACATCCGCACGTCATCCGATACTTCTGCACGGAGTCCGACAAACAGTTCAAGTACATCGCTCTGGAGCTGTGCGCCGCGACCCTGCAGCAGTACGTGCAGAATAAAGACTTTGAACGGCACGGTCTGGAGCCCGTAGAGCTGCTGTATCAGGCCGTGTCTGGTATAGCTCACCTCCACTCCCTAGGTATCGTGCACAGGGACGTTAAGCCTCACAATGTCTTGATATCCCAGCCTAATGCACACGGCCAGGTCAAAGCCATGATCTCAGACTTTGGATTATGTAAGAAACTAGCTCAGGGAAGACATTCTTTCTCGCGCCGATCAGGTGCAGCAGGAACAGAAGGGTGGATCGCACCAGAGATGTTGGACGATGAGAAAAGGACCACCTGTTCCGTTGACATCTTCTCAGCTGGCTGTGTAGTGTACTACGTGTTGACCATGGGGAAACACCCGTTTGGTGACTCCCTGCGTCGACAAGCCAACATCTTGACAGGGGAATATAGCCTCGATGACCTGTGCATGAAAGAAGCGGTGAAAGAAGTTTCTCTGTCTCCCATGTGGACAAGGAAAGTGCAGAAGCCGGCAGTGCTTCCCAAAATAGATGAAAGCCAACTTCTTGCAGCAAGAGAGTTGATCAAGATGATGATCAGGCAAGATCCCACGATGCGTCCAACGGCGAATTCCGTCCTGAAGAGCCCGTTCTTCTGGAGCAAGGAGAAGCAGTTGCAGTTCTTCCAAGACGTGAGCGACAGAATTGAGAAGGAACCGCTAGACGGACCACTCGTAACGGAGCTGGAATTCGGTGGCAGGACTGTGGTGAAGGGAGACTGGCGGTCGCGTATCGGCGTGGAGCTTCAGACGGATCTCAGAAAGTTTCGCTCGTACAAGGGTAGTTCGGTACGGTGTCTCCTACGAGCCATGCGCAACAAGAAACACCACTACTTGGATCTGCCGCCGGATGTTAGGCGCGCTTTGGGCAGCGTTCCTGACGAGTTTGTGTCGTATTTCACCCGTCGCTTCCCGATGCTTCTCTGGCACGTATACAAAGCCATGCTGATTTGCAAGAACGAGAGAGTCTTCCAGGGGTACTACGAAAAGAACGACGAGTCCATGGGACCCACGAAACTGCAGCAGACAAATAAGAAAGATTCAAAAGAGGGCGTAGAAGAAGTGAAGTCTGAAAACGAACAACAGCAGAAGGAAACAGTGAAGAATTCTGAAGCAGTCGACAAAAAATTAGACAAAGGAAATAATCTCCAAATACACCAGAGAAATGGTAATGCATCATCTTAATTGCTGTACCTATGAATTGAAGAAGGACCAAAATTATCTCATTAGAAGTTACTGTAGTTAAATAATTCAAGGAAGAAAGTTCTTAATTTGTATATAAAACTATTTACACAGAGAATGTACTTGGAAAAATGATTGATGTGTATTTTTGCTCTGGAAGAAGCTCACAACTATTTTAACACAGATGTATAAATACTACTTGTGACTTATACATGTATTAACTAATATTTTGCTTGTCATTTATATGAATACTATGATAATCATGTACAGTAAATATTGGAAAAATCTGTATATAGCATTGAGTACTGGTATGTATATGTATTTGGAGGTATGCTGCTCTGGTAAACAAGAAAATTGTTTGGAATGGAATTGTAATTTTTAAACTATGAATTATTGT
The DNA here is from genome assembly GCF_001625305.1 of Branchiostoma belcheri. Classification (NCBI taxonomy): domain Eukaryota; kingdom Metazoa; phylum Chordata; class Leptocardii; order Amphioxiformes; family Branchiostomatidae; genus Branchiostoma; species Branchiostoma belcheri. The sequence goes on from NW_017804231.1 coordinate 1,320,600, forward strand.
ACTCAAGCTGAACAAGGAGGGTGTTAATTAATGGAGTTGGGGTTGCATGTTTACCTATGTAAAAGATTCACTTGTGACTTGGTTATTTTTCCTGATCTTGTTCTTGACAGGGGTGCCTGGAATTAATGTGAAAATATCTCAAAGCTTGGTATGCTGGTTCAGTTCAGTAGGTGTGTGTCTGAGAACTATGTCCTATCTTTACTGTGTGACAGAAGGCACTTTTATGCTTTCCCAATTTACCATAGTGTCATGTGTTCCATGTGAGATTGGTTCATAATTTGCCATGTACATGTATTGGAAAATGGACACTGCAAAGAAAGTTGTGAGAAATGCCAGTATGTTTGGTGAATGACTATGGCTGTACAAGTTACTATTTGCTTTGTATTTGTCCACATTTTGGGATGTTGGTGTTTTAATCATTAACGTTAGATATTTTACTGTGCCAGGACAACCCAGAACATTAAATATGAATTTTTTAAAAGTTGGTGCTCCCTTGAATAGCTGTCTTTTAGTTGTATGCTTTAGTAGCATAGGCCATAAGTGGTAAAGATATATTTGTAATGTTATAATGTTAGCATTAACGTTACGTGTTACAGTAACGTTAGGAAAGAAAAAAATATATCATGGTATGAAAGTCTGCTCTTTCAAATCACATTGAACAGTTTGTGGACGGTTAGTATGGTACATTGTAGTTGAATGCAGTGCTCAATCAGGTTCTTTAATGTTGAAGAGAACTTAACAAACTTAATACTAGTAACAAATGTTTTGGCATACGAAGGATGACAACAGACCGCTCCTTGTCGGTGGCGTTGCCAAAATTTCCTTGACCTTTCAATCTCGTTCCCGGGGTAGCCGGTAGGAATGGAGCGCTCTGATTGGTCAACAACCGCACATCACAGAAACATGGCGGAACTTCCCGAGTTGGGACAACAGTGCAGCGTGGATTCTTGTAAACAACTCGGTAAGAACGGTCAATAACGCGTTGTTGACGGATTCTATGCGACATGTATCATGTCAAGGCCGTAGGAATACAAAAATAAGCCTGTAGAGCGGGTAATGTAATGATTTTGTCTGCACCAGTCAGAAAAGTGTGAGCAAAGCACACGAGCTTGGGTCGCACCATGGAAATACAAATTTATTATATTAGTCAGTATGCAGCTTGCAGGGGTCTCCCCAGAAATAGGGGAGAGGTGCTCCCTAATCAGTTGATGAAACATCAACAAATTTTCATGAAAATACTAAGGGAAAACCCTACCTTTTGGGAGAGGTGCTAGAGATTATTCTTGGGAGAAGGGGAGCACCCTTGCTTGGAGAGAGAGCCCTAGAGTTCCAAGATTTCCTACCTCTTCCAAAATGAGTTTAACCTTTAAGTAATACCGAGAAAATTATTGTAACGAAACCAAGGAACTATTTTCCAATGGCCTATTAACGTTACGTTTGTTCCGGATTCTAGGTCATCCTAGGATAATAGAGTGATCTCATACCTAAACTGGGCTTGAAACTGGTTCAGGTAAAATGGAAAATTTCATACAAATCGCTCTCCCATAGCCATACTGAAAACATATTAAAGCTGGTGAAAGAAATGATAATTACCTTTTTTTTCAGATTTCCTTCCGTTTAAGTGCGATGCCTGCTCTGGAATATTTTGGTAAGATTCTCTATTCAGAACATTGCCCATGTAGAATATTACAATTAAGGTACATGCATTACAATTAAACTTGAAGTGAGTTTTCACAACTTTCAAGTTACAGCCCTAGTAGCCGCGGCGACTGTTGCAGGGCTTCTCTTGCTTGCAGTCTTTTACATTAGCCCTAGAACTTCAAGTAGTAGAAAGGATAATTGTATGCGGTTCATTGTATGCAAATGAGCTGACTACTGATGATTAATTGATTGACTTATTGATTGGTTGGTTGGCTGGTTTGTAAGAAACAGGAGGAGCGAGTAGAAACAGATATCATATGAAAAACCCTGGTTCTGGGCTGGGTTCGAACCCACGACCCACCAGGCCACACGCCGGTGCTCTAACCACTCTAAAAGTAAAAGGACTCTAGCCCCTTTGGCCGGGTCAGTTGGTAGCGCCTATAAACCATCCACTGTTACAGGTTGGTTGATTGATTGACATAGCAGTATGAAGACCAAACTTCTCTCCTGGAATTTACAAATCATTTGCCAAGTCTGTCACAGATATGAAAATCACATTCCTTGAGACAGTATACATTATAATTACAAGGATGAACTGTATTAGAATTATAACACAGTACATGATTTTGTCCATTGTTTTTCACACAATAACCTTAAACACAGTTCTCCTTTTTGAAATTTGTTGCAGCAAAGAACATCGGTCCAGGGATGGTCATTCATGTTCAGAGGTAAGTTAACATATTGACAAATTTTGCATCGTGTAAGAAATGTGCATGTTTACCGGTGGTGCAAATCAGAAGTAAGAGGGAATATTATGCTCCAGTTGTATACTTGACTTTGTATTCTTATTTCCAAGCTCCCCTCTTGTAGAATATGTTCAATTTTTGTGTTGTGAAGACTGAAAAACCTACTGTTGTCAAAATGACTCAAATGGTAGAGAAAGGATAGCAAACTGGTAAATCAAAGTAGCTTGCTGACATTAAAGGCAAGTAGTTATGATATATATATGTTGTACATTTAATTATACTTACATGTATGAATGTTCTCCTGTGTAGTGTAATATACAGCGAGAGAAAGTGGAGGTGACCAGCCCTAAGAGCTACCCCTGTACCTACCTGGACTGTACAAACAGAGAACTCATGCCGGTTATATGTGAACACTGCAATAAACACCTCTGTCTACAGTAAGTCCTGCATTCTCTCCTCTCCTAAGCAATTGGGTGCAATTCCCTTGTCCTTGTTCTACATTTCTACAAGGATTTCCTAACCCTGTACTCTTCTATAATATTACAGTCAAAGACGACCACCCAGGAGATTGAGGAAAAGTGGTCTTTATAGACAAGTGGCCTTCTTATACAAAAAGCATGGCTACAAGACAAGACAGAGAACAAGAAAAGTGCAGCAAAATTTCCACCACTTTTACAATTTGCCCAATAGACCCAAATTGACCTAGCTGGCGCCATTTTACAAAATTGTGCAAAGATCGCCATGCTGTTGAGATCAATGCCATTGACTGACCGATTCCATCAAAATTTCCAGATGACTGGCCAGTCATCATAAAAAGAAACATTTTGATCCACACGATTGAATGTGCCATTCACTTTTGTGTTGGAGTTTAGGCATTCGGTTATTGCTTATGTCTATGGGGGAAAAATCGGGACAGAGAAAATGCAGGCAATGTCATGGCCAAATGGCTGGCTTATAATAAGTTATACTTATAGTGGTGGTCGCTAGGTCAAGTTTCAGTGTACTACAAGTAGTACACACATACATATTAGGCAGTACTACATGTAGGTAGAAGAGTAACTGTGTTCTTGAATCCTCCCCAGACACAGGCACCAGCAGGACCATGAGTGTGAGAAGTACGAAGCTCCTCAAGAAAGGATGACACAAACCAAGGAGCTCATCCAGAAAATAGCTGGTATTCACCTCACTCTCTCACTCGCTATGCAGTTTAGCGTCTGTTGTTCCCCATCTTCTGAAGGTTAAATATGCTTGCACACCTTTGCTGAGGCTTGATGGCAGCCTTCCATTTGCCTCTATCCTATGGGTTGATGTTATGCAGGTTAAGGTGGTGGATGTCCTTTCTTATGATGTCAATCCATCTCTTCCTTGAACAAATCGATAAAATATATTTGTTATTAGGTCTCCAAATAGCTAACAGTAACAACACACATGGCGGTGCCAGTATGTCTTTACTTGATACAGAAACACAAACTTTTCCCAGTGAGAATATTTGTTTGGATTCTATTTCTATGTACAAAGTGGTATCAAATTTTCTCCAGATTCTAAAAAGGATGCAGGAGAGAAAAAGAAGAAGAAGATGGGAGCGAAGTCTGCCCAGATGGCTGCCAAGGTGGCCCTCATGAAGATTAAGATGAAAGCTGAGGGGGACAAATCTATACCACAGGTATGTTCTGGTATTTAATACATGTTTTTCCTGATATAGTAACGCACAAGAATGGAAATGCCCTCTACCGACATTGCTGTAATTGCAGGTTTACAGATCTTGGTAGAGGGCCGATAATAAAATACAATTAAATCGAGCATTGTGTTTTAACTTTTATCACAAAAAATATTAACTCACCATTAACTTGAACCGTGATGGTGGTAGATTCCGTCTTCCCCCCACTTTTGAAGCACTCCTTACGTCATCATGCTTTCGACTTCTGGAGAGTTAGTGACTGCATCATTCATCTGACAAAGGTTGATGAGTTTGATAAAAAATTTATGGTGATTTTATGTTTTTGTGTTGGAACAAAGTTTGAACTCTACAACAGCGTCTTTCTTTGCTGTCCATGGGCTTTGCTATTGAGATGTGCTGTTATCACTCTCAGTCTGTCCATGAGTGGTGTTGTACAGCTTACGAGTTGTACTGTCCTCACTCTCAGACTGTCCATGAGTGGTGGTATACAGCTTACGAGTTGTGCTGTCCGTACTCTCAGACTGTCCATGAGTGGTGTTGTACAGCTTACGAGTTGTGCTATCTTCACTCTCAGACTGTCCAGGAGTGGTGTTGTATAGCTTACGAGTTGTGCTGTCCCCACTCTCAGACTGTCCATGAGTGGTGGTGTATAGCTTATGAGTTGTGCTGTCCTTACTCTCAGACTGTCCATGAGTAGTGTTGTATAGCTTACGAGTTGTTCTGTCTTCACTCTCAGACTGTCCATGAGTGGTGTTGTAGAGTTTACGAGTTGTGCTGTCCTTACTCTCAGACTGTCCATGAGTGGTGGTGTACAGCTTACGAGTTGTGCTGTCCTTACTCTCAGACTGTTCATGAGTGGTGTTGTACAGCTTACGAGTTGTGCTGTCCATACTCTCAGACTGTCCATAAGTGGTGGTGTACAGCTTACGAGTTGTGCTGTCCTCACTCTCAGACTGTCCATGAGTGGTGTTGTACAGTTTATGAGTTGTGCTGTCCGTACTCTCAGACTGTCCATGAGTGGTGTTGTACAGCTTATGAGTTGTGCTGTCTTCACTCTCAGACTGTCCATGAGTGGTGTTGTACAGCTTACGAGTTGTGCTGTCCGTACTCTCAGACTGTCCATGAGTGGTGTTGTACAGCTTACCAGTTGTGCTGTCTTCACTCTCAGACTGTCCATGAGTGCTGTTGTGCAGCTTACGAGTTGTGCTGTCCGTACTCTCAGACTGTCCATGAGTGGTGTTGTACAGCTTACGAGTTGTGCTATCTTTACTCTCAGACTGTCCATGAGTGGTGTTGTACAGCTTACGAGTTGAGCTGTCCTCACTCTCAGACTGTCCTTGAGTGGTGTTGTACAGCTTACGAGTTGTGCTGTCCCCACTCTCAGACTGTCCTCGAGTGGTGTTGTACAGCTTATGAGTTGTGCTGTCTTCACTCTCAGACTGTCCATGAGTGGTGGTGTACAGCTTATGAGTTGTGCTGTCCTCATCAGACTGTCCATGAGATGTGCTGTCCTCGGCACCAGTGTGCTGCGAGCCACTCTTGTACAAAATCCCACTGACACTTGGGACCTCCTTTCCCTTGCCCAGTCCATACAACCCGCTGCTGTCTCTCATTGGTGGATAGCCTCTCTCGTAGTTTGGCTTGACATTGGCCTCTTTTGGCAGTGACTGACTCTTTGTATGGGTGACTGGTTGTGTGACGCTTGTTGTCCGTTGGTTAGTGACATTAGTCAGTGACGTATAACCCGCCCCTGTATGGCCTCTTGTAGCACATGCAGGGTCTTCATCGTGGGTCACTGCATACGGCTGTAGCTGTGGCCCTGGGTCTTCATCGTGGGTCACTGCATATGGCTGGAGCTGTGGGCCTGGGTCTTGATTCATCAATGTTGTTGCATACGGTGCAAGCTTGCCATTTTTCCCCTTACCAGACACATCCATGTATGACACAGCGTACGGCTCAATGTCATCGTTGTCTTCTATTGGCTGGATGTTAGCAAAAGAAGTTGTTGCATACGGTGCAAGCTTGCCATTTTTCCCCTTTCCTGACACATCCATGTATGACACAGCGTACGGTTCAATGTCATCGTTGCCCTCTGATGTCTGGTCCTGGCCGAGGGGTTGGTTGTCTGCCTGTGACTGAGTCTCTGTCGGATGCTCCCAATCTGGCCGAGCTTCCATCTGTTTCAGCAGGGCGTTGGTACGGGCCAGACAGCGGTCGTACAAGTAGAGGACAACCCCCGATGCCAACAGAAGGAGGATGGGCACAACAATAGCAGTGATGAGGGCATTGATGTCATGACGACTGTTGTCCTCCTCAGTGATGATTGTCCTGGCAAGAACAGTGACCATGTTAGTCCCTGTAGTAGACTCTGAGCCTGGCCTGGTGTTTGTGTACGGCATATCTGTGGGAATGGTGTGGTTGTGCAGACTGGTGTGGTTGTGCAGACTGGTGTGGTGGGTATGCAGACCTGTTGTGGTGGACGTTTCATCGCATCTCCCCAGCCTGATCCCCTGTGATGACCTGTCCGTGTTGGTCTGACTGATGTCCTTCCTCATGGTGGCAAGCAGAATGCCGCTCAGGTTGGCAGGTGACGCACACCTCAGTAAGTCAGGACGAGAAATGTGACCCATGTCTGGCAGATTACAGATGAACCAGGTGAGATTCTTGTCACATTTCAGCTGATTGTCTAATAGCATGAGACTTAAGCCCTGGTTGTGACTCAGACGCAGGACTTGACTGTCGATTGTGGTGATGAAGTTGGTTTGAAGGTTTACAAGCTTCAGTACCGTAAGTGGCAGGAGGGCGTCGACAGGCACGGAACGCAGGCGGTTCATGTTCAAGGTCAAACGGGCAAGGAGAGGTAGCCCGCGGAATGCATGCTGGGATATTACAGATATGGTGTTCCTTTTAAGCTTCAAGTCTCTTAACTTCTCAAGCCCAAGGAAGGTATCAGGTTCTGAGGAGAAACAAAACATACTACTGTAAGTCATTTTATATTTGCAGGGATTTTTTTTATTTATTGATCATCAAGAACTATATATTGTGGATTGTTTCTTGTTGGCAATGCATATAATTTTCTAGCTGTCCTTGAACAGTAAGTTGTGTATTAGCTATGCTCCTTCTAGATGTCACTTTGGTCACATTTGTGTCACTTGGAGCCAGGGTAGTGTAACTTTTTATGCCATTACAGTTCTTGTATCATTAGTGATTCCGTATTATGGGAAGATATTGGATGTACCCAATAGATTTCTGTTGAATGTGTGTGAGTAGGACTGTGTACTGGTATGCAGTACAGATACTGTACCTAAAAAATTGATGTGGTACATTACCTGTATAGTTTAACTTTTTCACAAATCATGTGCTTGTTTGTAACCTAAAATGGGAAAATAGCTGGTCCCCCATGGGTTCCCAGAGAGAGGACTGTGTGTTTGTGTTACAGATTGACAGTGTTAACTACCCTGAAAGATCTGTTGTGTATCAGTTACGCTCCCTCTATAGATGTCACTTTGATCAGGTTTGAGTTGCATGAGGCCACTTAGGGTAGGTCTGGAGATGAAAACAAAAACATCTTAGTTTTCCCCATATTTTGTCTGAGCACTCTCCATTTACAAAAACTTATACCTTAACAAGTTTATCAATGTTTGTCTTGTTATTGAAGGAGTTCAGAAGAACACCTTAATAATATTGGTCAAATCGTTAGGTACAGGTTCAGGTCCGGACCTGTACCTATACCTGTGTACCTGTACCCGTATCTGTACCTAAAATTTGTTTAGGTACACAGTTCTATGTGTGAGTGAGGGTGTGTACCAGTATGCAGCCCTAATCATATGATATCAAATAATCCATCAAATTGACCATGATCCCAAAATACACATGTGTATTAATACAAATAATGTACTGAGAAAAAATCAAATATCCGTGGAAAAAGCCCATGTACACATTCCCAG
>NW_017804231.1:1330410-1336973 GCF_001625305.1 Branchiostoma belcheri
TTTGACATTCTACAACATTAGTAATATTCATTTCCCAAAGTTTTTCTGTTCAATTTGTGGCATTTATTTGCTCATTTTAGAGCTGCTTTGTACAGTACTGTATGGTGGAAACCTTTTTTTTTGGAATTGGAGTGCATGCAGATGTCATCCATGTAAATCAAATCAACATGGCCTAAAATTGAATGTAGGACCTAAACTCTTCTGAAGACCACTCCCTAGCACCCATATCTAAAAGGTCTACTGCTGGTTTCTGTTTTGGCCCATCTTAAGCTGCACATATCTTCAGGGATCCCACTGTTATTACAGTTGGCGCTGCTGTTTACTAATATTATGAGGGAGTGAAATGGTACCAAATTGAATTGTTAGTACACTGTATATCCCCCATCAGGGACAAACCACACCATACCTCCACAAGCCTGCTGACCCCCATTAGGGCGGGGTCATCCGTATCCTAGCAACCACAGAAGACTATCTCATGACATCATCAAGAAATTGTTCTAATGGAGTTTGGAGGTGGCAGGGTCAGGTCAGGCTTTTAACAACACATTGTTCCACGGAAGCATATTTTCTGGGAAAGTCTGTAAAATGGATGTCAAATTGTTGTTTTCCTCCTTTCGGAAGCTTTTTGCTATGCTATGATGTTACTATAGTAATGAGATGCTTCTGATCAGTATATAACGTGTTTTTACACATGGGCTTTAAAGTGCAACATCAACCATTTCTGTGACCTGGCTATAAAATGAGGGCAAAGGACCATTAGTAAATTGTATCTGTAGTAATTTCCCAGTGGTATAAAATACACATACTAGGTATATAAATTTTAATTTAAAAGTAGTTTGCATCATTTGTATATCAGAAAAATTTTCACCATGCTAAGTTACTGTGGAAAATGGAATAACGAATTTCAAAGTCCTTTTTGTTTAATTTTCAAATACATGCACGTGTGTACATAAATGTACATGTAGTACACGTAAACATAAGAAAAAATTAAAACATAACAGTACATGACCAGGAGTTAAAAACCAACCAAAGCTTCTGGGGTATTGCCTTCATAAGGCCACACCAATTTAATTTCTTGGTTAACGGATTTTTCTAGAAAAATAATGGAGCGGGCGGGCGAAAAAAAAATAAAAATAAAAACAGGTCTAGGCATCCTATTATGGCCCAAAATGGTACGATAGGAGCCATGAAGTCAACACACCAGACTGGTTCAAAATTTAAACAATGAATTTTGAACTTTTAATGATACCACTGCATCGAAAGACGGAATAACTGTAACAACTCGGATGAAAAGGACTGTTTTCAACTGTTCAGGGCAAAATATAAGCATTTTGCAGTTGATTCTGAATTTTTATTTTTATTTGCAAATCAGAAAAAAATGAAGCGGGCGAATCCGTTAACCAAGAAATTAAATTGGTGTGGCCTAATAATTCACTGTCTGGAACTAGCATAATCTTGCTGCACACTGACGTCACAGAGAGAGAGCACACTGTGGTATGCATTATTCACTCCCACTACACGTCGCTGAAAACCAGGTTTGGAAGTCCTCCAATCTACTCAAGATTCTGAGTCTGTTCCAAGGATTTCTCAGGTAAGATTGTCTTTTTTTTTTTTCTTAGAGATTTTATAGTTTGAGACAAAATTTGAGAAGTCATACAAACATGATATTATTGCTCTGTTGAAGAACTAACAGGTGCACTGAAAGTTTAAACTTAGCTATTTACAAAAGATTTATAGAGGAGAATTTGGCAAAATTGCAAATTCTTTAATAGCTGTAATCTATTGCTGTCACAGAAATATAAATGTGCTTGGCCAGTTTTTTGTTGCTGGGATTAAACGTTCGCAACATTTCAAACGGATTAAATCAAAGTCAAGGCAAAGGAATCATTGTTGACACAGCTTGCAATCTTATTCTTTGAGAAAAATTACAAATTGGTTTTCTTGTTCGTTTTGTTTGATGTAAATTAAAGGTAAACTTGACATGTTTGCCATAAGGAAGATGTAATACATGACTCAGTCCAATTTTGCATGTACTGTGGCTACCTTTTATTTTCTTTTAGATGCTCTTATTCAGATACTAGACAATTAACACCCCACGGTTGGGATCTAGTGCCTAGCTATAGGGGTGTGTACTGTGCTGTTAATTCCTGCCATTTCAGCTGTAGTTGGACTGTAACCTTGAATTTGGTCGGTTCTGCAGTTCCTGTTATGTCATACGGTAATGAGAGTTGCAATCAGAGACTGTCCTTGGGAAATATGAGTCCTTGTCGAAGTAGATTGGCTTGTAGGATGTACATGTACAAGATTGGCATGTAGAAGGTGATGTACAAGCTTGCAGCTTCTTACCGTTGGACAACCTGAACAGCAGCAAAAGCTCAAGGTGTGGTTATCTTCTATGGTTAGAATTTATGTTACGATAATTTTTTTGAGAAAGAAAGAAAGACAGAGGGAGGAAGAGAGAAAAAGGAAGAAGGAAAGAAGGAAATCATTGTATGATCTTTGATTTCAGCGTTCACTTAAACTAAAAGACTTAGATTAATCAGCAGATCAACATACGAATTACATATACATGTATCATTCACATCTACAGTGAAGTAAGAAAAACAAATTTAGCTTGGAGAAACCATGTTCAGACAGTCTGCAAATGCAGTGAGGAAATGCTTTTGGCACTCAGGTCTTATCCATAAAAATCTGGTTAAGTTGAAGGCTTCTCAGCTGTTCCTTTGGTCGTCCTAAAGGGGACGGTAAATTGCTTTTTTGGCAGCGTACCATGTAAGAGGGTCTGCATGGGGGGTCCTGATTACGCTTTACGCTAAATTTATGGAGGCCCGCAACGCTTTACGTTAAATTTCCGGAAGGCTGGCAACGTTTTACGCTAAATTTTCGCCTCCTCACTATGAATAACGGTAAATAAAATGACTTCCTTACGAATTACGGGAAATTATAAAGAGGCCGCCTACGCCTTACGGAAAAGAGCATGCAGACCCTCATGTAAGAAGAGATGTGGGGTGCAGTTCAACTAGCTGTAGCTGATGTTGGCCCAACTGTTGTGTCTAAAATTGCTGGTGGCATGTTTCAGCCATTTGCGCTCCAAATGTGGTTAGGTGTTGAAGTTTGGGACATGTTACCTACCATGCATACTTATACATGTAGTTGACAAATTAAAGTGTAAACTGTCAGAGTCTTTGCATAGCAGGAAAAAGAAGCTGCTATACTCAAGAAGTCTGACAGCCTGGGTGCCAGACCCCAGTGCTTGAAGAAAAGGAAATTCAGTGATCCCTCAACTGGCTCTCACCCTACATGCCCTGCCTCCAACACACCCCGCTCCCAAAGTTGGCAACCTTCTTCGAATTATCCCGTAGGTGTGAGAGAAAGATTAGACCCTGGATGCCAACTCTGTGATTGGGGCAGTGTGGCTATCCCTCGACCAAAGGAAGTATACTGTATAGCATAAACTGTGGTCTGGCGCCCAGGCTAAAAGTGTGCAGGCTCAAAAAACTTTTGGCTGGTATATTTCTGGGCCGGTGTTCTCTCGATCACTGCACGATTTTTCATGATTGTCTGGCACTTGCAGGTCACATCAAATGTGACGGTAGATTTTCGTGTGGTCGACTCTCTGGGCAATTTTGAAATTCGGTGACCTTCTGGCCACCAACAAATTCAGTGGAAGGTTGTTTACAGCATGTGTGTGACAGTGCCTTAATGGTGTTATAGCTGTAGGCTTACCCATTAGGACATTATGTCATGTATGTCAAAAAGCTTGTTTTTCCATCCTTTCCTAACCTAAGCTACCGGTATATATAGCCTATGTGTCACTAGGGTCTACATGTTAGTCTAAATATCTGTCTAAATATCTGACCTGAAGAGAAACATCTTGTAATTTTGAAAAAATAAAGTGACTTTCCTTCAATCAATCTTGTATCTGCATGTGTGGTCAGCAATAGATTACCCATTGGCGAAGCTGGTGTGTTACGCCGAAAGGCGGTTATGCCGGCGATACAGATACCCGATAAGTTAGCATTGCTCAAGATGTAACTTGTACATATTACTTATTTTGTTGTGAACAGAGGGCACTCAAGAGTCAGTGCAAATCTTACTTCAGATCTGCTGAGTGTCATCTTAAGGTCTGAGTCTGTGGACTGCCGTTTCCTCTGCAGCACACCTGGTCAAGAACTGCAGGTGAGAAATTGTTATTTTCTGACTTATTACTACATCCCTTGCAGCTTCTGACAATGATTTTCAATATATTACCACTGTGGAAGGAAATTTGCTGAAATATGGTACAACCATATTTACTAGGAGCAAATGTTGGTACAATGTAAATTAGAATTAAAATTATGAGCTTCAAACTTACTAATTATGACGGAATATGAGCTTCAAACTTATCTCCAAGTAGATACTATTGTGGCAATGCAGTATCCATTGGCCAAGCAATGACCATTAGCCACCCTGCTTGGCCAATGGATACTGCCTTGCCACTGTAGGATCTACTTGGAGATGACTTCAAACAGCAGTTATAGTTATTACGGTAATTGTGATTGATTATGGTATGGCGAGGTCGCTCAGTTTTATATAACCAGTGTTATGTAAGGGTGGCCGTATTCATTCATTCATTCATTTATTCATTTATGTATTTATTCATTGGTTCGACAGTGATAGTCTGGGCTGCCCAACTCGCTGACAAAGCTTAGGGCTAGCATGGAAAAGCTATACTGGTGAAGCAGTTCAGATTCATTTTCAGCAAAGTATTTCAGACATCATCATTCTTCATCTTCTACAGACAACATGTTTAATTTTACATTTAGAATAGATATTTGACAATCCTATACATGAAAGATATTTGACAAACATTGTGTGTATGTATAGAAAAAGGTGTAAAACTGGACGGTAGCTTACTGTGTTCTCACAAAATTACTGGGTTAAGCACACACATAGTTGATTATTAATCACAAGTAAATACCAACTTTCTATAATAAGGCTTGTTACTTTGTTTGTTGTGTACACATTTATGCTATATTGATTATGGCCAGAAGTACCTTCAAAATGTTGGACTAAAATAGCAATACTTGTAGTTTACATAAGGGAATCAAGCCACACCAATTCAATTTGACGGTTCTTGGATTTCTTCAGAAAAAATATTAAGCGACGGGATGAAATAATAAAAAGGCCTAGACACCCATGGCCCATAATAGCAGAATCGTTACAATAATTATAGTACAATGTAGCCATGAAGTCAACATACTTAAGCTAAGTTATAATTCATACATTTTGAACTGTTAATGAAATTCAGAACCAAATTTTTTTTTTCAAATCAGAAAAAAAATGAAGAGCCAAATCCGAGAACCAATTTACAAATTGGGTCGCCTTAGCACATGATAAATGAGTGTCTGTCACATCAGTCTATGTGGAGTCTTCACATCACTACTGTCTGTATAGTTTGTGGAGTTGCTGCCAAGTTAATTGTCAAATCAAGACATCCAGACACTAAAAACTGCAATATAGACGTCGTTATGGACAAATTATGTCTATTGCACTGCTGTAATTAGGTCACTGGCAGCACACTCAGGAAAAACAAATTACGACCTGAGAAAGGGCTATAAAAGCGGCAATTAGTGCAGCAGGTGCATAAAAAGTGATTTATTGTGTCTGTGAAGGTGATGCCTGCAATGTTGGTTTTGTTTTCCCCACAAGTGTTTTTGTGGGTTGATGCCAATGATGGTTTTTGAAGTTGACATTGCTCTCAGACTACTGGTATTTTCAGGGACTGGCTCAATAAGGTCTTGGTCTGCATAAGGGGCTCTGGTCATAGTATATAGTTTAGAGGGCTGACTACACTTTCTTTTAAATTCAGTGTCATCCCTGCATATTACTACAACTGCAAAACTGCAACTGTTGATCATAAAATGATGAAACTTTCTTACGAGTTATGACAAACTGAAACGGCTGATTACGCCTTAGAAAAGTCATACACATAACATCTGTGTCCATAATATCACCATAGTCCGTAATACCACCACCTTGAGAAAAAGTGTGCTTAAAGATATTTTTACTGCAACATACCCTAGGTATGTACATTTGAGGTGTGCAGGAGTGCATACCAAAAGTATGTAGCAGTAAAAATATCTTAAAGCACACTATTTTTCAAGGTGGCGATATTATGGACCCTGGTGATATTATGGACACGGATGTTATATCCTCAGACATCTAACCAAATTTTGAGAGAAATATCCAGATTTTAAGATAAGAGTGTGAAGTTTTACATGTTGAGTCTATGAACCATATACATTGTATAAGACTTGAAATGGCCCCTAACGACTGACACCATGTACTCCCCCAGGCCCCACCCTACCACACCGCTCCTTCTGTGGACAGATGACGTCAACAACATGTCACTTCCTGACTCTCCTTGAACCCTGGGTCACCCAGATGTTCCCTGACAAGACTTGTCTGACCAGTTTGGGGTGATCAGCTGCAGAACTGTACTGTATACCACAACACAACAGGGTAGTGCCACTGTACGTCCACATCTGGACACTTTGGAAGAGTAAATTTTCTAAAGGTAA
>NW_017804231.1:1336993-1355528 GCF_001625305.1 Branchiostoma belcheri
ATTTTATTGTGTCTGTGAAGGTGATGCCTGCAATGTTGGTTTTGTTTTCCCCACAAGTGTTTTTTGTGGGTTGATGCCAATGATGGTTTTTGAAGTTGACATTGCTCTCAGACTACTGGTATTTTCAGGGACTGGCTCAATAAGGTCTTGGTCTGCATAAGGGGCTCTGGTCATAGTATATAGTTTAGAGGGCTGACTACACTTTCTTTTAAATTCAGTGTCATCCCTGCATATTACTACAACTGCAAAACTGCAACTGTTGATCATAAAATGATGAAACTTTCGTACGAGTTATGACAAACTGAAACGGCTGATTACGCCTTAGAAAAGTCATACACATATATCCTCAGACATCTAACCAAATTTTGAGAGAAATATCCAGATTTTGAGATAAGAGTGTGAAGTTTTACATGTTGAGTCTATGAACCATATACATTGTATAAGACTTGAAATGGCCCCTAATGACTGACACCATGTATCCCCCCAGGCCCCACCCTACCACACCGCTCCTTCTGTGGACAGATGACGTCAACAACATGTCACTTCCTGACTCTCCTTGAACCCTGGGTCACCCAGATGTTCCCTGACAAGACTTGTCTGACCAGTTTGGGGTGATCAGCTGCAGAACTGTACTGTATACCACAACACAACAGGGTAGTGCCACTGTACGTCCACATCTGGACACTTTGGAAGAGAAATTTTCTAAAGGTAACGTTTAAATGTTTGTCCAGTTTGTGTTATATGTTAACTGTTTTGAGTCTTCTTCTGTCTGAAGTAGTTTGATTGACACTCGCCATGGACATGTGGGTTTTCAAAGTAAGAAATTTTATGTTACTATAAAAATTATGTAATGATTTTAATGTCAGGTAAGTTATTGTATATGTTGGACATACAATTTGTGAAGCTGATTTATAAGTTTGATACCACTCTGTTGGAAGCGTAATAATCATATATTAGGGTGACTAAAGGTATTTTGGTTTGTGTCAATATCCTGGAATATTGTCTTTTGATGTCTTTTGAAATGAAATTTACGGCAGTTAGAATAATATTGTGGTTTTCCTTTTTCACTCCGCTCTGTAAACTGTGTACACCAAGCACTTAATTGAATGTCTGTTTTTTTTTTAATTTGTCTGTTTCTACTCTAAAATGTTTGCGGAACTGTAGAAGAAAGAAAGTCAGTGAATTATTTGTTCTCGGTAATGATAAATTTGCAGAACAGAAGTGACCGCAAAAACAGCGAGCAGAAATGTATTGAGAAAAACTAGTGATTTACAGTACATGTATTCTCAGTCAGCATGATTATTCAGGTGATATGGTAAGATCTACCTTCCTCCAGTTCAGAGTTTGGATAGTTTGTAGTTTTAACCTCCCAGCCCTGTTTGTGTTCTTACTGTCAGTGTTTTCTTGTCTGGCAGCCATTCTTGTGGTTTATTTACCAATCAGGTGGACATAATGAGATTACCTAAGGTGACCAGACAGACAACTTATTGGCTCACCCTTTCAGCAGTGTTGTCATGACAGGATTTGAAGGTTGAACACCAGTAAACCTCTAGTGTTTCTAGCTGATCTGATCAGAGAAACATTCCTCTACACTGAGGTAGGTTATGAGTACCCTCTGGTATTGACAGTACTGTGAGAAGCTATGAAATGGCTAAGGAAGAAACATGTCATCGAAATCATTATCTGGACTAGTGAATACATGTACTTTGTTTTTTTTTGTAATAGTGTCTTAAATTACCACTTTATCTTAGTGGAACTTTCAGTTTGCAACAAGAAGAGAAACAAACTTCCAGGTGGCATATCATGATTAGCCCGGAAGCCAGACAAGTTAGCCATGGCCTATTCAGGCCAGTTCTTATGGCTCCAACACTGATATACCAGCACTGATTCAAACTTTGCCTGGGCTCAGGGCTTTTATGGTAAACCTCAGGGGGCCCAGGCAAAGTTTCCTTGGGGGTACATCAACCCTGGAGCCGAAAAGCTGGCCTGTTGAGGCCCTGGCTACCGTCTGGATGCCTTAGCAACATCTGAATGAAACAAAGAGCACATTATAGCACAGAAAAACCTCTTAAGCCTGTTTCAAGAGTCTGGAATGTCCTTGACAAGGTCATGTGTTGCTTTGGCAACAATACATGATTGTATGGCCAGCTGGAACATTATTATAGCTATTGATAACTTCCTGCAACAAGTACTTTGCTCCTACAGTGTGAATGACAATAATAGGATTGTACATGTGATGTTGCAATACTGATTGATTGTTCCGGTTTTGAAAATTTCTTTGCTTTGCTTGTGGATTGCAAGCTGCTGGAAAAATTCTACCCCTCCTAATTGAAAGACTGCAGAGGAAGTTGCCTCAGGCATGAAGTGTAACATGTCGAAGGAGATTATAGGTCAGTCTGATGATTTAAAGACCCTGTTACCTGAGATATGTCGTTTTATCATCATAGCATGTTTGTATAACAATGTGACAATCACGACCAACAAATTAGGTGGTGTCCCACCCTTTTCCTTTGTGTATTGGGGTAAGTCCGACAGGGCGAAACAGTAATGATACATAATTGTGGGTGGAGAAAATAGGTAATGCTATTATTCAAATTTAGACCTCTTTTGCATGATTTTTTAGGAAATTCCTTCTTTGTTATAAGGTGTCTTTGGGTGGAAAATATGATCATCTGATATAACATTGCATAATCAATGACAGACATCTACAAGTCATCAGTGGTAAAGGCTACAAATGTACATCATTTGGCAAAGGTATGTGTTGTATTCTATACAGTGAGTATACTTACCTTACTTTTCGTTCCTGGAAACTGCCTGGCTAGACCCCGGGCCGTGGGCTGGGAATTGTGCCCTAAGCATTACAGTTTGAACTTTGAAGTAAAAGATTGTAGCATCAGCACCTTGTCTAGAGTCTGTCATCCTGTATTCATTAGAATTGACAGTGACAATAATTTTCCTTACATCACTAATGGAAAAAGTGCTTTGGATAATGTCAAGTACCGGTAGTACGTAGCTTGTATGAAGGCCTGGAATTATTCCATAGGGAATGTGTTATTCCATATTCTCTTCACCCAATCGATATAAAA
Organism: Branchiostoma belcheri; assembly: GCF_001625305.1. Lineage (NCBI taxonomy): Eukaryota > Metazoa > Chordata > Leptocardii > Amphioxiformes > Branchiostomatidae > Branchiostoma > Branchiostoma belcheri. Next base: position 1,340,080 of record NW_017804231.1, read on the forward strand.
CTTTCGTGCACATAATGCACAGTTAATTCTTAAAAGACTTTCTATTGTGAACAACTCCTACATGTTAGTTCATCTAATTTTACTTGTGTTTTGAAATCCTGAAGTTTTTTGGGGAATACATGATTTTTTTACAGATCATACAAAAACACTGTTTTCTCATAACGCAACAGGTAATATTGGAACAGAATCTGTTCCAATGATTTTAGTACTGTTCACTCAGTTACAGCTGTTGTACATGTTTCTGTCAGATAATTTCTTTATTTCGTCATTCAGCCTTGTAGACTTCTTTGAAGTCTGCCAAGTTTGCCTGGCTAAGAAACACCTAACCAGTATAACACTTGTACATGGAATTAGTTCTCCAAAGGGACCCCCATATGACTGTTACGCACTCAATGGATGTTACATGTACATGAAACAAAATTGAGATGACAGGAAAAAATATTTCAAGTTGGCTTGAACACTTATTAATATGTAATAGCAAAGTGGAATCTTGTATCCAGTCCCTTTATGGGAAAGTGGACCTGCAGCTGGCAGTCTGAAAGTACACGTAGGACTCTGCACTGTACGTGTATAGAGTTTTTGTAGTCTGGTTAATATCTGGAGATGTTCAGTAACAGGATATGATTTACTACATCTGTTGCACACCCCGTACGGGGATGCTTTAATGGTTCCTCCATTACTGTATAATTTCTCCCTAGGTGGCTTCTTGGAACAAAGTCAAATTGGCAGTATGGGCAATGCATCAAAAACTTGACAGTGACAGTGTTGAGCTTGGCTGAGTGGAAAGAACCTGATTCTGACACTGCATATATAGAGTCCCTCAAAGTTGACTGTTAAGTCAAAATGTCAGCTAATGTACAGAGACGATTCATGTTAAAAAATCTGACCTATTCAGAACGATAATGTTACAGGTTAGTGCAGGTGGCCCTGTGTAACACTCAAGGTATTTTTTTTTCCTGCTGATAAACCCATGAAGAGTTTGAACATAATTTGTCAAAAGTCCAACATGGTATTAAACTGCCCTATGGAATACTGCCATGAAGCCAATGGTTTCTTTTTGGCTTCAGAAACTCAGTTGATAACGGTATCCCGCCATGTTAAACTTTTGTTTCCATTTCTAACACAGCTGGATGTCAGGCAAGGAACTTCTAGCAGAGACTATACCTGATTTGTCAGTGGATTGAAGTACTAGTAGGTCGTTTGAGGACACATGTCCTTGTACTCAGGCTTGGCTGTCCTTTTCTGACCTGTCCTATTGATTCAGAGACTGCTGCATACGATTTATTCATATAAATGAGTCCTCGGTCCAAGTAAATCACCCTGGGACACGTCCAAAGAGCCATGGACCACGCCGGCACATCCTTCATCCACAACTTTGATAACGATCACGTCTGCAGGCTAGATCTGGAAAAGGGACTGTAACATCACTGGCGAACATTAGTCAGTATAGGTCTGGAGAACTGATAAATTTGTATGCTGTGGGCCAGCTGCATAGCCAGCCTGAAATTTTCTTCCATTATCTCAATTTTGTTTGATGTAATATTACAGTACATAACTGTATGTCAAGCACCAAACATGACAATCCAGTAGGATTCGGGTGCAGATCTGGAAACATTCTGACCCTAGGAAATTTTCCTACATTTTGAGGGGCAAAGTTTGCTGGTAGACTAAGCTTAGTTAAGGACATCTCTTTCCACATCTTTACCCACCCATTATTGTCTGTCTAAGATGATGGATTGGGCAAAACTTTTGTCCATCACAAGCCTCAAAATTCTGTCAAATGAAAGAAAGACGGATGCTGGCTAGAACACTGCCGTTGGCTAAAGCTTCACCAAAACAATTTTATATCAATCCCTCCTGGCATGCAAGTCTTAGAGTTACAATGACTGATTTTTCATGAAAATGAAAGCCCTGGCTAGTGCCTTTGTCTAAGTCAGATTAAAAGTGTTACTACAGAAATTGCACTACTCCCTCTGGCAGAATGTACAGAAATTGCAGTATTGAAATACACACACACACACACACACACGCACACACACACACACGTGCAGAAAAATAAGGCAATAGCAGTAATTAACTCACTTTGGGGTAAATTTACCGGACATTCCTTCATTCTACAGTACAAATATTGTGGTCATAATCTGACTATACATGCATGTGCATGTACATGTCTGTTTATATTTATGACATTGGCCCATCTTAACCTGGACATTGAGTGTAATATACATGTAAAGCTTTGGATTGTGTCATGGAACAAAGTTGAAGAATAAAGCGGACGACAGACATTGCCTGCAAAGCCTTCAAATCTTCCCCTATGCATTTGGGAAATAAGAGCTGTTTATGGTGCAATAATTTGTTCATTTCAATTTTTATGAGTATTTTTATGCTTTGAGATTGATCCAACAGTATTTTATTGACACGAGAGGTAAGATTGTAAGTTATTATGGGTTCACCACACCACGAAGTGGTGTGGTGAAACCATATTGCTTTTTCTGGTGTTTCTTCTTCTCCTTCTCCTTCTCCTTCTCCTGCCATTTTTTAAATGGATTCAGCTTCTTCATTTTAGGGCCTAAGGTCCTGAAATTTGGTATGGAGGTACAGTGGGCAAATACCCCTAGGCGTTTGTTAAATTTTTGTGATACAGGCTTTTAGAATGGTTTTATTTGAGTTTTTTGGCTGTGTTATAGCAAATGTATTACTGTGTTAGTGTGCCGTGTTTACCACATGAGTCATCACAATGGAATGCAGGGCATCAACCAATAGGCATGCAGCTTTCCTCTATTCTTCTTGCTGATTGGCTGTTGGGATTTAACTTGATTAACACCTGCACAGAGCATTTCCACCTGCACAGAGCATTTCTTGCTGATTGGCTGTTGGGATTTAACTTGATTAACACCTGCACAGAGCATTTCCATACTGACAGTATGTCTGTATTCAAGTGTTTTGGTAGGTATTTCAAGCTTTCCTGCTCCAGCATTGGAATGCGGGGCATGAACGTTTTTTATTTTATTTTGAAAATCAACAGTTTGCATTATGCAATTAAAAATCCTAACCAATAAAGTAGGGAATAGCTAACCAACTGTTGTTTTAGTTGTATGTTACATTGTTACTTCATATTATAGTTATATCAATGTAAATCATTGTTTTCCCTTGTGTTTCTCATTCTTTCCCTGCCATGTCGTAAAATGTGGTGAACCCATCGCTGTATTTGCTCCAAAGCAAATATTGGCCTTTCTAGTTATGTCAATCTCTTAAGGACACATAAAAGGTGAAGTTATACAGTAGCTGCTGTAGTTTTTGCATGGTCTTTTGAAGGTACATGTTTGGGGAATCTGTACTTTTGCAGTAGCAGGGGCTTTTATGTGAAGGTGCGTTGAGGTCACATAAACATTGTAGCATCTACCTAGCCGGGAGTCCAGCCATGTTAGCTTTGTTCTGCTCCCCAAGATACTGGGCAGTGGTAGCCTGGTTACCAAACCTATTATAGCTCCCGAGTCCTACACCCTCTCCGCAAATCTATTTGCGGAGAGGATGTAGGACTCAGGAGCTATAATAGGTTTGGTAACCAGGCTAGGGCAGTGGACCAAAGCTAACAAGGCTGGACTCCAGGCTAGCATCTACCTTGGTGGGCCAATTTGTTAACATTTGTACCATTAGAACATACTTGGCAGATGTATAAACTTTATCATCTGGTGCTACAAACTGTCCAACTCCATTAGGCAGGTTCAAGTCATTTAGTTTTTCTGGTAAAATAAGATACAATTGTCATAATAATTCTTTTGACAGATTTAAATTTGAACAATTTGCTTAACAGTAGACTTATAATAATCAACATTCTTTCTTCAGAATGAACTACTGGTATTTCTAATTTATTTCTTGAAAGAGTTGACTGCCCTGTCGCTGACACTCTAACCTCCATTTGGCCTTGAGCCATGTACTAGAAAATGTAACATGTGGTCCCTCAGGAAGGTTTACAGGCCTGTTTTAGATGGAAATAGCTTTTTATGTGTCATAATACATTTTCTACAGGGCTCCTGAGGGCAAATGGAGGTTAGAGTGACAGGACAGTCAACTCTCTCACCTTGTTGAACGTCACTCATGTCCCCATGGTGACAGTCAAGGAAGGGACATTTCTTGATACACCTTAATTGTCAGAAAATTATTGGTGGTGGACCTGCATGCCCTTTTTCGTTAAGTGTTAGGAGCCATCTTAATTCTCCATTAATTGAGGCCAGCCCGCTTTCATTGAACATTAATCATTGTTGGTATATTCATTGTGAAGCATTATTGGTCGTTTTAATTCGTGGTCGTGTTATTTGCAATCCTTAATTCATCGTTCAGCGTTATTGAGAAATTCTTCGTTCAGGGTAGACCTACTAGTCAAACTAGTCAAACTAGTACTAGTCAAACTTCAGATTATTTATCTTTTGTGGTTTCTGCTTGAATGTCTTCGTTTCCGCACTGCCAGACACCCCGTTACCTTTTTCTCACCAATCCAGGTACCTAAATCTAGTGCTGTACGGATTTAAAAATGCGTGAATTACATGTTGATTTGCCGTTAAGTATTTGCAGCCTAACCGTCCTGAATTTACCCTGCAGAATTTACGTACTGTTAAGCATTGCCAGAACAGCCCAGTGTGTAAGAGTAGCAGTTGATTTGTTCGTGACATTTAGATAGGAAATGGTTGATTTATCAGGAAATTTAATCACAAGTATTTTGCGCCTTTAGCTACGTCAGCTATCAGATGCTTTTCTGACATAGAAAAATAGAGAAGAATCATAGAAGATTCTAGATGTAGGTACCATTGATTCATTCTCTCTACAGTACTACGGTAACTGTAAATCTGCATGTCTTTTTTTTCTCATCTATAACATTGATAGCTTGAATTGATCTGCGAAATGTTGAATGTGTATGATAAATGTTAGTATAATTTCAGCGATGATATTAATAATCTGTAAAAATTTTAGGAAAGAAACCAAAATACTATTCGTTTAAAAATTTTAATCAGTTCTTCACTTCTTTTGGCAGTGAACAATAGCAACCATTCTATGCATAAATTCTGAACTCTCAGGCTTGAATAATTTCTTTGTTCCATTTTGAAAAGGACCTGCAAAACCCGGGTCAGAAGCTGGTCACACTTCCTGTCCATGGGAATAATTTGGGATGTTTCTTGGGTTTCCATGGTTATGGAGATCTCTTTCAATATTGAAATGCTTATGGCTGAAAATTTAGGAAGTTCTAATGGTTAGTGGCTGTGAAAGGGTTTTTGTAAATGCTTGGTCTATGTTTAATTTGATATCAATACATATTGTATAACTCTTCTACATGAGTGATTAGTGATTTGGGAATACTTTTGGTACTTTTTGAAATGCAAATTCCTGCCTAATCAGCTGTAGAATTGAAAAGCAAGGAAAGAGCAAGAAGGACAAAGCATAGTATAAGGAACTTTGTTTCCCCTAAAACATCCTCTGGTTTCCAGTAATAGTAGTAGCATGACTCAGAGTTTACATTGGGGAAACAACCACAACTGTTGCTCTACTCTACTTCCTGTGGATGTTTCACATTCAAGTCTCCTCAGACCAGCTCCAAAGCAGGTAGGTTTCACACATCAGCGTAAGCTACTAGACTTTAGGCTCTAGTGTACTAGTTACAGTAACTGTTGTTGTTATGATGTGCCCTTTTGATATTGCATATTTTTAAAAAAATTGGGAAGTTTTGCATAATTTAAACAATGCATTATCTTGATAATACACTTTCCTACATGTATCAAGGATATACAATATTAATGTACACGTACATTGCCATGTATGTGTGGTATGTTGTTGAATATTTCTTGTTCTAATCAATATTCATAGGCTTCTTAGAAGTCTTGTTCTATTTGACTCTTGCTTAAGGAGATCAGTGATATTGGTATACCATAAGCTATCTGTAATTGGAATTATACCATAGATAGTACTAGCAAGTTCTGGCTGTTATTTTCATACTACATGTACTTGTGACAAACCCATAGTGTGATAGTTCATATAATTTAGTGAGATTAACTCCCTTATTGCTGTATCCTATTATCAGGCAACCTTGCTACATGTAGCTCTTAGGCTTGAATCATAGCAACTGTTTGATAGTTATTTCCTAATGGTACCTGGTAATGATATCATATAAATATCATAATTGTTATTGCTACATCAGTGAAGTTTAGACATCCAGGTAATATGATATAATAATGATACGCTAAAAAACAGTTACTCAAACAACTGGATATGATTTTGGAAGTGGTCAGACATTTCAGGTAGCATCCACTACCAGTCCTTCTGTTAGTGACCCTGGAGAGCTTTCAAAATCAGCATGTTTTAACTGTTTTTTTTTCATAATTGTTATTGGTTATACTGGCGATACCAACTGCAACATTCTCTTTGAATATGATCATAATATATATTATAGAATACACTACAGTGTACAGTTCGTATTTCATATCACCCGAGGTACCTGCCTGACCGCGGGAATGTTGGGACCTAGGGTCATGCGGAATACACCTAAGAAAACATGCCTTTCTATGTGAAATGAGCCAAAATTAGGTGTCTGTAAACCCAAAAAAATGCAGCAAAGTCAATTCCAGTGTTCGAATCCTGTATCCAAATTTTCCAAAGCAGTGCACGCAGTTCAGGTGAAACACGTTCTATGGAACATTTGGAAGCCCAATAGAACCCTGGGCTGTACCCTAGTTATTACACGGGCCGGAACACCCGTATCGAACGTTGTTGCAGCCCAGGTATGACATAAAGGGCTGTACAGATGGACAGCAGCAGGGTTATTGATTCAGTGGTTAACAGTAAGATTTACTGACACCATTAGAAGGGGATTGTTACTGCACAGTCCATCCACAGGAAGATAGAACACAGCACTGTGGTGTAATCCTCAGACTTTATGTCTGTCTCTACCTACAATCAATATTTAGGCCGTGAAGATAAAAGAAAAAATCTGTCTTGGCTCCAGCTTGGCTGGAGTCAACCTCCTGTTTTGACCTTTGTAGTTTTTCAAGGTCAAGGTCCATTCTTTGTTTTTAAGTCTCTGTTTGTGTCATCATGCTTTGTGGGAAACACACTCAAAACTTATCTAAGAGTAAGATGACCACTTACTGAAAGGGGACTTGTCTTTGACAAGTGGTCTGATTAAGTTATACAAAAAACAAGCTGATTAGTTTTGCTTATTAATCATTTTGCTATTTCCTAATAATAATTGGTTTGAAATACTATTATTGGTCTTGTTTTTCATTCTGTACTGGACAGGTCTTTCAAGTGATTTTCTTATTGATGCTTTACCTTAGATGTCTAACCCCATCAAAAGTGTCAGAAACTTTTTTCCAGAATGTTTGGCAGAACTTGGGATGTAGCCACTGGGCACATGTAAGGCAGAGTTACCCCAATGCCTGCAAGTAATGCATGAATATTATGTTCAAAATCAATGGATCCTGTAAAATTGATGTGAGAAGCAAATCATTTTGCCATGCCCCATGGCAAGCCATTGTGTAGACTTTGTAAGCCCTGGGCTTGGCAAGCCTGATATAGATTCCTTGTCATACATGTAGTAAACACTACTTCAAGTACAGTCAAACTTGCCCGAGCGACCACCTTCCATCTGACCATTGACTACCGTTTTTTCTTGGTTCTGATTTTCCTCTGTAGATATAAGCAGGTTGCCATTGATTTCGACACTAGACAGTGTTTGTGCAATGTAACTTAGCGCCATGTCGCCATGCTTTTTGTATTAAAATAAAGCACTTGTCTATTACACATGTAAGTAAGAAGATTTTTCTTGGTCCGTTGGGTGGTCGTATTAGACAAGTTTGACTGTTTGTACAAAATTAGCAAAATAGCAGTACCAAATTGAGCTGATTGAAGCCAAATCAGTACATTGGGTTCAACAGCCTCAAGTTGAAGACTCTGACTCCCAACCATTAAGTATTCCAATCTATCACTCAATGGCAGGTACTATTACAGATCAAACAGGTGATCAGTTTATTCAAACATCAAAAGAAACACCTGCTAATGGAATTAAAACAGAAAGAGGAAATTACATCGAAGGGCAGCTGCTCCAGTGTTGTGTGTGTAAACAAAGCTCTTAAATTTTAGCTGCTGCCAGAGAATTAGTGGCCCTTACTACTAAACAAACATCACTACGGTGGGGAATAAGAATGACACAATAAAGGACCCTTAGCAAACCACCAGTAATGATGTGTGACTGTCAGTAACTGATCAGTGGCTGACAGTCTCAATAATTTCAGTCACAGTTCAGTAAAGCAGCTGAACTGTCATGACTGTAATACAACTGACAAGTACTGATGCTTCCTAAGAGTTATTCTGACTGATCTGAACTGACAGTTACTGTCTTGACAGTATAGTGACATGATACCCAATCAATTGCTGAAATGCTACTGCCAGCTTCAGAAGACATTGTTCAATTTCTGTCAACTACTGACATTGATTACCCCCCAGTATATCAACAAATAAGAATGAGATTGTCACATGATATAGCCCAAACTGTGATTGGTGCATTCGTACTCTCTGACATTTACTGCTGAGATGAATAATGGAAATCTGCTGCAGCATGTATTGAACCAACTTTATTCCATGCATCAGTGCACATGACTGGTGTATTCTGTGCTGACATTCAGAAATTGATGTCATTAATCTTCCCCATCATCAGACGATACACTTCCACGTGTGAATGGATGATCAAAGCAGCTACAGATGTGCATCGACATTCCTTACGTGAAGTTTGCCGGCGCCCTGTTCACAACCAACGCCAGTTTTACATACTAATAACTTTTTGTTTGGCATGCACAGAATATTCTTTAGGGTCTACAACGCAGAACTGCTGCTTTAAGGTGCTGCCATGAATTGTATAACATGGTTTACAAACCTGTGAGTGTAATCTTCAAGCTGATTATGTCAGGCATAAATCAATGATATATACTTATCTTTCTTGGTTAAGTCTATTGAGTCATCAAGTTTTGTTAGATCTCAGTAGTGAGATACGGTAGGTAACCATTGAATCTCCTAACATTTGTTTGAAGATTATGTCTCAACTGGAACATTATGACTGTTAAGTTACTTCCAGGTTTAGAAATATTGTTTTGAGTGGCAGAGTTTCTGGGATTGTCTGTCCTGAGAGACTAGTTGACAGCACACGGGTGGGTGAAGAATGACAGGAGGAACCCAGTTCTTCCCTGAAGTCTGAAACCTCTGATGTCTTGTTCTGACATGGGAATTTTCAGAAGACATCATAAATCTCTCTGATTCAGGCTTTGTAGTTTCTCCTCTGCTACCTAGTACGCTTTCTCCCTCAAGCAACGTACCTCTTCAATCATTAGTCTGTCATGATGCCTGACTGCGCTTCTTCTCCTATTTCCTTTCCAAAGATTGATTGCAAGAAAACAGGTAGTTATAAGGCCTGGGTGCTTCGGGAATTCACTTCCTGATGACATCTTCAATTTGCAAGATTCGCTGATTTAGAAGCAAGTTAGTTTCTAGCTGATAGTCTCAGATGTCAAACCTCTGCACATCAGAACCCAACACACTTATCATGGGTCACCCGGTGTTCTTGACTTAGGCCATGTCGATTTGATTATTGGATGATATCCTCTGGGATCACCAAAACTGAGGCAAGCCTGGGAATAAAAAACTTTTGGCAATAAAAAGGTTGCCTTTATTATGAAATCTACGTGGTCATGAAGGTTGAACAAATGAATAAACACAGAGTATGGTATGGTAAATAATAGACTCTTCATCTTCATTTCTGCTCATATTCTTCTTTTCCTTTGGAATTGATTCTGGCATTCTACAACATTTATATTAATATTAGTATGCTTTTTCAATATTTGTTTGCAATACACGGCATATATTTTGCTCATTTTGCAATTGCTTTGTACGATTTACAGTTTGCTATTGGGAAACAGACAAACTGTGTGCAGATGTCATCCATATATTAATCGAACTAACATGACCTAAATAGGCAAGCTACAATGAAGCTGCATTGTACTACTATCTAACAAAATACATTACATGTATGTAGTACATATTGTGCAATTATCATCTGGTGCTTTCTTTACATCACTCATTAGATTTATGTTACAAAACCTGTTTCTATGCCCACTCATTACAGATTGCTCAACAACACAATTCACCCCGCGACCATTGTGCCAAATTGCTCCCTGTAATATTTGGGACCTACTGGTAAAGGATTGGGACAAATTTGTCTTTTCTCAGGGGATCACCCTTGTGACAGTGTCCATTAATCAGATTAAGGTGGCGCCAGGTAACAATCTGACGCTGAGGCGCACTTGAAAAAGGCTTTATGCATGAAAGAGGTGGGGATCGTTTAAATGATTGCTGTCATGCTAGAGTAGAGGTCGTTCTACCTTCATTTTTCTAACTTTTCTCTTAACTTTCTGTTTTGATGGTACATATATTTGTGAATGTTAGACATTCAGGAAATATACTAAATGTTTTTCTTCAAGGCACCGGTAACTAACAGGTTCACCGTTGGAAATTTAGTATGATGGTAGATCCTATCCTGTTGATGTTGATAAATTTGGTTACGTGAACTCTAAGAACTCTAAGAACAGTTTTTCATAACTCCAAACTGAAAAAACTTCCTTCCAATTAAGTGGTATAAGAAGAATAATGTTGGTATGTACCCCTGACCTTACCTGAACTTTTTGCCTTACAAGTTACCGGTACATTTTCAAAAGCGCCGAACTGTTGAAGGATCAAGTTCCCCTTTCTTCACCATCCCCCAATTGGTCGCATTGCTCCCTTGCAATTACCATTACGCTAAAATAAAATCCTAGCTAAAACCCTGAATGTATAAAGAGCACATCTGCTTATAGTAAGCATTTAAGACAACTTACTTCAGCACCTTTGGAACCCACAGCTGACCTAGACCAGTCCGACTTATTCTGAATGCAGATGAGGAATTGATAACAGGAAGCGTTTAGATACGACTGGCCTACTTTTTTTTCTAAGCTGACCTTTTCCCTTATCCTGCCTGTGCATCTGTTAGATATCCCAGGGTGGCACAATGATATAAACATCAGTCTTCCCTCAGGAAGAGGTTATCTATCCTCTAATGAAACCTCGAAATAATCCATGGCTAATGCACAAGGAAATTGTTACTCAAGCAACTGGATAGGTTTTGAAAACTGTCAGAAATTTCAAGTAGCATCCACTACTTTTAGTCAGTGACTTTCAGTCATTGCATAGTCCAGTAGGATGCATAGTCCAGTGGTTAGCCACCCTGCCTCTGAACTAATAAGAGGTTGGGAGTTCGAATCCTGGCTGTTGTCGCTCACCCGACATGCACATGCTCAAGTGAGAAGAATTGGTACTTGCTGTAAAGTTATATTATCTGTCCTGCATTGTAAAAAAATGAAGGTAAGCAAGCTTCAAGCTTGACTTGCGTATTCATTTTAAGTCAAGCTGAGATAAATGGTTCAGGTATTCTGAATCACGACTTTTTCCTGCCTGCCTCTCAGATTTGGTTTGAAAGCAAAATATGCCATCAGTTGCGTGCTGTCAACTGCAATATCTCGCCAAGTTTCTCAGCCAGTCCCTGGAACACTGCCAGCCCCAAGCCCACTTTCCGTGCCCTGCTTATTGATGGTACAGTCTTTCATGTAGCAAAAATAAAATGCACTACATGTACACTTTGTACATTACAAGTAGACCGCAGCTGCAATTGGGCACATGAGGTGGCAAAACTGGGTTTTATGCTTTTCAAAAAAGTGCCTTGTGGGCTCATTTGCAACCTGCTCTTTCAGACAGTTCATACCAAGGAATAAAGTCTCTAGCCGGGTGCCGTCTTATTCGTATGCCAGGGCTCCCATACTCCCCCCTAACAGTGTTTGTCTGAAATTAGTCTCGGCGGGAAGGTTTTGTGTAGTATTGAGACAAAATTGCAGTACTTGATTCAAACTTGTTCATACCTCTCTTTTTTTCTGTACTTTTGTGATATGTGTTACTGTTAACTGTAATACTGTTTTCTGATATGCACAACAGAAAATGTATTACTGGGACTGGCAATGGTTTCTGAACAGTTGTCTTCCTAAATTCTGTGTGGTGCAGTCAAAATTTGTCTGGTGTAGATAATTTTCAATGCAGAAAAACGTATTTCAAGCCCTGGATTTGATACATGAGTCAAATTTGTCAAATCTCCTGATATAAAGGTGTACTTGACTGTGCTATCTCTTAAGTTGCAGACACAGGAAGTCATTTGTTCCTGTGTGACAGTTGCGTGACTCTGATGTTGTACAGTAACACCATTAAGCTTGATGGCCATCCAGAAAAGAGCCTCCGAGGTGACGTAGATTACATCAATACCTCAGATAATGTGATGGATGTGGTCCATTTATCCGTATCGTCTGGAAAGCACTAAAAGGAAATTGTTTTTTTTTTAGGGCCAACGAGAAAGATGGCAGGATAAGGTATCAGATTCAGCTCTCAATTGTCTGTGGAAGAGCTAATGTGTATTATATCACGCAGGCTCGTAAATCATTTTTGAATTGATTCCTCGTTCCTCACCATTGATGTAATGATAAGGAAAGAGGAATCAATTCAAAAATGTTGAAAAATGTTGTGGTCGTGTGGCGTAACAGCAGAGTGTTTGTCTCAGAACCAAGAGGTCCTGTCATGTCACCGATCTTGTGCCCTTGGGAAAGGCACTTTACACGACTTTCCTCACTTCACTCAGGTGAAGTACCTAGCTTTGGTTAGGGATGTTCCTCAGATAGGAAATTGAATGGAGGTCCAGTGTTTGGGGAGAGCCACATCCCACACATATTAAAGAGCCCACCACACCTTTCGAAAAAGAGTAGGGGTGTGCCCCAGTGTGCAATGATCCAAAATCCTACCGTCTGGGAGTTGGTGATTCACAGTAAATCACTCGGATGGAGGCCTGGCAAATTCCCATCTTGTATTAGCCTCACAGTGATTACCAAAACCCGATCACCCCTACATGCGGGAGCTGTAGTGAAGCCACAGTGTATAAAAAGTATCATGCTTCACCTCTTTTTAGAATAACTGAAGACGATGATGACCTATATGTAATGGTATATCTTAGAAAGGCCCTTTCTTCTTTGAGGTCTTTCGTGTGTGATGATGACATCAATGGCATCTTAGATATTAGATGGGCAACTTTTTTGATAGAGATACTTTAAGCTCTCTTTTTTTAGCTCTACATTGTATTTTTAGCTACATTTTGTGCATAGTTTGAGACATTAGTGTTTGAAGGAGTTTCTGTCAAGTGTGTTCAAAGGCAAGCTTTTATTTTCTGAGCCTTCGGTACTTCCTCTACACTTTTATGAGTTTATTATAGATACAAATGTAGTTATTGAGTGCTCTATCAGATTATTTGTGGAGGTAGTGGGCTAAAAGACAAGGTGTACAATTGGGGTGAGTCCATCCTTTAAAACAATTTCCTGTGTCACAGTGGTAGCCCGGAATCCAGTTTATCGTGGTTAGAGCGGGCTTTCTTCGGGGCTGCATGAGCTCTTTGCCGCCCAGGTGTTACGCGACAGGAGTTTAATTAGCCCTACCTGGCATGCAAAACTCTAACAGCAAAGCACCTATAGGTGTAACACTCCCACCGGGCGGTCTGTTGAGCTGGGCAGGGGAAACTATTAGAGCCCCGAAGACAGCCTGCCCCAACCACGGTAGACCTCCTAAAATATGAGGCAGGTAATTCTGACTAACCAACTTTATAATCATAAATTGATAGTGTGTAGCCACACTCAATATATTAGCAGTTTAATGGGCCAAGTAGCCTGAGATGAAAAATATTGGTAGATACTAGAAGAGATATAAAAATGACTTTTGATGCAATTCCCAGCAACAATGGCGATGAACTTTATTGCATATTCATGCCCTACATCGGCCAAATGCACTAGGGTTAGATAACTGAAGTACATGATATGATTGTACATTGTATATGGGTAGGAGGAAGAATTACTAGTAAGATTACTGTTGATAACTTCAGATATCTACAAGGTAACTTCTCTCTTTTTAAGCATTCAATTTACAGTTTTCAATTATATCATAGTTCCTAGATGACATATGGTAATAGTTAAGGAATAAAATGCACTAAATCGTCAATAATAATAATTATTTCTGAAAATAACTTCCCTTTCTATTCATGTGTGTGTATGAAGGACAAAGTCATCTACATGTATGCCTATGTGTGCGCGTAAATTACCACTTCCTCAATGCTGCATAATTTTGGGTCATTCCAGTGTATTTCCACCCCTCCGGAGAAACCCCTAATATAGTCCCTCCCATTTCCAAGTTGGTACGGCCCTTCATGCATGGTCTGCTGTGGTACCGGGAGGTTTAACGGGTGGTTAGGTAGAAATCGTTTCCACGCACACCTCAGCGGGCTGCTCACCGCGACACTTCTCCGCTAGCCGACAGATTCCCCTGGTCAACACCTGCACTCAGGTAAATAACGTCTAATTGCTACTGTTGTGTTCGGTGAGTATTTAAATTATTGGCCAGATTATGGAGTGCTTGAAAGTGTTGAGTGGTTCACTGGTGGAAATGGTTTCCGTGACTGAATGGCATATTGCAGTTAAACTTGACATGTAACATTCATTGTAATTTTCAGTCTATAACATTAGAGTACATACATTTGTGTTTGTACATGTAATAGAATGCCGATAACATGCCATATAGTAATAAAATGATGATTTCAGTATTCAGGGTAATTGGAAAGGAAGCCAATATTCATTTTACTAGAATAGACTGATAGAAAATCTTAGTAAGTTCAACAAGACGCTAAAATTTAATGAAAGCATATCAAAACATCACAGGTAAATATCTTATTTTGTACCATATTGATGTGCTATATAATAATAATGTACCCTGTGGTATCTAGGCAAAAGATGTGTAATCTAGCATGTGTGCCAGTTTGTACTACTCCTCTCCCATTTTCCCCCTCCTGATGACCAATGGTATTACCTCTAATGGTCTCTTTGTCAGGCCAAGTGTCCGTTAAACTTCAGCAGATGGATATCACACAATTCTGGCACCCTTCCTCAGAGGTACAGTCATCTGGTGACTGATTGTAATCTAGTCTAGGCCTTATGCCAAAAAACAGTTACTCAAGCAACTGGATATGATTTTGAAAACATCAGACGTTTCAGCTAGTATCCACTAGCTTTCGTCAGTGACTGAGAGACCAGAGGGGAAAGCAGGTTTATATACACAACCTGTTGATTGATATGCAAATAAAGTGAAGACAAATTTTTGGAAGTCGAAAAAGGAACAAAAGTCAGACAAGTCAAGACAAGATGATGCAAATTAGTCTGAAAGCTCCTGTTATACAGGACAGGAGCTTAAGTGTTGTCTGTCCTCGGGGCTGGGAGTGCCGAGAAAACGTTTGAAAACGTCTGACGTTTTCA
>NW_017804231.1:1355548-1385775 GCF_001625305.1 Branchiostoma belcheri
AATATCTATTTTTGCTGGTTTACCCTTTTAATCATTAAATACTTTATAAAAGAAGAAATACATTTTTTCTTAACTGTACTGCATTACATGGAACAAAATGCATCATGTTAGATACGTGTATGCCAAGGCTTCAGAAACTTAGCCTTTCACATTTTCACACTGTAAACTTATGCCAAAAAACAGTTACTCAAGCAACTGGATATGATTTTGAAAACGTCAGACGTTTCAGCTAGTATCCACTAGCTTTCGTCAGTGACTGAGAGACCAGAGGGGAAAGCAAATTTTTTGGAAGTCGAAAAAGGAACAAAAGTCAGACAAGTCAAGACAAATTAGTCTGAAAGCTCCTGTTATACAGGACAGGAGCTTAAGTGTTGTCTGTCCTCGGGGCTGGGAGTGCCGAGAAAACGTTTGAAAACGTCTGACGTTTTCAAAATCATATCCAGTTGCTTGAGTAACTGTTTTTTGGCATATCGTATTACCTGGATGTCTAACCTTCATCGACGTAGTCTAGGCCTTGTCTATCTACATTAGGGGGATTTGCCTGCTAGCAATATGTTCTACAAAATGTCAGCATTTTGTTAACAGCTTGGCTTTTTTTTAACATGTAGTAAGAATTTTGTTCTATCTATCAGGTTTTTTTTTCAATTTGGTTCTACTTTCTGTAGAATTCTTCCAGTCTTCAATTATCTGCAATCTGCTTGTTCCAGAATATTTATCCAAACTGACACATATAGCATATAAGCTTAGTTTTCAAGCAGTGACAGCAAAATATAAAGGATCCAATTGTTTACTTTTATTGATACTTAGTTTACCTGCATGTAGTGTGCATCTTGCATTCATTGAAGCGGGTGTTGTTGCAACGAGTAGCGAAATATTTCTAACCACAGGAACCCGGTATCTTGTCTGTTCCATCGATCAATGTCTTTTGATTCATTGTAATCACTACGGATGGATGGTCATGGTAATTATTAGCATGGAGAAAGAAAGTGGTAGCAACACAGTTTCCCAATACTAATCTATAAATCCATTATTGTCTGAACTTTCCCTTTACAATGATGTGAAAACACGTTACCATTAACCTAAACATCCGGGATACTTGCGTCTACTATGACGTGAAAGCTGTTATACAGACAAAGCAGTTGTATCAAGTAGACAAAATGTGAGAAGGCAATGACTGAAGACAAAGCAGTTAAACAGTTGAATACGCATCATAATTATCTAATAGTAATCTTTGTCACTCAGACAGACAGCTGCGATTGGTTTCCTCCTTTGCTTTGTGCATATTCAGACTAGCCATAATACATTTTCTTCAGCTTTTGAATGTACAAATAGTACCGTATGTATAGTTATGTTTCAAGTAGAATTTGAACAATCTATCTATGCCTTTCCAGCAAGCAAAAAATAGCATGTAGGGAGTAGCAATTTTACTAATTATAAATTATTTCAAAGGAAGGTTGATGGTACTTCAAAACGCACAAAGCATTGCAGAGAAACAAAGTACTTATTTTTAGTTCGGGCACTTGTTCTTTGTTCTCCGTGATAAAACATAATATGGGATGAAGACTTTTTTCCGGGATGTTGTGGCTGTCCATGGTGCTGATCATGTGGCTGTTGTGCACTTTGCTGAAATTGTTTAGAAATATCAAAGAAAATCGGTTTCCTGTCTTTCCCTTTGTTGTAAATTGCCCATGGCCAGCATTATACATGTAAGTATTTCATCTTCTTTATCTTTTTTTTTTTTCATTTATTTATTTATCCAGGACAAAATAAAACTACTGGATTGTATACCAATGTCCAGTAGTCATGACATTTGTATTCTTTTTCATACAGCTGTTTGAATTTCTTAAGTGTTTCAGCTGCTGATTTTAAGTCTGGCAGTAGGGAATTCCAGAGAATTTACCCTGCAAAGCTTTCTTTCTGTGTTTAGATTTAGGGAAAATATGGGAAAATTTTGCTGTATCTTTGAAGCATCTGAAAACACATTACACAGGCATTGTTTTCGGGGTTGTTTTATAAAAGGGCCATTTGATTTACTGTTTGTGATCAGCCTACCATATTGATTAAGTTCCTGTATCAACATATCAGATTCCAGATACAGTTAAGCATGCGAAAGCTGTACTACCGGCACACTTCAGTTTTGGACGAATGAGAGTGAATGGTAGCAGATCATAGAAATCATTCAAATAGCAGAAATGGCAGTCTAAGCTCTATTATGCAAAAATCTGTCTTATCTTGTGAAGCATGCTGAAAATAAAGTTATCAAATGCCTAGAAAATGGGCTGCTGCTGCCCTGTAATTATGCCATCTCCCTAATGATAAGTAACCATCTGCAATGGAAAGGGTAGTCCCTGTGTAATCCTATTTGTGAGGGACATCTCGTAGATTACTCCGTCCCAAGGGAACACATGACGTCAAGCCATATGCTGAAATATTGATGGCAGCGCTTGCCTTATTTGTGCCGTGTGTAAGATCTTATTGACGTGCTGGTAATAAAATGACCCCATTATGACAGAGCACAGAGGAGGTTAGATGTTGAATCGATTGACCCATTTCCATGTAATCTACTGTCATTTGATGGGACGTGGTCCAAAACTTTAGGAACACAAGTCACGGCCTTGAATCATAATCTGGTCACTAATATTCTGAATCCAAATTTTAACATGATCTCTTTTTTTGCAGTCTCCCTATGGAGAGGAGGTGCATCACTTCAATTTCTTGGCACTTGCATGAAATTAATTGAGCGGGCAGGCAAAATTGGGAAGACAAACAGATATTAAGTGGTAGACCCAAATGCTACTACAGGAGGCACAGAGTCAGCATACATTTCAAACCAGTGTTTTAGCCAGCCTGCAATTTTTTTCCATCATCTTAATTTTGTTTGACATAAAATCATTTCAAGTGCTAAAGGCACAAATCATCAAACCAGAGGAATGAAAATGCTAGGGGGTCTAGGTTAACACTTTGAAATGCTGTTTCATACATTTGTTGAGGGGTGCATTTCTGTTGGTAGGTAAGGATTGTAGTAATCTGCTAGGGACTCAATATTGGTACATTGAGTGTAAATCTATAATTAACTACTGTACATTTAATCAAAGTATACAGCCTAGGATTGACTCCAGGTCGTTGAAGCTTGGATGCCAAGATTTTGTCCTTATGTCCAGAACATCAGCTAAGCTGGATCACATCAATCTGCTTTCTCAAGGGTTAAGCACCCTCAAGTCCCTTCATTGGAGCTAATATGCTATCCACACGAATGTCCAAAGAAGGGGTTAAAAAGGAGCCTAAGGGTTTAGTGACACAAAAGCCTATTTCAGGCATGAAGAAACCAGAGGAAATATCAAAGAAGGCCTTCATATTGTTGGAGCTTTGATGTGCTTATCACTTGTAAGGCCATGTTGATGTGATTATATGGATGACATCCAGGCTGCAATTTTCTTCTGTATCAAAATTTTCTGACCATTCTGTAAATTGTACAAAGCAGCTACAAAATTAGCAAATATACATTGTGAATTGCAAGAAAATATATTCGGCAAATGATACTAATGTCATGGAATGCCAAATGGAGATACTGGTAATGTGAAGAAATGAGAATGTAGAGTCTATTATTCGCTGTACCATACTCTAATATGTGTTTATCCATTTGTTCAACCTTCATGACCATGTACATTTCATAATGAAGTCAACTTTTTTGTCTCTCAAACATTTTTTATTTGCACGCTTACATCAGTTTGGAGATTCCCGGATCCCAGAGGATGTCATCCATTTAATCAAGTCAATATGGCCTAACTTTGAAACGTCTAGAACACGTCTTCTACCTGTATCTCTCCTTATCAGTACAAGTGCCCTGAGAGGAAACAAACATATCAGGGTTTTCATACATTCAGATTCACATCTCAGCTGAATAGAAATGAAGGGACTCCTGCTATATTTAGAAAAGTATTAAAGACGTCTGGCTCCACAATACAGTTTATTTCTTGGAATTGATGAATTTTTAAACATGCCGGGTTTCCCTAGATATCACTAAAAGATGACAGGTTCTTGCTATCTTTGATAAATGTATTAAGTATATGGGCTTTAACACTTTGCATTCTCTCTGGGATTGTCTTCATAAATGTGCACTGCTCTATTCATAAAAACTCAGAACCAGTCAAGACTAGTCTAATACCACAAAGGATAATCCCCAGCGCAATTCTAAGCCTGAGATTAGGCACTAGGGAGTACCATACATGTGCACTGGGACTTCATTAGTTACAGTAATACATCATGATTATTCCCAAGCAGAGCTAAGCACTATTTGCCAGTTCCAGAGAATCCTTACCACACAACAAACCAGGGCCCTAGGCAGCATTGTTTTTTTCTGTGAATTGCATTGAACATTGTGGCGCATGATTATCATAACACACATTCAAGTGAATGGGGTAAGATTCCAAGGAAAATTTTATCAGTTTTGAGAATGTCTATTTTCCAAGGAAAATGCATGGTACTACACTTAGTCTAGTAACAACTAAAAAGGGTAAGCAATAGATTTGATGTTTTGTACATTTTTCTCTTCCTCAGATATCTCCCCACACCACCTGTACATGTATTCATCTAAATCCAGTCTTGTACCTTCATGAATTTGTAGAAAGCCAGTGTTCGCACACTGTATGAAGTAGAGGTTAACTACGGTTAAGTCTCTATCCTTGAATCAGCCGATTACTCTTTGCTATTTCTATAGCAACAAGAGTTGTTGAAAACCTCCAGTGTTGCTTGAAGTGCTCAGTCAGCAATCTTGACATGTGGGTGAAATGTGGGTCAATTCGAAGTTCTGTATCTAGTGCAAGGAAGAGCACTTTTGTTTGAACAAGTGTTGGGGAGGACTAGCAACTAGGGCTGTATGCTTAAGGTATAGGTCCAGGAGTTTTTGATTTAGGTACAGATTTGGTGCAGTCCTACAACAAGACATGTTTCCAACTATTTATATTTAGTGGTAAATTCTTAGTCATAATGATTTCCTTAATCTTCAAGTGATTATTACGAAAATCATCATGGTGTTCTATTCAAAATGTCCCCCCGTTACGTAAGCAGTTTACGCGATCAGTGAAAGATAAACTGGTCTATTAAAGTGGCAATCAATGGAAACCAACGGACAGCATACACAGGGATAAAAGACCAGCGTCACTCGGTTGTGTCTCATTGGTTGAAAGCGCACCGAAAAGGCTAAAGGAATCTGTCGTAGATGGATGCGGTAAAAACTCAAACGGAGGATGTGTTTATTTGTTTACTGCATCACAAAGCGCCTGAGCACCGGCGTCCTTACGTTCAATATTCTGTAAATGATAATAGAAATACAGCCAACTGGAGTACCACTGCTGTGAAGGAATTGCCACTATTATGGAAGCAGATCACCTTTCTTCCTCCACACTCCAACTCTCGGGAGGAAGTTCCACGCTGAAAGCTTCTTTCCTAGAAATACACCAGTATGGAACAAGCTTTCTTGTGAATGCTTCCCAAATGGGTACAACCCTAAAGTTTTCAAGTCTGAGCTAAACGAAATCTGTCTTTACAGTCCCTTACATTGTAACCCAAAACATGTGAGTGGTTTGTATGAGCCTTGTTTTGATGTGATAATTGTAGTAAAAAGATGATGTACAGCCTTTTATGTCCTACCTGGGCCGCGATTACGTTCGATACGGGTGTTCCGGCCCGTGTGATAACTAGCGGTACAGCCCGGGGGTTCTTTACGCGTACGGCCCGGGGCTTCCAAATGTTCCGTGGAATGATTCGAACGCGTTTCGGCCTAACCGCGCGCACCGATTTCGAAATTCGAATACAAAATTCGGAGGTTGGAATTGATGTTGTCGCATTTTTTGGGTTTAGGGACACCAAATTTTCGCTCATTTCGCATTGAAAGGCGCGTTTTCTTGGGTGGGTATGACATAAATAAAATACAACACGGTGTATTCCGTATCACCCTCGGTCCCAGCCCTCCCGCGGATCGGATCGCCCTCCGGCCTTCGGCCGTCGGGCGATCCGACGCGCGGTCGGGCTGGTACCTCGGGCGATACGGAATACACCGTGTTGTATTCTATATGTACTGCCCTTGGTGCTGAAATGCTGGTTACTGTGTGTTGTGACTTTTCCATTGGAAGTTGAGTGTGAATTCCTATAAGGATTAACCTTCTTGTCATAGGGTATATGTGCAAGACTGCTTGATGAAGTGACACAACATTACTGTAGTATTAGACTTATGGAAATAGGTACATTAGTTGTTTTCTCATGTATGTGAATGATGATTAGGTTTTAGGAAATGGTAGTGTATGGGAGTGTAGTATAATGCACCTAATTAATACCTTCGCCACTCTACCAGACAGATCAATAGAGGTTTGAATAGGAGGGTCTTAGTTCTTATCATAATCAATATATCTGCAAATTTATTCTGTGATGAAACAATTAGGAGTTATTAGTTGTGTGTAGCTTACATGATGTAGCTGTGTACTGGCCACAGCACCAGGGGCACAATTCTCATTATCAACAATTCTCATTTTGTACACACTCGGCCATCAAGTCCTGTGTGCAACTCAATAACCTCTAGTCTCTGCAACCGCACACATCTGTATATGCAGGACCTGTTGTTATTTGTGTCTATGATAGCAGGAGCAAATTGTACCGCTGTACAAAATTGTCCAATTCCTGGTATTGACGCACAGCTGCGTTCCAAAACTTAGATCATCATTTCATGCGCACTTGGCTGTCAAGCCCCGCGTGCAACTCAATAACCTCTAATCTGCACAACCGCGCACATCAAGGGCAAGGCTTTCTGGCATAAATTGATTTGGGCAGTAAATGGACCACTTTGAGAACAGAGGCAGCTGCATGCTCGGAAGGCTTTATAATGATGTCAGCCGTGGCATGAAGACAATTCTTCACTCTTTTTGTCAGCATTTCAACCAAAGCTGTCTGTATTACCCGTGGGATTTCAGTTCCGGGGAGGATTCATTTACATGACATTTTCCAGTCTGTTTTCATTTACTGTGAGACTTGGATTGGTTCAGGATTGACTTCCTCTGTTCACGTTTCAAAGAGAAACGATGCTGAAAAAGTAGCTATCCCTGTAGGGTCTCACCCAGGAGTTTCCAAGAACACTGGAATATCCTAGGATTAGGCCACACCAATTTAATCAGTTAGTTCTCAGATTCACCCCTTTATTTTTCTGATTTGCAAAAAAAAAAAATACTGTAAGAAGAGAAGAGGCTATTGGTAAAGTTCCCCCCTGTGGGTCTACCGCTTCAAGAGACTTCAGAACCAAAAAGAGGTAAGACAGGCGGAGACAAGAAGAAAGATGTCTGTACACTTAATCCTGAACTAAAAAACAAAGCTGACTTTATTCTTCGTACCTGTTCTTAGGACAACCTTGATCTTAACATTGCCAGACGTCAAACGGACACTAACGCCACTGTTCAAATATCTGAACAGCTTAACACCTTTCCTACAAAACTACTTTACTACAAAATTGGACACCTTTAAGTGAATCGTTGCCATGTCCAATTGCTGATAGCATTTATGATGTGAATTGAGATAATTTCACTTGATAATAGATCATTTGCTGGAGTGTATCGTCTTATTCACTTTAGAAATACCGGCAATAAAAAGATAACAGAGATTTCATCTACCCAGAGGCAATGACAATGAAAATTGCCCTGCACAATCACAAAATGTCATGACCCAGTGAATTGGATATGATAGATACATGTGAGGGATCGATAATCATACATACCAAATTTGTGATATCAATATGTGCTGCAGGTACATTATTCATATTCACGCTTTGGCATGCCAGATATTGTGTACTACATTGATTCTGTTTAGAACAGCTACATGCGCATGTAAGGCCGCACCAATTTAATTGATTGGTTTTCAGATTTGCCCGCTTCATTTTTTTCGCATTTACAAAAAATATTCTGGTTCTAAATTAACTTGTGCACATGTTGGCTGCAGCAGTTGAAGAAAGCCCCTTGTGTTCCTATAGCTAGTTGTTACAGTCTTTCCACAGAAAATGGTACTCATGTTGCAGAATGCCAAAATCCATTCCAAAGGACAAGAAATAAATGTGAAGGAATAAAAAGGAAGATAAGATATAAGTGTGTTTTGTTCAACCTTCAGATTTCATAATGAAGGAAACTTTTTTTTGCAAACGTTTTTTATTCGCACGCTCGCATCAGTTTTGGGGTTCCCAGAGAATGTCATCCATATAATCAAATCAGCATGGCCTATTGTAGCGTAAAAAAGAATGAATTTGAAGAATTCCACTAATGCAGCATCTGATTCAGTAGTCTCAGATGTACAGGTGTTCAGACTTGCTTGAGAAGGCCTTGACATTATGCTTGATAGCAGTAGAATTATGAGAGTTGTGTTACATTATGTATCTGCTCAGTCTTCAATTCTCATTTCTATATTTCCATATTTACTTTAGCCTCAAGGAGTTTATGTGTAGGATTATCCTTGTCTGGTTTTCATCACAATCACTTAATATGTCATTTCGATTGCAGCAATTGCTGACGCCCCATGTAACTTTCCACACTTAATTGCTAAGTCGGAGGAAGGAAATAGGCTTACAGTAATTTCCTACTACTTATACCAGCAGGAAGTTGTCAGCAGGGGTTTAACATATTTCATGCATTTTTCATATATCATATCATGATGTTCTAAACCTGTGTTCTCCACATGAATGATTCAAAAGGCTCATTAATAAGCGTCTCGTTGCTGACAAATTTCGTCTGACAAATTTTTGACAGTTTTCATTCTGTTCTCCCAACTCATGAAACCTTATTGTTTTTAGATGTTGTATTCAGCTGGGTATGAACGTATCTATTTAGCTTAATTGACATGAACGAATGCCTTCAAGCGTGCAGTCATAGTTCAAGGGCATATATGAATATCTATCTGATTACCAATAAATTACCTGCACCGATGGGGTCAGATATAGTGAGTGTAGTAATTTTTTGTACCAATGAATCATACTTAATTATATACTCTATATTGAAGACTAACACCACACCAAGTTGAATTGTTGGGTCTCATATTTCTTTCCGAAAAATATGAAGCGATGGTGAAAAAAAAAACAGGCCTAGGCATGATAGCCCCAAATGCTACGATAGGATCCATGAAGTCAACATACTGGGCTGGTTTGTACTTCAAACAGTGAATTTCAACTTTTAATCAAACCACTGCATTGATGTACCTTGATGCAAATGTACACGAAGTGTTCTCTAGTTCAAAGTCTGCTATTATAATATTGGCACTTAAATTTCACACAGATGCTTGTTTTTAGGCAGCAAAGTAATGGTATGCTGCATAACACTACATGTAAGTAAATATATGTTATGCGTCTGTATGCAAACTATTAATTTGTGTAGTTCTGGTTTATTGTCTTGGATTAATTTGATGAATGGGTTAAGCTGGAAGCATGCTGTCTGCCACTGAGAGAGTCATAAAATACTTCCCTCTGTATTTGATGAAAAGTCTTGTCATCATTTACGTGGAGTTTGTGAACTGCCTGATTCATGAAGCCATTTTGAAACTTTTTTGTTAAAATTCTGTTTACAGAGTGAAGAAGTATAATGATTATATATTGGCCTTCTTAGAATTGCAGCCAATTTAAACTGATCAATTAGACAGTAGAATGTATATAACCTTTTTTGAAGAAGCAGAGTCAGTATATATTAACTATGAGACTATGATACAGGGTGACTGTTGCCATCCTCAAAGTAATCAGATGATATGAATTTAGAAGACTAATTATTGGAGATTTACGGTATCATATCCCTATGTCTAATTTTTAATCAAATTCATTAAAGTCACATTGGCAGAGAATGGCATTGTTTGGGGATTGCATGGCATTGTCCATCTAAACCATATCAGAATGCAATTAATTTTGAGCTGTGACCGCCACGTTCAAGTTTGTCGCACAGCCAAATTTTGAAGGTGGTTAGAAGCCTTTACCATGGCTTCAGAATTGGCTGGAAAGAGTAAAAATGGCCCAATTGACAGAAAACATTCCAGGGGAGTTGACCTGCTAAAGCAGTTTTATTTGCCAGTCCCGAAGGTACTTTCTTATAAAGTGTCAAGGTCTCTACTCTTTCCATCAGCACTTCTGAAGCTGGATAGAGGCTAGGGGATTAGTACCCAGAATTATAGTACCAAGACAGTCACCTTGAAAGCTTATATTTCTCCTGTTATATGGATGAGAAGAACAGAGATGGTGACCTCAGGGTTACAGACAGGGACCAGAATGAAGGTCATTAATCATGAAGGTTGATCCCTCAGGCCTGAGAACTGCACGTAGACCAGATTCTGATGGGATCCCAGTTGTCTCTATCTATCTTAAGTCTGAACCTCTTGGAAGTATGTAGTACTAGACCAGTTGTCTTTCTCTAATTTAAAAGAACATTTTGGAAACATGGGGGACAGACCAGTTGAAACAATGTTTATGTTAGACTCGAATTAGAGGAGTGTTTTGGTTTCATTATATTACTGGTATTGGACGACCTTTTTTTTTGTTCTGGAAGATCGAGTACTGCACGTAGACAAGATTCTGATGAGATCCCAGTTGTCTCTCTCTATCTGAAGATCATTTTGGAAACATGTGGGCCAGACCAGTTGAAACAATATTTATGTTAGACTCGAGTTAGAGGAGTAAAAATTGGATAGCCCCGCAGATTATGCCCAGATTAGTTTTCTAAACTTGGTAACAGTATATGCTGTCACGTCAAGAAACATGATACATTTTACAAGTTTCCATAAGAAACAGACTTAATATATACATTGTTTATCAGATGGAATGATGCTGTGACATACTTAGTATGTACTTATCAGAATGGTTAATCGTGCTCTATCCTTTCATGGAGCTGGGTTCATGTATGTATTACGAGCGTGTAACCTACACCCAGCCTGGGAATGTAGAGGAGTGCAGCTATGTTTGGTGATGGAGCTTTACAGGCAGGACCTTAGTAAGTCTGTTATAGTACTTAAGCAAGCCAATAATGGATCAGGTCATACTGTTGTGCAGCTGTCTTTTGGAGAGATGTTTATGAGTGATTGCAGAGGTAGGAATTTTAATATTATAATTATAATAATAATTTTTTTACATTATAACATGGCCTGCAAATGCTGAAACACAAATTGAAATTGGTCTGAAAGAAAAATTACTGTGAGAGTGCACTGACAGCAACTATAGGAGTGTGATAGGAACCAAAAGTAAGTTGTTTATTTGATGACAAATTTTAATTTAAAAGAACAGGAAATAAATTTGAACATTCAAGACATCTTGTAGTTAAAGATCATTTAGTGTCAGTCATCAGGCACATATTTCTGCATGATTGAATGAACAGTGTAAATATTAATATATGGAAAATTGGGTTCTAGATTTTCTCTAATCTACTGACACATGACGTATCTACAAAAGTGATATCTAACTTAATTTTAGATAGCTCAAGTTATCTAATTCAGTTTAAGATGATCATAGCTGATCTATTCATGGTGCCACTTGTTATGCAGGTAGCACCATACTCAATTCACCTTCACCTTTTGAAGTTATATATAAGACTTAAGAGGCAGAATGTGGATAACTTTCAATCAGAATCTTGAGTCTTACAGGTTTTACGAGGTCCCGTCATGATTCTTGTTATGTAACAGCTATGAATGCTTTTTACTAGAGATGATCTGTTTACGACCTTGTCACTGACAGATAGTGGAAACGTAACCCTTTTGATAGTAGTCAACTTCATTTTTAGAATTTCACAATATGGGGGTTTTCAATATGACAAATTACTTTTAGTTCAAGGGATGCCAAGCCAGGATTATGTATTTAAAAGGTTGTTTTTTCAAGGACTTTTATAGTTGTCACCATGCACAGTAGGGACATTTGCAGTCGATACTAGCTTCAAATTATGCTTAGAGATTAGATGTGCAAAGGTTCAAGTTAAGGTGTAACTGACTGCTAAATGTAGATATTATCCAGCTGACACTACATGCCTGTGAAGCTGTAAAAAAGACAAGATTCTTAGACCACTTTCCACACGCAACAAGCTTTAAGTGGTACACTCAGTATCTTTCTAAGAGTTGTGCATGTACCAGCTCTATTTTTCCTGCACACTGCATCATGTATATGAGGCTCAGATATTTGAAACCTGAGTGTTGCGACCATGACCCACCACTTTGTTGATGACACGATGGCCAGGGCACATAAAATATGCTCAACTTGCATTCAAGATTTCTTTTCCATCGCTTTCGTCTTGTCATTATTGATAATTTAGCCAGTTTTTGCGACCTTGCATCAAGGAACATGTCACCATTTCAAGTGCTTTTAGTACAGGCTTTTCCTTCCAAAAGGTTGCCCTGTGATTGCCTGGAAAAACTGCTTTGAAAATGAGTTCCTAGAAAATGCTGCATCCAAAACTTTACAAAGTGGAGGTAATGACAGGCAGCAATCTGTACTGCACGTTTTGTCAGACAACAGATTGTTAGGACTTAACCTGTATGACCTTGAAATCTGGTCACCAGGGTACATGCATGGATGAAGTGCATTAATAGTACAAATTGATGTAATTTGCATTGTTGCAACTGTAATGCAGTGAACAGTATTTTACCACAGTGAAACTAATGCCGTAATGTCCTAAGCTTGATGTTGATTATGACTACAAAATCTTGTACTTGATATAAAGATTATGTTTTGTGTTGTGTTATGCAGCAAACCTTGACAAAGTCCAATATGTTCACAAAAGAACATACAACGTGGAGTTTCTAGGGCATATTTGGCTCTTGTATTGTACATTGTGTTGTAGGCCATACGAAAGTCCCTGTACTTTTGAATCTGATAAAGAATCTGATTGTCTGTAATTCATGTACCGCAAGGCATTTCTGTGCATTTTACAGGTTATTGCCCTTTTTGGCCATCATACGGGTCATTCCCCTAAGGAGAAACATTGTAAATTGTTGCTATCAATCATTCAGGAATCCGTTAAATGCTGCTAGGGTATATGCTGAGTTCACAGAAGGCATCCATGTGTGCATGGTTTGGCCTACTGGGTATTCACCCTTTCCTCACGCAAAAATCTTGTTTTCTGTACATGACTTTATCTGACAGTGATGCACATGTAGGCTTTACACAGCCAAACTGAGTGTAGAAGCAATTTGTTGCAGGCCTTCTTGGATTTTGTAGCTTTGTTCTCAAGTCCTTTTTGTTGTTACAGTGCTGTAGGTGACTCCATGATGTATTTCTGCTGATTTCACTTGACATACAAGTTGATTCTTCATAAGACCTTAGATGTTGTACATGCAACAGGTACATTTGTACAGTCATGTATTTCTTTGTTGCTTCCCAGCAGAATATGTGGGAAAATTGCGTATCATCAATAATGTTAGCTTGAAAGTTCATCTGTGTTGATGGAAGTCAACTGGGTAGGTCCAATTTTTGTGTTGGAAGTTACAGTAAAACCTATCTCCGACTCATCAATAGGTCCTTGAGAGATTACCATGACATCATGGCCAGTGAGTTGTAGGCAAAATGAGGGTGACGATTGAATGACTTGCCTACCGCTAATTTGCACATGCCTTCAAATAATTTGCATGTATGTAATGTAAACAAAACAGCATTTGCTCATACTAATAATGCTTGATTCTTTTAATGCTTTTTCAGGCTGCTGGACGTACATGACAAGGCAGACCTACTGACATGCTCCACCACGGTTCCCCCGTCTCGACAGAAATGGTGGAAACCTCCTCCTCCCAGCACTGCTTCCTGCAGCAGCCCCCCAAGGAGACCCCCTGCGTAGCCGACCAGGACTCCGTCTCCTCCATGGAGAACGAGTGGTCGCTACAAAAGCTGAAGGAACGTTTTCATGAGATGGACATTGAGGGCTTGTACCGACGGTACTGCGAAAGACTGAAACACTCTCTACTGCTCATCCTCTTACTGCTGTTTGTGGCCAATGGAGTCATCCTACTGGTTCTCTTTTATCTAGAAAACAAAGTAAGTTATGCAATGTATTATAAGTAAATGTATAAGACCACGCTGTATGCTATACCTGTAGCATTGTGTGGCCTGTGACATTGTGTGGCATTTGTCTCGGAATCAAGAGGTCCCGGGTTCGATCCCCTTATTACATCCCTTGATGTTGTGTCCTTGGGAAAGGCTCATTACACGACTTTCCTTACATCACAGGTGGAAATGATTACCTAGCTTTGGTTAGGAGCATCAGTCGGAACACTTTTGATCTGTCATTTCATCTGAAATTAAAGGGATTTCCAAGGCACTGCCCTGACCTAGATTGTTGAATTTACTAGGCTTGACCTCAATCAATTACTAAATGTATGCCATGTGCATAGTTCTGGTGACCACTACTGTACTATGTGAAGTTATTGATTGTAGAATGGTCACTTTTGAAAACCAAGCTTTACTTTATACAAACATGTTTTTGTGGCCTAAGAACATTTGTGAAGTTCTTACCTTAGCCTAGAAGCTTATAATATGTTTTTGGTAGTGTTTGTACTAGCAATGTTTGTTTGTGGTTTAGCAGCATAACTCCAGAAGCTATGATATTAAATTTTTTGTGTCTTGACTTATCCGCGACATGAATAGATTTTGGGCTCCCTGGTGGCCTTTCTTGTTCCGTTACTTTAAACAAAACCACGTCTTGTGTTTGTTTCAGTCCTTTGATAAACACTTTGAGATCCCCGTCATCATCGGCATCACGGCTGCCCTCCTCCTGGCGATCTTCCTGGTACTGCAGTTCTCCCGACTCCTGCACAACTTCATCACGCTGGTGTCACTCTTCATCTGGCTCCTCCTGCTGGGTGGGGGGCTCGGGTTCATGTTCTCACAAAGGTGCAGTCGTCAAATTTCATGATAATTGTTCTTTTTATGTTAAATATGCTATTATGAGTAGGGGTGCATACCGGTTCACTGGACTTGGATCCGGACTTGAAAGAATGTTTAGGTTCAAGTCCAAAAAAACCTAAAAGTCAAGAACCGAGTCCGGGCTTATTACCATAAAAGACCATTTCACGCAACCCCTTTTCTTTCCAAACCACCTAAAACCTTCCGTAGATTGCAACATCTTTGCTGCAAAATGAAGAAAACATTGCCATCGGGCATCGTCAAGTACCGGCTTCCATGTTATGTGGCCAAAGTTTCACCCAGACAACCCAGCAAGGTTGTCAACATGCAATTTTGTATATGCCATGGGTTTAGGTCCGGACTTACAAGTCCGGAACTGAACCTAAACCTCTGGACTTGAATCCAGACCTGAACCTAAAATTGGGTTTAGGTATGCACCACTAATTATGAGCAATAGCCATAGAAAGTGTCACAGTTTACTAAATCAGTGGCTAATCAATGGCTCACTGCTGCCAAGAGATCTTTTTTAAGATGAAGTAGATGTGGATGGACTCAGTCTTTGAAAGACTGCAGGCAGCTGTTGTTGATGGTGCCCACAAATGTGTCTGGGAGTTTGTTCCAGATCTGGACTCTGTGTGGATGAAGGTCCAGCCAGTGGAATGGGTTCTGGAAACTGGTTGTTCTACTTCTAGTGCATGGTTTGGCATAGCTTGGCTAGTTTGCTTCCTAAAAATTCAATCAAACATATTTTGTCAGAGAAAGGAGCCAGGGGAAACACTGAATTGCGTAATATGTGTACTAAATCTAGAGCTGCATGGATTTTGTGCACGTAGGCACTGGTGACTACTTATACTGCCTTTGCGGAAGTCTATTTCCAGACGGCACTTGTTCTCAAGCCAACACTAAAGAATAATAACAACTGTCCCAGGGCATGGTATATAGCACGTAATAACACCCTCAAATTTCTCTGAGGCTGAATTTCCCCGGAAAGGAAATTGCTTTTCTGGGAACGTTTCCAACGTGCCTCGACCAAGTGATTTTAAATGAGGCCCTGGGTAACACGAGTGTTGGTTATATAATGCTACGTGGTCACTGGTGCATAAAAGAAAGCACTAACTGAAAACAGGAAGGGAGTTCAATAGTCTTCTCATGGTCTTTTGCCTGCTCTGGCGCATGAAAAAAGTCAAGAGGTGAACCACGACTTCTTCTTTGATATTTCAAGATGATAGCTTTGTGATCAGGTACCAACATTAAATTTGTATTCAACACCAAATTTCCATGTAACTTGACATTGTGATAAACATTGCTATTTCTAATTCAGTTTTTGTAGATAAAAATGCTGAAGCAAGACTGCAGAGAGATGCAGGGCTACAGCCAGCACCCGTTTTCCTGTCATTTGCAGGAATTTTGTGGTGTGTGATGGAAAAATTGTAAAACCAATCCGTCAACTGTGAAGGACAAAATTGACAAATATTTTGGAAAAAAACATAAAAAAGGACCACCACCAACCTCTCTCAACCCAATGAGTTGCCTCTCTAAATGTGGGAAATTCCATTTTTTTAAGGCTTGAAAATCCAAAATTTGCCCAATTTTTCCTGTCAGCCCGTTCATGATCAGACCTGGAGGTAGAGTGGCCACATTTTAGGTAGGGCCCATGGGCAAATTTTGGATTTTCAAGCCATGGATTTTCATATGCAATTTCCCGCATTTTGATAGGCAAATAATGGGGCTGAGAATGATTGTTGGTGGTCTTTTAGATGTAATTGAATTTTTACTTTGACAAGATTTTTATCAATTTTGTTCAAGGATTGGTTTAGATATATTTCTGTCACACGCCACCAAGTTCCTTCAATTGACGGAAAAACGGTTGCCTGCTAGAGCCCTGGATTCAGTTTACTTACAGAAGCACCCTTTATCCCACAGACACCTGAAGCTACCATACAATGACGTGGGGTACTTCTTCATCATCACACTGGTGTCCTACACCATGCTGCCCTTCAGTAGAAGATACGCCGTCATCGCAGGTGTACTGACCTGCCTGTCATACCTGGTCCCTGCACTCATAATCTCCATACTGGACAACACATTCGTGGTCACAGATGTGAGTAGGTCACATGGAGGTTTGATCTCTGATGGGGCTTCTTTGTATGATGATGATGATGATGATACTTGCTATTTATAGGCGGTACAAAGGAAACTCCTCACGTCACTTGTGTTGGGGCTATTCTAATCACTTCAAGTATGAAATGATGATGAAAAATGGTAGTAAAGGTTAATATCAGACAGATTTCCTCATCCAGAACATATTTTGATTGCCGCCCTGAAATTGCATTGGATGCCTGTTGATTCCTGTCCATGGTGCTGAACCCGTGCTGCTGTGAATGTACAGATTTCAGCATCTTGTTTTTTCTTCACCGTGTTCTTTTTTCTTCTTAGTTTATAGCAAATATCTTCATCCTCCTGAGTGTGAACCTGGCAGGAATGTACCACAAGTATTTTGTAGACATCGCTCACAGAAGGACGTTCCTGGACACACGGCACTGCATCGAGTCTCGCATCAAACTGGAGAGGGAGCGAGAACAGCAGGTCAGGAGATCACAGAATCAACAGAATATAACAGACTTACTGTGCCTGTAAGGCCTTGTTGTCTTTGTTGTATGGATAACATTCACGTGCTCGTGAATTTTCCTATGTTTCCAAAAAACGTTTTCGACCATACTGTAAATTGTACAAAGCAGCAGCAAAATGAGCAAATGTATGCTGCAAATTGCAAAAAAATATTGGATAAAGATACTAATGTTGTAGAATCAATCATTTTCTAAGGAAAAGGAGAAAATGTAAAGAAATAGAATGAAGAGTCTATTATCTTCCATACCATATAATCAAATCAACATGGCCTAAGGAGCAGAGAGGTCATTGCCATCGCTCAGATTGCCCTTAGAAGTAACTGCCAATTTCTTTTGAGGCAGGATTGCCTGCTCACCTTTGAACACATGTGTCAGTGTCATTTTGTCAAGGCTGTTTGTTAGTGATCTGGAGAAATGACCAAGTACATGATTGTATTGGACCCAATGAGTTATATGACCTTGGTGATATGGAAATTTTGGCAGTTCTCCGTTGATCCGGAGCAAAGCCGTGGCAGAAATTACATGCCGTTTTGTCACGGCCAATACATGAATCAATTTCTATTCCCTGGTTGGATATCAGTCATTGACACAACAACAAAATTGGGTCGATGTTGCATACATGTACAACTGTGACCTTCAAAATCTGACTTTGAACATCCTCCACCTTGAATACTTTGAATATCCCATTGAGAGTGTTTGAGGTTATTCCACTAGACAAGTTGATAGGTACATGTATTATCAGGAACATTTCTTACATTCTTCCCCTTTTCCATCTCCAATTTCATATGCTACATGATATTGTATAAAAATTTTTGAGAACCTCCCAATATTCCTATCTGATGTGGACCAAGGAGAATTGTATACATTTTTCAGGAGAGACTTTTACTGTCAGTGTTACCGGCCCATCTAGCCAAAGAAATGAAGGAAGAAATGATGGGCAGAGTGACGGGTACCAGTCTACACCACAGCACCTCTACTTGTTTCCACAGCATGTATATTAAAAGGCATCTCAATGTAAGGTAAGAGCAGAGAAAACTTCTGGTGTTAAAAGTATTCAATCATATATGGACTGCTTCATGGTTCATACAGTACATGTAGGGTGTAGACTTTTTCTTACACCTATATTCGTTTTTCGTCTAGACTTTTTGTTCTTGTTTACTTTTATGTCAAAAATGAAACAATCTCTTGTGTTGGAACAAAAATTTTAACTGTAAACTTGTCTTCTGCATGTTGTTGCTTTGTTGCAGTATTCTGTATGCAGACATAGTGGGGTTCACCACCCTTGCCTCGGAGTGCACCCCTGCAGAACTGGTCAGGACACTCAACGAGCTGTTTGGCAAGTTCGACCAGATAGCCGAGGTAAGAATGTTTTCCTTCTGGCCTTCTTTCCCTCCTTTTCCCTTCCTACCTTCTTCTATTTTCTGTTTGAGGAAAATTTTTTCAGTCAATTGACCACCTCTTAAAGGCAGTCTCAAGAACAAATTTGATATTTCTGGTTCTGGAGATACTATCATTCTGAATCCCAAAATGTACATGTAATTGTATGCAGCATGACATTGAGATTGGACTAGGCAGCAGTCATATTATAAGGCATCAATTTTCAATTACAGCCAGTTGAAACATGTTATTTTGCAAACAACCATTGGACAAAAATCCAAGTGGCAGCTCTTAAGAAGTCTTGTGTTGATGTTGAAAATTTTGTTTGCAATGTGCTTCTGGATAGTACTTGTTTGCCAATTCATAGCCTTAGCAACTTTGTTTTCCATTTGGTTTGGCCAAAATTGACTTTGACAGATCATATCAAATATCGCACAAGTGACACCACTAATTTAATTGCATTCCATAAAATATAACGATAACGTCACCATGTCATGCATTATGTATGGCAACACCTTTGTTGTATAAAACCTTGCACCTGTTATAGATCATGTTACAGCATTGTGCTTATAAAACCCACGGCTGACCGATGTTGATGAGTATGCTTGTCACATTACATTTCATACGACCTCAGATACCTAGGACAGAAAGATGAGAGGAATTGATTCCCCAGAATTATTCTGGTGTGTGAAGAATGATCCTGTCATGACATGGACATACATGCCAAACCTGTAGTATTGGATAATCATAGGCAAGGCATGCCTGCGCATGTTATGCTGAAGATTTGTGACCTTTTTCGTGTCAGAGCTGGATCAAACTAGGCTTTTTGATTGGTTCGTGACACTGGCAAGAAGTTTTTTTACAAGAAAACAGCCAAGGCCAAATTGATTTCAATATCCAAAACATGCAGCAACATATACATGTAGTATGAATTCAGTATTTATTTTCATTTATTTCATTTTCACACACCTGGGTAGCCCAACTCAGCTTTGACAAGTTGATTTTCAGTAGGGCCCAGTTTACAGAAATAATAAGACATAAGTTAATACTTAAAACAGAAGTAACAGAGAATTGTATGTACATGTAAAACATAAATAACACAGGTAACCAAATTATACAAAATAAATACATGAGATAACTTACAGGCAAACAAAACCGTAGAGAACAAATCAAAATCGTTGGAGTATGGAGATAGGAGTATGAGCTAGTGAAGTATGATACAATTATATTTTGCTTAGTTTCATGAATGTCACATGAAAAGTATGCTTAAGAAACTAAAAAAATATCTCCAGATTATTTATTTTACAGAGCTTGTATTTATGACTTTGTAGATTATTTGAAGACAATTCTATCCTTTTGACACTTGATTTATAGCAGATCTCTCAAAGTGAGTGAGTGGCGAGTCAAAGCCTGGTAGAGAAGGGATTTTCAAACATGACAACATTATTGGCCAATAATGATTCTCCACACAACTTTACGGGCCTGGACTGCCGAGATATTAAGTCTGAAAGCCAGGCTGCTCTGACCCCAATCTGTGATGTGCCTGTTTTGTGAATCCTCCTATATCCACTCCAGAAGAAAGAGGCATGTCCGGCCTTACATCTCTGAAGGCCACCATACAGCTTCATAAGCCTGTAATGCCTTGCTGATGTGTAAGCCTGTAACATTGAATCCAAGTCTACATGCTGAGGGATATGAGTGTCCCTCAGGTCATGAATCTTCCGTTACTGCAAAGGCCATCATCATTCTAGATCTGTTTGTTTCGTAGAATGTTGAGATTCTTTCCTTTGTTGAAAGAACATATAAATGACTGTATATTTTAAAGGGGTATCATGTATCATTTTTGCAGCAGAATATGTTTTGAAATATCCTAATTGTCAATGAGAAAAATTTTTGTATGGTTGTTATTTGCTTCCACTTCACAACATATTTGTGCAATTTCTGACATTTATGGTTGGTGCATAAACAGCCCATAAGAGGCACACTCGGTTTGTGGTGCCACCACAAACTATCAGAATGTAAACAAACATGGCTGACATGGTGTTTCCAGCTTTTAAACAGTTGTAAAGGCTTCATTTTTTGGCACCTCCACTTCCTGAATGACACATATTTCAATATGGAGTAGGGTTGATTCAAGTTACTTTGTCAAGAAATGATCAGAGAATTATTATAATAGTACTATTTGTACTTGTTCAAAACACCTGAGTCTACTGTGGGAAGTTTACTCTCCATAAATTTTTGAGGAGAGAAAAACAACAAGCCTAGACTTAGGCAATTATCTTTTAGAATATTCATTGCACATTACCTACAGTATCTGATGGTATATATCCTTATCTGTATCCCTCGTTATTAGTTCCGAAATTGTTCCTTGCTGTTAGCCCAAAAGCAAAAAAAATTGCAATAAGCTCTCTCAAGCTGTGTTGTCTAATATCTTATCTATGTATTAGCAGTTGAAGAAATTACCAGTAAGAGATTTAGGGTCTTTGTCACACCTGTATAAGGACTGTACCATAAAAATTCTAATGAGGGGTGGTCAGGAACATATTTAAAGCCCTTTTATATCACCCTCTGTTGTTAGTGTGGGAGGGGGGGGCAGACTGAGAACTGAAATTTGATAATCTTAGACTTGAAAACAAAACAAAACATTGCACAGAGTACAAGTTTAGCAATTTATTATATATTTTTCATCTTGAATGTAAGATTGCAGCAATTTGGGAAGACCTATGTTGACATAAAGTCTGTTCCAGTCTATGTTACAGATCATTGCTACTGAACCTCCCACCACTTTGGATTTAGATTAAATGTATTCATTTATCAAATCTATTTAAGGATCAAAAGCTCTTGCTTAAACCTGAACTTCTAAGTCCCTTTGATCATTAA
This sequence comes from Branchiostoma belcheri, assembly GCF_001625305.1. Classification (NCBI taxonomy): domain Eukaryota; kingdom Metazoa; phylum Chordata; class Leptocardii; order Amphioxiformes; family Branchiostomatidae; genus Branchiostoma; species Branchiostoma belcheri. Next base: position 1,377,308 of record NW_017804231.1, read on the forward strand.
TTTGTGTTCACTTGACATCAAAGAGCAATGAAATTATTTGTATCACCAACTTTTACTGTACAATGCATATGGATACATCATGTAAGTGAGCATATGCAAGGGAAAAAGTTTTATAGTGCATGTATTATAAAGTGACCTGAGGGATATCACTTTGCCTTTTATACAATTCACCCCTTCCCCCTCCATTTCTTAGGTTCAAGGTTTGGCAAGGAGTCACTGATAAAAACTATTACAGTACCAATATTTGCAGTTATTTTCTTCTTATCTTAACAAGGGAGCATTTTGCTCTGATAAGTAGGAGGAACCCTGGGGCAGACTGTGCCGACATTGACGTCACAACATCCTTTATCTCATTACGATGTTCATTTAACTGCTCACTAGGGCATCATTGCTTTTTGTAAAAACCCTCCAGAGAAAGATCGACTCCTTTGATGAATGCTAAATGGATCTGTCTCTCCTCGTGATGTCTTTTTAGTATAGAAGGGTTTCTGGCAGCTTGCTTTGAACTGAAAAATGAACTGTTACAGCTTGTGTGATAGAAAGAAAATAAATGCACACTCACTCACATCCATTGATTCTCATTCTGTGTGTTTTACAATATTGGTGTGCATGATTTGTTGATTGTTAAAACATCTCAAAGCAGCGATTAAAGTAGAAAGCATAGCTAGTCCATAAAATTAATGTCACAGTGGTATCCAGCAAATGTGGGCAGGGGCATTTTGAACTGTGGTGCTATCAGAAAATATGTTTTTGTAAACTTTGGTCTCTTTTCTCAACTTTAGACCTCTTTTTTAGTCTCTTTATTCAGTAATTTACCAACCTGATGAAACTATTCACAGATGTGGTGCTATCAAGTTTTCAAGGCCATTTCAAGCACTTGCGCCAGCATTTTAATAGCTCTGGGTGACTTTCATCTTTCCTATTAGCTATTGAAAAGGTTCTGGCTCATCCCTTCTGGGATGGCATCCAAGCAGCAAATTGGTATAGGTTACACCGGAAGTCAGTCGTGAAAATGATAAGCTGATATGATATAGATATTGTATATAATATAGATTCATGCACCATATGTTGCCAAGTAGTAGGAGATATGATCAAGGACAGTCAAGGTTACTCTCCAAGCAGATGTTGTGGTGGAAAAATTGTAAAGTTTTCTCACCTTTAACTTTGTCTTTCAGAAAAACAACTGCATGAGGATAAAGATCCTGGGTGACTGTTACTACTGTGTGTCTGGACTCCCTGACCCTATCCCAGATCACGCCAAGAACTGTGTCAAGATGGGCCTGGAGATATGTGACGCCATCAAGTAAGGCTCGCTCAATTTGTAGTGCCACCACAAACTACCAGAATGTAAACAAACATGGCTGACATCTGTGTTTCAAGCTTTTAAACATACTCCTAAGGCATCATATTTTGGAACCTCTACTTCCTGAATGCCACTTGCTAGTATTTGCAATGGAGTAGGGTTTATTCAACTGACTTTGTAAAGAAATCACAGAAAGTTGACTTAAAGTATCGTCCTCATTTTACATAATGCAGCCATAATTCACTCAAGCATTTATATTAGGTTATTCTCAGCCTTTTGGGAGAAGGGCATTCTCCATTTTGATCCAAGCAGTTCTTAGGGAGTTCATACCAACTGAACAATACAGATATGGATGTTTCATGCCGATCATTTTACAGGAAAGTTGCGTGGGCGACAGGAGTAGACATCAACATGCGTGTGGGGGTTCACACGGGGAACGTGCTGTGTGGTGTGATCGGTCTGCACAAGTGGCAGTACGACGTGTGGTCACACCACGTCACACTAGCCAACCACATGGAGTCAGGAGGCAGGCCTGGGTGAGTTACAGAACTGTCCTTGTGGGGCGGAAAATTGCCGGTACACACATCTTGAATGAGGGAAAGAAAGGTTGATCTTACCCGCTTTGACTTTATGTAACATGCATGTATTAGTAACACTGGTTACTTCATATATTCAAACTTCCATTGTGTCATAGAATCCTAACTAGAACCGAAAGTTCAGCACCAAGGACAAGGACATCACTGTAAATTACAATTCTATTGTACATGGTGCAAAATGGATTATGTTTTCAATCTTGTCATTTGAAATCATGTAAAATGTTCTCTAGTGCCTACTAGATACATGTATTTCTAAGGTCCTATCAAGTGCCTTGTGTGACAGTAGAGAGAAACAAAGAGATCACAAATACATGTAGGTCAATGTTTTAAAATGTTCAACTGTGAATTTGTTGTTCTTTAATCATAATATGGTAGCAAGCAAACAAAAAAGTAATTTAAAAGATATTCCTCTGAAAAGCTGTTTGACATAAAATGCTGTCAAATGTCATGCTGATTGCAAATCAATTGCTGTGACCAAAGTTTCCAACACAAGACTAGAGTTTTGAGCTGTGCTACAGCCAATCAAATGATGGTTGAGAGAAAATTTTTGATTGGTTGATTTTCCAGGAGAGTTCACATCACCAAGGCAACGCTGGATGAGCTGCAGGGTTACTACAAGGTGGAGCCGGGGGACGGCCATCTCAGGGACGACTACTTAAAGGAGAACAATGTGGAAACTTTCTTTGTCATTGATCCTAAGGTATGCAAGGACTGTAGAAATGTACAATGTATTTATGTCATATCTGGGCCCCGATAATGTTTGATACGGATGATACAGCCCATGAGATACATTGTACGTACCCTTATCATGGGGTTCTAATAGTTATCACGTTGTTTCTAATACTAACACTGGATACTAATACACCTACTCCATGTATGTAGGTACCAGTAGTGTGTTTTTAATCAGACTTCTAACAGGAGAGTAATAATTTATGTGTGAAGTAAATGATTTTAGGGTTCTCTAACAGCTGTTCACCTCCATTTCAGGCCAGAAACAGGGTGACCCCCCACATGTCGCAGCACCGGAAGTTAGCCAGGGACAACAAGCAGCGAGCGTCCGTGCGCATGACGAGGTACCTGTCCACCTGGGGAGCTCACAAACCCTTCCAGGACCTGCCTGACATCAGCAGGAACAGGAACATCTATCTCACACCCGAGTCTCCCAGACCAACCTCACCTACAGCAGTAAGGAGTTAGATTGTACACCCCTGCAGATCTAGCAGTTATACACTTTGGCCTTTGTGCAGCTTTTAGGACTTGAAAAATACTCTTAGCTAGTTTTCAGACTGAATATTCTAGTCACTAATTATCTACATAATAAGTTGAAACAGCATTATCTCAATGTATATCGTATTTTTGGGGTATTACATGTACATGCAGTTAACTATGGCATGTTTCTTACGCTCTTCACATATGAATGTATTATTCCATACAATCCACAGCACCCAGACCAAGTACATGTTAATGTCATCAGGATCAACTCTGTGCCCTGTTCAGATATAAGGTAAGGAGGTGATGACAGGTTTGTTTTGCTCACTTTCATTTATCTGTCATTGCTTAGTGTTTCACACAAATTTGGACCTTATTATGTAGTACATCTTACTCCCTCTCTACTGTACAACGTTCAAACTTTTTTTCATAAACAGACTTTCTATAAAATGTTTTGAAATCTTAATGTGACATATTCCCCATGGGTGTAAATGAATGCTAGGAATGTTGATGACAGGGAAGAGAGTGGTGTTATGGTATGTTAGACTCTGTGTTTGTTTGTTGTATCATTTCTAAACTATATTGGACTGGGTATATGCCTGACTGTAAACTTCTGTGCCCCCCTGCTGCAGTGGCAGTGTTCAGCCCTGTGCCTTGGAGGACCAGATCAATGAAAGGATGGAACAGGCCATTGATGGCATCACTACACACAAGTAAGAACAGCTTAATTTCATCAGTCATTACCTCTTTGTAATTTTTTAATTACTATACTTCAGAGCAGGTTATATTTGCATCCTTCTTCAAACTGTAATGAAAAGGAAATAAGAAAAGTATGCTCCAATTTTGAAGCTTGTGACGTGTATTCTAATGTGTCTTCATACGTATACAGTAATGTAATTAAGGACCAAAAATAGGACTTTTTTTGCATCATAAAGGAATAGAAACTGATAAAAAAGTCTGAAGATTTTGTTGAAGAATGTTGTAATATTCTCCACAACAGACAATGGATCAAGTCACCAGACATGCACAGGCTGACCCTGGGCTTCAAGAATCCAGAATGGCAGGAGAAGGTTAGTACAGAATTATCATATCATAAAATGACAATCCGGGGTTGTCTAGATCTTAGATGTATAGAGGCTAGAAAGTCAAGGAAAATTTATTGGAACTTGTGGTAAATCTTCCTAGTGTCCAGGTCCAAAAGAACTACATTGTAGGCATAATGAATGAATTTAGCACTTACAGGGTAAATGGTCTGTATTTTGAGTACATGTAGGTGACGGGTTTTCATGCACATTGACATTCATGTTCAAAACTCACACAGTTGTAACAGTTACTGCTTTTCCCCACACAGTACCGAGAGATGAAAGTGCCAATGTTTAAGTTCAACGTGCTGTGTGCCTTCATGATCTTTGTTACCATGGCAATCGTCCATTTTACTGTTCTTCCTAAGTGAGTAGAAAATTGTATTCATCATAAAAATGTGATTATTATATAATAATGGCCCATTGAAATCATCCGTTTGTTTTGGCCTTTTTGTTACTTTGCACCATAGATTTTTGTGACATTTCTAACTGTTACAGTAATGTATCTGTACACCATAAAAGTAGAGCTATTGTTGACTGATAATTTTTCTATCCTGTGTAGAACTCCCATCCTGATCTGGAGCTATCTTCTCAGTGCCGTCACACTGCTCTTGGTCTTATTTATCAGCTTTGCAGAAAACATACAGGTGACAATCTTCTCTTCTCAACTCCTCGACCAGTAAACTTTGTGTGCAAATTTGAAACACAGAAATACAACAGTTCCTTAGCATAGTCAGATGTGATATTCAATGAACAAAAAATTTTGACAAAAAACACACTCTTCTAATGTGAGGGAATAATATTTGAATCTTGCAAATCATCCTTACAGTTCTTTATTTCTGTAGCCAGTGAATCCAATCAAATGTTGTCATTGATATCACAGTAAGCATCACGTATCAGGCTAGGTACATTTATGCAGTCAGCATAATTTCATTCTTCTTTGGTTAAACTCTGTATTAATGTTGATTTCCTCCATTTTCCTGCAGTGTTACAAGAAGCACAGACATCCCACATTTAACTTCCTGGCCTCCATGACGTCCAAGTTCTGGTGGTTGAGGAGATGCCTGGCCTTGCTGGTCCTCATGACCATCCTTACTGTGGCAGCTACAAGTGTTGTAAGTCTCACTCTACAGTAAAGCAATGATTGTAAGGTCTAAAACTGTCAGTTATTTTGAGTATTGTTCTCATATATATATATATATAGAGAGAGAGCTTTTGACCAGTCACTTTGACTGGTCTTCTTCAGTAGACTGACCCAGTGAGACTAATATCACATGGCTTCTTTGAAGTGTGACGTCAACACTGGTATAGAACAAAATGCAACTTAAAATGAATTTATTAGTACTAATGTATAATACAATTGTCCAAGTAAATCTCTTTTAAGTTGCATTGTTGCTCTATACTGTTGTGAAAAGATGAGTACACACTATATGACTTATGTAATAATATTATTGTAAATCAGATCTGTGAAAATTGATATGTCTGTTACCCCAGTTAGATTGTGGTCGAAGCAGGTCATTTGGTCTCCATAGCAACGGGAGTGGCACCGACCCTACTCCCAACATGCCTCAGTGTCCCAACTCTACAAGTGCCTCCTGCGTACATGTTTCACCAGTAAGTACTGTGATATACACACGCACGAATGCACACACGCGCGCGCGCGTGTAGATTCTAATTTGACAGAAACCTGTTATACATCATAAAAGAAAATGTATTGTGAAACATAACTGTGAATATCATAAAGTTGACATAGGCTCTAATGTTGCATATAAATAGATATAACAGTATGATTATAATTAATTTTACCAGTATTATCATCATTCATTTATCTCTGTATTTCCCCCTGTCCACAGTATTTTTTCCTGAGCTACCTGCTGGGTATGTTGTCGTGTATGGTGTTTCTACAGACAGGCTTCTCTGTGAAGCTTGTCGGGCTGACTCTGGCCCTGGTGGTGTACAGTGTTCTCATACATCACACACATGCATGGGTCTTCGATGGCTTCGACTGTATGTATACAAATATGAGGTGAGCAAGTTGGCTTATGCTAAGGTCACCTGGGACCCGGCTGGGCTGTTTGTGGTAATGACAAGTATGACATTCATGTTAAAGGCAATAAAACCAAACAAAAACTATTTGACGAAATGTGTATATTCTTGACATGTAACGTTACTGTTTATTTTTCGTTCATGCAAACAGCCTGGCTGGGCCCTGGTTTGGAAATGTGACCTTAGCATTAGATGATTCTTCTTTCTCCAATCAAATTTGAATAGAAATATGTTATAGATAAGACTGTTTACTGTAAAAATTGAAAATCTCCATAAAGAATGTGACAGCGTTTTTGTTTCATGTTATATTACAGCAAGGATAACTTTTATATTGAGCTTCACCAGCGAGGTACAATCTACCTGGTTGTACTGTACATTACTATCCTGGTCATTGACAGACAGGTAAGATATTAAGCATTGTTGTACCTAGTAAATGTATTAGTTTTCTTGGTTTCTGTTTTACAGTAATTACTGTAACCTGCCTTACCATTGTTTGTTACTTTCAATGTCAGATACTTTACCTGGTATAAGTTTCCCAGCTTCTAAATGTCTGTACTTGCTCCTAAGAGATGAAGCTGGAAACTGTAGATCTTTGGGGGGAAGCCAGAGTGCGATCATGTTGTAAGCTCTGTCACCAGTATGCTGTACATTTCAATGAGGAGGAGCCCTCTATGCCTATGTCCCACAGGTAGAGTACACCTCTCGTATGGACTTCCTGTGGAAGACCAAGTGTAAGCGTGAAGGTGAGGAGGTGGAGACCATGGAGAACCTGAACAAGGTCCTGGTGGAGAACGTCATGCCGGTTCACGTCGCCGACCACTTCCTCAGCTCCTCAGCACGGTCCTCTCGGGTAGGCAACGTTTTATTAGACCACGAGTCCTCCCAAAAAACTGTCTCGATCATGATAAGATTTAGTATGTGGGTAGGGTTAATGAAAAGGAAGGTAAAGTTCCATAATGGTTTGCGGAAATCAGCCCTTTTCAGGAGAAGGGACTACCCATGTGTTCCAAAGATAAATAAATAAATAAAAACAAAATTGAATGTTGACTTTTGAACATTGGCCTTTGTGATTGTATACTGGACCTTTTCACCCTTTTTTTCCGCCCAGGAGCTGTACAGCCAGTCCTATGAGTTTGTCTGCGTGATGTTTGCATCCATCCCAAACTTCAAAGAGTTCTATGTGGAGACAGATGTCAATAAGGAGGGCTTGGAGTGTCTTAGATTACTGAATGAGATAATAGCAGACTTTGATGAGGTAAGGATGATTTAAGACATCGATCAAACAGAATCTCCTAATCTCCAAGCAAATCTTTTAGTGGTTGCAAAGACAGTATCAAAATGTGCAACTGTGTATTTCTAGTCCTATAGGAAATATGAATACACACCGGTATATATAATACATGTATGGTGAAGTGGTGTTCTAGCCAGCATCCGTTTTCTGTCATATGACGGAATTTTGCCACTCACGACAGATGAGAAACATGTTCCGCAATCTGTCATCTTAGACGGACAAAAATCAGTGTGAGATGTTATTGAACTATGCTTTCTCAACCTCGCAAAAAAATTTGCAGAAAATAGCATTTCAAAAGATTACAAAATTCTGCCAGGGGAGATGCCCCCGACCCCTTAGGATTGTTGCTTAATCGACAAGATGTGACATCAAACAAAATTAGGATGACAGAAAAAAATTCAGGCTGGCTAGATCACTGTATTGAAGTGACTGATAATTAATGAACAATTCACTAAATGCATAGTAGCAGATGACAACAAACAACAGTGATACAAGCCTGTTGTTTTCTCTCCTGTAGCTCCTGTCCAAGCCAAAGTTCAGCCATGTCGAGAAGATTAAGACCATCGGCAGCACCTACATGGCAGCAACAGGGTTAACCTCTACTACAGGCCAGGTCAGGGGTCATGAACCTTGACATTTTTCTTACTCATATAGTCTCAGCAACTTTATGAGTATATCATAATGCATGATATCAGTTATCGCTTACAGTGACAAAATAAGGAGGACAATCATTTGGTCCTGGATGAACAAAGGTTCAAAACTATCCTACGTCTCTCTGACAAATTCTATTTGAACTGCACCTTTTATCAATCATAGCTCAACTATATAGTTTTACATCCAGCATAGTTGAATGTTTGATGATTGTTCCCACAGCAAGGTGTCTCCTATCCAGAGAAGTTACACCTGATGGGGAACATGGTGGACTTTGCACTGGCTCTGGT